>NC_071090.1:16525008-16856990 GCF_027358695.1 Spea bombifrons
TTGCAAAAAAACTTTTTTTGTTTCTTATTCACCAAAACTGCTTTAAATCATGCCTTCAGCAGCCCAAATAACAACCAACATAAAAGTAATGTTGTGGGGTGCAGTATGTGGAAGCTACAAGCAATACAGTATTTGGATGAAAACATGAAGCTTTCTACACCTAGCACCATACTTTTTTGCAAAAAAACTTTTTTTGTTTCTAATTCTCCAAAACTGCTTTAAATCATGCCTTCAGCTGCCCAAATAACAACCAACATAAAAGTAATGTTGTGGGGTGCAGTATGTAGAAGCTACAAGCAATACAGTATTTGGATGAAAACATGAAGCTTTCTACACCTAGCACCATACTTTATTGCAAAAAAACTTTTTTTGTTTCTAATTCTCCAAAACTGCTTTAAATCATGCCTTCAGCAGCCCAAATAACAACCAACATAAAAGTAATGTTGTGGGATGCAGTATGTGGAAGCTACATGCAATACAGTATTTGGATGAAAACATGAAGCTTTCTACACCTAGCACCATACTTTTTTGCAAAAAAACTTTTTTTGTTTCTAATTCTCCAAAACTGCTTTAAATCATGCCTTCAGCAGCCCAAATAACAACCAACATAAAAGTAATGTTGTGGGGTGCAGTATGTGGAAGCTACAAGCAATACAGTATTTGGATGAAAACATGAAGCTTTCCACACCTAGCACCATACTTTTTTGCAAAAAAACTTTTTTTATTTCTAATTCTCCAAAACTGCTTTAAATCATGCCTTCAGCAGCCCAAATAACAACCAACATAAAAGTAATGTTGTGGGATGCAGTATGTGGAAGCTACACGCAATACAGTATTTGGATGAAAACATGAAGCTATCTACACTTAGCACCATACTTTTTTGCAAAAAAACTTTTTTTGTTTCTAATTCTCCAAAACTGCTTTAAATCATGCCTTCAGCAGCCCAAATAACAACCAACATAAAAGTAATGTTGTGGTGTGCAGTATGTGGAAGCTACAAGCAATACAGTATTTGGATGAAAACATGAAGCTTTCTACACCTAGCACCATACTTTTTTGCAAAAAAACTTTTTTTGTTTCTAATTCACCAAAACTGCTTTAAATCATGCCTTCAGCAGCCCAAATAACAACCAACATAAAAGTAAAGTTGTGGGGTGCAGTATGTGGAAGCTACAAGCAATACAGTATTTGGATGAAAACATGAAGCTATCTACACTTAGCACCATACTTTTTTGCAAAAAAACTTTTTTTGTTTCTAATTCACCAAAACTGCTTTAAATCATGCCTTCAGCAGCCCAAATAACAACCAACATAAAAGTAATGTTGTGGGGTGCAGTATGTGGAAGCTACAAGCAATACAGTATTTGGATAAAAACATGAAGCTTTCTACACCTAGCACCATACTTTTTTGCCAAAAAACTTTTTTTGTTTCTAATTCTCCAAAACTGCTTTAAATCATGCCTTCAGCAGCCCAAATAACAACCAACATAAAAGTAATGTTGTGGGGTGCAGTATGTGGAAGCTACAAGCAATACAGTATTTGGATGAAAACATGAAGCTTTCTACACCTAGCACCATACTTTTTTGCAAACAAACTTTTTTTGTTTCTAATTCTCCAAAACTGCTTTAAATCATGCCTTCAGCAGCCCAAATAACAACCAACATAAAAGTAATGTTGTGGGATGCAGTATGTGGAAGCTACAAGCAATACAGTATTTGGATGAAAACATGAAGCTATCTACACTTAGCACCATACTTTTTTGCAAAAAAACTTTTTTTGTTTCTAATTCTCCAAAACTGCTTTAAATCATGCCTTCAGCAGCCCAAATAACAACCAACATAAAAGTAATGTTGTGCGGTGCAGTATGTGGAAGCTACAAGCAATACAGTCTTTGGATGAAAACATGAAGCTTTCTACACCTAGCACCATACTTTTTTGCAAAAAACTTTTTTTGTTTCTAATTCTCCAAAACTGCTTTAAATCATGCCTTCAGCAGCCCAAATAACAACCAACATAAAAGTAATGTTGTGGGATGCAGTATGTGGAAGCTACACGCAATACAGTATTTGGATGAAAACATGAAGCTATCTACACTTAGCACCATACTTTTTTGCAAAAAAACTTTTTTTGTTTCTAATTCACCAAAACTTCTTTAAATCATGCCTTCAGCAGCCCAAATAACAACCAACATAAAAGTAATGTTGTGGGGTGCAGTATGTGGAAGCTACAAGCAATACAGTATTTGGATGAAAACATGAAGCTTTCTACACCTAGCACCATACTTTTTTGCAAAAAAACTTTTTTTGTTTCTAATTCTCCAAAACTGCTTTAAATCATGCCTTCAGCAGCCCAAATAACAACCAACATAAAAGTAATGTTGTGGGATGCAGTATGTGGAAGCTACACGCAATACAGTATTTGGATGAAAACATGAAGCTATCTACACTTAGCACCATACTTTTTTGCAAAAAAACTTTTTTTGTTTCTTATTCACCAAAACTGCTTTAAATCATGCCTTCAGCAGCCCAAATAACAACCAACATAAAAGTAATGTTGTGGGGTGCAGTATGTGGAAGCTACAAGCAATACAGTATTTGGATGAAAACATGAAGCTTTCTACACCTAGCACCATACTTTTTTGCAAAAAAACTTTTTTTGTTTCTAATTCTCCAAAACTGCTTTAAATCATGCCTTCAGCTGCCCAAATAACAACCAACATAAAAGTAATCTTGTGGGGTGCAGTATGTGGAAGCTACAAGCAATACAGTATTTGGATGAAAACATGAAGCTTTCTACACCTAGCACCATACTTTTTTGCAAAAAAACTTTTTTTGTTTCTAATTCTCCAAAACTGCTTTAAATCATGCCTTCAGCAGCCCAAATAACAACCAACATAAAAGTAATGTTGTGGGATGCAGTATGTGGAAGCTACACGCAATACAGTATTTGGATGAAAACATGAAGCTATCTACACTTAGCACCATACTTTTTTGCAAATAAAACTTTTTTTGTTTCTCCCTTCCTTTTTTTTATTATTAAATTTTATAACAGAAAATAAAAAGACAATAACATACAAACATTCATCCTTATAATATACAAAACAGTACTAAAAAGGTAAAATTAAAACATTCAAATACAAAACAGTATCGAGACCAAGTTGTTTACCATATCGGCTAGGGGGGAGAGAAGAGGGGGAGGTATTAATAGTATATGTATATTAGCATAGTAAATTAATTAGCATTGCCAAGGTTATATAATAGTATGATATGTGTATCCATTTCCAGAAAGCCATCTTTTCCATGGAGACCAAATAGCTTCATAATATTTAATATTATTATGTGTTCGATAGAAATACTTCTCCATTGTATACTGGTAATTTATTTGGGCTATAACTTGGGGCCAAAGTGGTGACTGATCTAATTTCCATAGTCGAGCAATACAGATTTTGGCAGCTGCCAAAACATTAATAGCCAAGTACAGTTTCGGTTTATTTTTCCAAGGAAGATCAATATGGAAAAGAAAAGTTTGCGGATTCAAAACCATGTCTATATCAAATAAACTCTTAAAAAGTATGACAATTTCAGATCTAAGATTTAATAGCTTATCACACTCCCACCAAATGTGTATCGTTGAGCCCATTTCTAGTTTGCATCTTCAGCATATGTTGGAAGTAGAATTGTGCATTTTATGTAGTAAGGTTGGCACATAGTACCATCTGTGAAGGAGTTTATAGTACTGTTCTTGTAGATTTATACAGTGTATTGCTTTTCTTACTTTATTCCAAGAGTCGCACCATATATCAAGAGAATAGGAGACGCCCAGATCTCTTTCCCATTTCAGAATAGTGTTTGGTTTATCTAACACTTGCTCTTGAGCCAACAGATTTCTTAATCTCGTAATTAAGTTTTTTTTGTGGTGAGCATTTATAAACCTATCTAAACTAGTCGGAGAAGTTAATGGATTATTTTTAATAAAATTTCTAATTCTTAAATAAGAAAATAATTCTTTACTAGGTATGTTATACTTAAATTGAATTTCGTTAAATGAAACCAAATGGGAAGAAGTGCTTATGTCTGAAATTGTATCAATACCCTGGAGAAACCAGGATTTTAAATCTATATCCTTTATCATATGTTGTACCGCTATCAACGGAGATGATAGCGAACAGAGTTCCGTATTACCAAATTTTTCCTTAAAAATAATCATGTTACTTAATATGTTGGAAACAATTGGACTAAGAGTATTTAGTCTGTGTATATCTTTTTTATTAAACCAATATAAAAGGAATGGGTCTAGATTTTGACAATTCCATCTCTCATAGTTGTACCAAGGTAGTTCCGAATTCCGTTTTATATCCCAGGCTATAAAATGGTTAAATAAACAAGTTTGATGTAGGATACACAAATTGGGGAAATTAAGTCCAGAACTTGAAAGGTTTCTATTAAGAATGGAACGTGAAATTCTAGATTTTTTACCCATCCATACATATAATGAGAACGTTGTTTCAAATTGTTTTAGAATTTTCAATGAGACTGATAAAGGGATGGTTCTAAATAGATAAATCAGTTTTGGTAAAATATATGACTTTAGAATATTAAGTCTGCCCATCCAAGAGATTTCCAGGTTCCTCCATTGAGAAAATTGATTTTTAAAGGAATCTAGAAGGATTGAATAATTATTAGTTATGATAGCAGAAAGATTCTGATATATTTTAATACCCAAATAGTCAATATATTTTTGATTCCAAAATATTGCAGATTTATTCTTAAAATACTCAAATCGAGATTGTTCCATATTGAACTCAATAATTTGTGATTTATCAAGGTTTAATTTGTAATTAGAATACAGTGTATATTTATTAATACAATTCAGAACTTCCGGAAGTGAGTTTTCAGGTGAGGCTAAGGTAAGTAAAATATCATCAGCATATAAGGAAATTTTATGCTCGTACGGACCAGTATTTATTCCTATGATTTTATTCGATCTACGTATTAGTGTCGCAAGGGGCTCTATTGAGAGAACATATAATAAGGGTGCTAAAGGGCACCCTTGTCTTGTTCCGTTGTTAATAGGAAAACTCGTAGAGTTTAAGTTGGAACCTGAGATTTTTGCATACAAATTCTTATAAAGTGCCATGGTGAAAATTAGAAATTGACCAGTCAAACCAAAGGTAATTAATGTTTGTTCTAAGAAAGGCCAACTGACGCGATCAAACGCCTTTTCAGCGTCGAGCGCTAAAAAAATAGCTGGCGTTTTATTTAAATGTATCTCATGAATTAAGTTTAGTATTCTACGGGTGTTGTCTTCACCACTTCTGCTCAGGAGGAATCCTGTTTGGTCTGGGTGAATTAACTCACCCATAACGGAACTAAGTCTATCAGCCAGAATTTTAGAGAATAATTTAATATCTACATTTATCAGTGATATTGGACGATAGTTCGTCACTTTAGTTGGATCTTTCCCGCTTTTCGGAATAGGAGTTATTATAGTCTGTAACATCTCAGATGGAAAATTATTCCCTAAAGATATTCCATTAAATAGTCTTAGTAGTAAAGGAGAAACAATAGATTCCAAACTTTGAAAAAAACGAGACGAGAATCCATCTGGGCCTGGAGCTTTATGCGAGGGTAGATTTTTTATAGTTTTACTTATCTCAGATAAATTAATCGGTGAATTTAATTTTTGTAGATTTATCTCAGATATTTTTGGTAAGTCAAGAGTGTTGAGAAAGCAGTTCACTTGCATTTTATCTTTCGTTAATACTGGTAGATTATATAATGTATTGTAATACTCTTTGAAGGCTTCACTAATTAATTTTGGAGTTAGAAATGTTTTTCCATTTGATACTATCTTATTTATTTTGTTTTTAACGTTTTTATTTTTAATTTTATTCGTTAGGTGTTTGCTAGCTTTATTGCTGCTATAATACCACTCTTGTTTCAGAGATATTAAGTTTCTGTTAATCTTCTCCATTAATCTTTCATTAATCTTAAATTGGATCTCCTTAATTTCATCATAAATCTGAACTGAAGGGTTTAATTTATTAACAGCCTCTAACTGTGCTAATTTAATATAAAGATCAGTAAGAGTAGCCCCTTTCAGTTTCTTAATATATGCACCTTGTTTTATAAGATGACCCCTCATAGTGCTTTTAAAAGCGCACCATAAGGTTGCATCTGAGACCGTACCGTTGTCATTCATCTCCATAAATTCTGTAGCTAGCCTTCGAAGTTGTTCGCTAAAGTCTCGGGAGGACAAAAGAGTTTCGTTTAGTCTCCAATTAGATCTTGTGTTAAAGTCTTCATTATTTTTAATTTTTATAAAAATGGGTGCATGATCTGACCACGATAGGTTTCCAATACTAGAGGAATCACAACATTCAATAGACTTAATATCAGTCAGAAACATGTCAATTCTTGAATAAGAATGGTGTACAGCAGAATAGTAAGTAAACTCCTTCACAGATGGGTTCTGTGCCCTCCAAATGTCATATAATTTGTTTCGAGCAAGACAAAGAGAAAAAGCTCTAGCCAAAGATTTCAAAGTTGAATTTGGATGTGAGCCATAAGAAAAGCTTTTATCTAATTTAACATCTGAAATACAATTCATGTCTCCGCCTATCAATAAAAAACCTTTTGTAATATTTTGAACTCTGTCTAAGATCTTTTCCAGAAATTTTACTGTACATACATTAGGAGCATATATGTTAACGAGTGTATGTAATACATCGTTCAATTTACAAAGAAGAATAATGTATCTTGCCTCATGATCATTTTCCAGATATAGCTGTTCAAATTTAATTTTTTGATTTATCAAAATTGCAACACCTCTTTTTTTTGTCCCGCTTAAACTAGCTTGGGCAATAATGGGAAATCTCTTGTATTTCCAACAATGAAAGTCATCCGTCTTCCAATGAGTTTCTTGGACTAAACATATATCCACTTGCTCTCGAGTTAACATATCATATAAAAAGCCTCTCTTATATGGAGAGTTTAATCCTTGGCAATTAATAGATGCTAATTTAAGTGTCATGTATATTAAATACTATTACTCCCTCCTTCTCCCCCCCTAGATCTGGTCTACCGCCAAAACATAAACATAAACATACACAAAAAATCAATAACAATACATTTACATCCATACAAATTACACATGAAAATGATTCATGCATTTGTTGCCCCATTTATTGTATCGGGCTATATTCATGCGTAAGTGCCGACGAGTGGAGACATCGCAAACATGAGGTTATATAGAATAAAGTAAACAAATTAAATATACTTTAAGTAAATATTAAATATGTAAAAAAAAAAAAAAAAAAAAAATATATATATATATATGTATATAGAAATAATGAAATAGCTAATTCCTTTCCATTTCATATATGAAATCTATTTCGTGGTAGTATGTATATACTAATCCAGCCGATAATAAAGTGCCTGTAGATAAAGTGACTTTAGTGCAGAACAATTAATATCCAAACATATACATTCATCTAATTAAGTCCTGTAGCACTAGTTAGTCAAATATTATATTACTAAGCAAGAAAAAAAAATAATAAATAAGATAAAAAATAGATAGATAAATAGTTATATAGTTCCCATTCATCTTAAATCAGTGTGCAAAATAAAATGCTAATAATAGACAAAAACAAAAAAAAAAAAAAAAAAAAAAAAAAAAAGGTGCCTTTTTCATGAAAAAATAACTAAAGTGCAAATCAGATGTTGTTCGGTGTATATAAGTGCAATATTTGCAGAATATATCTAATCCATAATGGATAAAAAGTGAAAGTAAATTAATATAATACGTAATATAATAGTAGCAAGTTCCACAGAGAAAGATAATAAATATATAAATAAATAGATATTTCCATTCTTATTAAATTAGTGTGCAAATCACATAATATGATGATACTAAATACCTATATAAAAGAGGTCTATTCCATAAGTATGTGCTTATCAACTAGCAGAAAAATACAATTTCCACAAGTAAAATGACATTAGTGCAAAAACCATTAATGTTCAATATGTATGAGTGCAGTACTTGCTCAATATATCTGGTGGCTGAATTTGTGTAAATAAATTATAAATAAATAGATACATAATTCACATTCGACATGAATTAGTGAGCAAAATCGCTTAATATATTAATATGAAATGTCTAAGCAGATAAAATTCTAATTCATAGTAATAATAATTAAATATATGCTAATTAAGCGAAACTAAAATACCATTTCCACGAATAAAGTGTCATAGTGCAAATCAATTGGTGTTCAGTACATATAGATGCAGTGATTGCACATTATATCTAGTCACAAAAAAATAAATAAATAAATAAATAAATAAATAAATAATCGTTAATAAAATAAATATAGTGCAATCAAATAATGTTCAGTATATATAAATGCAATATTTGCACAATATAGCTAATCCATAATAGATAGAAATTTAAATAAATAAATATTTCCGTTGTACATAAATGATGTGCAAAATCACATAATATAGTAGTAGCAAGTTCCAGAGAAAAAAATAATAAATATATAAATAAATAAATAAATAAATATTCCCATTCTTCTTAAGTTAGTGTGCAAATCACATAATATGAGGGTATTAAATACCTATATAAAAAGAGGTCTATTTCATGAATATGTGGTTTACAACTTGCAGAAAAGTACAATTTCCACAAGTAAAGTGACATTAGTGCAAAAACCATTAATATTCAATGTGTGTGAATACAGTACTTGCTCAATATATCTAGTTGACTGGTTATGTGTAAATAAATTATAAATAAATACATAATATCTGTTCGACATGAATTAATGTGCAAAATCGCTTAATATGTTAATATAGAGTATCTGAGCAAATAAAAATTTTAATTCATAGTAATATTAATTAAATATGTGTTAATTAAGCAAAACTAAAATACCATTTCCACAAATAAAGTGTTTTAGTGCAAATCAATTAGTGTTCAATACAAATAGGTGCAATGATTGCACATTATAGGGGGAAAAAAAAAGAAAAGAAAAAAAAAAAAAAAAAGAATGATAAAGAATGAATAAATAAATAAATAAATTAGTAAATAGATAAAAAAAATAAATAGATATTTAAAAAAAAAAAAAAAAAACAAAAACCACATGATGCATATAAATTGTGTAAATAAGTTTGCTACTCAGAGCATTAGTGCCGTTCAGTTGGAATTAAAGTGGTTAAAAGGTCGTCAAGTTCGTGAGGATTATTAATTATATGCGGTCCACCCTCTTTAAACACAATCAGTTTAGAGGGGGAACCCCATTTATATCTTATATTCAGGTCACGGAGTTTCTTGACACCTATAGAAAATTGTTGCCTGAAGTTACGTGTCGCTATGGAGAAGTCTGGGAGCAGTCTCAATTCCTTGTATTGATCCATTTGTGTCTTGCCTTTATTAAATTCTTTTATAAAGAGGATCTTAAAGTGTATATTATTAAAGCGGACCATTACATCTCTGGGGGTCTCAGTGTTCAAATCTTTCGGCTTTGGAATCCTGTGGAAATTTTCAAATGGTTGAGTGACCAAACAATCTTGTTTTGTAAAAATGGATACCAAATCATTTAGATATTGTTCTAGGTTAGTAATATTTTCAGAGATCCCTCTAATCCTAAAATTTTTACGCCTTGATCTGTCCTCCAAGTACGTAAGCTTCATTTCCATAGATTGAATTTTATCCTTCAAAACTTTAGTCTCTTTTCTAGCAGTACCCAGTTCAAGCTGTAATGACTGAATAGAATTTGCCTGAGAAGTGAGTGTGGCCAGAATGGATGCAATATCCTGTTTCAGAGAAACTGTGTTGGATTTCATTTCTGCCGTAAGTTTTAAGTATAAATCATTTATGTTTTCAATTTTGGTAGAATAAGTTATATCAGATTGTATAGTGTCTGGACAAATGTCCAGAGAAAGGTCAGCTGAAGCATCCAAAGAGTCCTTTGGAGGGCGTTTAGATGTGTGAATAGCAGTGGAAGTTAAGGATTTAGGAGAATAGAATGTCGTCAAGACTTTAGATTTGTCCAAACTTATCCTCCTATCCTTTTCTCTTTCCTTTTCTCGATCTTTATCTTTTTTGGGCGGCATTATATCAATTATATCTTTACCCGCCTTTTCGTTTCCTTTAGTTGTTTGCTTCACCTTATCTAGTACTCTTTAGATATATTATCAGTTATATTTCTTCTTTATTTCTCCATTGTACTGTGTATATTCGGCTTTCCACTCCTTCTCATGTCCTCCCTCCAGTCTACAATCCGTCCCCTCTTTTCAAAAATATTAATTTTCCTTCTCAGCTTTATTAATTTGTATATTTATACAGCCTTTAGTCTTCAAAATATCTTCAATAATATCTTCAATAAGTAGTATTTATCCATATAATCGCATATTAGCTTTGTAGACAGATATATTATACCAAGGCCAAGATCAATCAAATAATAAAGTTCGGAATAGATCAATAAATGGAAAGAAAAAAATCAGTGAAATCACTTATCTTGATAGATGGGCCACGTGTACAGATGGTCCATACTTCTGGATTTCCAAATGGCGTGAAGACGGCTTTAGAGACTCTTGAAAGTCTAAGTGTCTTGCCCAGCATGAGAAGCCAAAGTCCGCACTTTTAGGGGAAGTAGTAGGAGGGAGGGAGAAAAAGTACCACGAAGGCAACGCTCAGATCCGGCACAAGCCGCAGGAACGCAGAGGCACTCTTATGCGTTGCTTCTAACCATCGGGTCGATCGAGTCCGTCGAGTTCTCCCGTTCACGGTAGGTAGTAGCGTTCAGTACTCGGTGCGTCTCCAGTAGCCGGCACTAGCCGCGGGCGTGGTTACGTTGCACGCATAGCGTGACGCGTGCCGCGTACTACGTCCTCACTCACCAACCCACAGACAACTTTTTTTGTTTCTAATTCACCAAAACTGCTTTAAATCATGCCTTCAGCAGCCCAAATAACAACCAACATAAAAGTAATGTTGTGGGATGCAGTATGTGGAAGCTACACGCAATACAGTATTTGGATGAAAACATGAAGCTATCTACAGTTAGCACCATACTTTTTTGCAAAAAAACTATTTTTGTTTCTAATTCACCAAAACTGCTTTAAATCATGCCTTCAGCAGCCCAAATAACAACCAACATAAAAGTAATGTTGTGGGGTGCAGTATGTGGAAGCTACAAGCAATACAGTATTTGGATGAAAACATGAAGCTTTCCACACCTAGCACCATACTTTTTTGCAAAAAAACTTTTTTTATTTCTAATTCTCCAAAACTGCTTTAAATCATGCCTTCAGCAGCCCAAATAACAACCAACATAAAAGTAATGTTGTGGGATGCAGTATGTGGAAGCTACACGCAATACAGTATTTGGATGAAAACATGAAGCTATCTACACTTAGTACCATACTTTTTTGCAAAAAAAACTTTTTTTGTTTCTAATTCACCAAAACTGCTTTAAATCATGCCTTCAGCAGCCCAAATAACAACCAACATAAAAGTAATGTTGTGGGATGCAGTATGTGGAAGCTACACGCAATACAGTATTTGGATGAAAACATGAAGCTTTCTACACCTAGCACCATACTTTTTTGCAAAAAAACTTTTTTTGTTTCTAATTCTCCAAAACTGCTTTAAATCATGCCTTCAGCAGCCCAAATAACAACCAACATAAAAGTAATGTTGTGGGGTGCAGTATGTGGAAGCTACAAGCAATACAGTATTTGGATGAAAACATGAAGCTTTCCACACCTAGCACCATACTTTTTTGCAAAAAAACTTTTTTTATTTCTAATTCTCCAAAACTGCTTTAAATCATGCCTTCAGCAGCCCAAATAACAACCAACATAAAAGTAATGTTGTGGGATGCAGTATGTGGAAGCTACACGCAATACAGTATTTGGATGAAAACATGAAGCTATCTACACTTAGTACCATACTTTTTTGCAAAAAAACTTTTTTTGTTTCTAATTCTCCAAAACTGCTTTAAATCATGCCTTCAGCAGCCCAAATAACAACCAACATAAAAGTAATGTTGTGGTGTGCAGTATGTGGAAGCTACAAGCAATACAGTATTTGGATGAAAACATGAAGCTTTCTACACCTAGCACCATACTTTTTTGCAAAAAAACTTTTTTTGTTTCTAATTCTCCAAAACTGCTTTAAATCATGCCTTCAGCAGCCCAAATAACAACCAACATAAAAGTAATGTTGTGGTGTGAAGTATGTGGAAGCTACAAGCAATACAGTATTTGGATGAAAACATGAAGCTTTCTACACCTAGCACCATACTTTTTTGCAAAAAAACTTTTTTTGTTTCTAATTCTCCAAAACTGCTTTAAATCATGCCTTCAGCAGCCCAAATAACAACCAACATAAAAGTAATGTTGTGGGGTGCAGTATGTGGAAGCTACAAGCAATACAGTATTTGGATGAAAACATGAAGCTTTCTACACCTAGCACCATACTTTTTTGCAAAAAAACTTTTTTTGTTTCTAATTCTCCAAAACTGCTTTAAATCATGCCTTCAGCAGCCCAAATAACAACCAACATAAAAGTAATGTTGTGGGGTGCAGTATGTGGAAGCTACAAGCAATACAGTATTTGGATGAAAACATGAAGCTTTCTACACCTAGCACCATACTTTTTTGCAAAAAAACTTTTTTTGTTTCTAATTCTCCAAAACTGCTTTAAATCATGCCTTCAGCAGCCCAAATAACAACCAACATAAAAGTAATGTTGTGGGGTGCAGTATGTGGAAGCTACAAGCAATACAGTATTTGGATGAAAACATGAAGCTATGTACAAGAAAGACCATACTTTTTTGCAAAAAAACTTTTTTTGTTTCTAATTCATCAAAACTGCTTTAAATCATGCCTTCAGCAGCCCATACAACAACCAACATGAAAGCAATGTTGTGGGATGCAGTATAGGTGTAAAAGATTCTAATACATTTAACATCTCTTTTAACCCTAGTAATATGAAATGGACCATATATAATTATTGGTATAGGCAGTTGTCAAAGATATGTAATCATTGTTCATAAATAAATGATTATTAAGATATATTAATATGTATCAATGATAGGCTTCAAGGTTTCATTGACCTTAAATATGGAATGAAGGATTTGCTGAACAGGCATTCTATAGATAGGATAGTAGCTTGCTAATGCATGGTATAGTTGTAATTGTAAAAGGGCATTATAATATGCGTACAGTGAACACCTAAAATAGGGTTTCGACGTGTAAAGATTTTAGTGAGCATGTTTACCCAATTAGGTGAAGACCAATAGACTGACATCATTATTCAAACCGTATATAAGTTAGGCATTAGAGAAGCATGGCAGGAGAGGTAGAGGGGAGATGTCCTTGCCATCCACGGACTCCTCATGTCCCAACACTCCCTCCCTCCATCCTCAGGATTGCATAGGACAGATGTCATGAACTAAATTCCTCTTGAAGGTTTTGTAAGACTTGTTTCGTATTATTTTTGTTATCTTCTTTTTATATTCTTCTTCTATTTCTGTTCGTATTAAATGTTTTACCTTTGTTTACATCTAAGTGACTCTGCATATTTTTGACGCACATACATATATATGTGTTCCAATTATTTGAAGTTTGTATTGGCCCTATATTTTTATTACAATGTGGAAGCTACAAGCAATACAGTATTTGGATGAAAACATGAAGCTATCTACACTTAGGTCCATACTTTTTTGCAAAAAAATCTTTTTTTTGTCTAATTCACCAAAACTGCTTTAAATCATGCCTTCAGCAGCCCATACAACAACCAACATGAAAGTAATGTTGTGGGAAGCATGACCTTAGTATCGTCAACTTCGGCCCCATTCCCCAAATAAGACACATAGACAATGTATGTAATTAAAATTGCTTTATTGTTCGATTTTGGATAAATTTGGCCACGGTCAAAATCCCAGTATTATCCCCAACCGTGACACTCATTATCATATTTCTTAAACGTTATAAACCACAAATTTTTGGCTACAAGCCAACCATATAACACCGTATATCTATAGGGCTGGTAAGGGCGTAACAAACCACGTCACCTGTAGAGGCTGCCGGCGTCCAAAGCCCAGCAACCACACGTCACCCAACGTATCACCTGAGCAAGGCGCCCAGGGAGTGTTCTGCACTTCCGCCCTGAGGCATGTGCACCACGAGTACAACCATACCTTAGATAGTTGTCTCAAGCACCGAACCAGCCAACCACATATTAACAATGACCAAAATATAAACACCAACCGCCACAGCCTGTAATGCGCGACCCCTTGCACCGTTACTGGCCCCCCAAAACCTCCAAGGCCCGCTCTATCC
This sequence comes from Spea bombifrons, assembly GCF_027358695.1. NCBI lineage: Eukaryota > Metazoa > Chordata > Amphibia > Anura > Pelobatidae > Spea > Spea bombifrons. The sequence goes on from NC_071090.1 coordinate 16,539,349, forward strand.
CTGACTGAATAGCCAGATTCCATAAATCTAAACCCACCTCCGATAAGTGGACGCCATCACAACGAAAGACCCGACAAATCGCCCTCCAAATCAACATGCCTCACCACGAGACCCCCTTGAAAAACAACAAAATGTGAGATAGTCTTATTAACTTGCCGCCTGGCCCTCTCGATTCCCTCCCGGGAATTGGCACCTCTCCAAACCTTCCTCGTGACAACGTGAGACCACACAAAAATCGTACGCGTATTCAGCTGAAGGCAACGTAACACTAACCAACGCAGTAGCTTCAAAACCGGCAAAGAAGAAGAGGAGATATTATTCACAGCATGAACAACGGATAAATTATCGCACCAAAACCTAACATGTTTGTTGGCCAATTGGTCCCCCCACAGCTCCAAGGACACCAAGATTGGAAAGAGTTCTAAAAACGTCAGGTTCCTAGTCAAACCTCTAGATTCCCAACCCGTAGGCCAATGCCGAGCACACCATGAACCCTTAAAATAAGCGCCAAAACCCAAGGAACCCAAGGCATCGGTCCACAGTTCCAATTCCGAACTGGAAACCGGAGGCGCAAGCCACAATGAACAACCGTTATATTCGCAAAGGAAAGTATCCCAAACTTTCAGATCCTCCTTCAAAGCCACGGTCAGCCTGATAAAATGATGGGGGGCCTTAACCCCAGCTGTAGCCAAGGACAGCCGTCGTAAGAAAACCCTCCCCATGGGCATAATACGGCACGCGAAATTAAGTTTGCCAATCAATGACTGTAATTGCTTCAAGGTAACCTTAGAAACCTGCAGAAAACTTGCAACCATGAAACGCATATCATACACCTTATCCAACGGCAACCGACAAACCATCTCCTCCGAATCCAACTCGATACCCAGAAAACTCAAACATGTACAAGGGGACACCGTCTTGTCCGGTGCCAAAGGTATACCGAAATCCCGAGAAACCTGAATCACCGTAGCCAATAAAACACTACAATGAGACGCAGAAGGAGGGCCAATACATAGAAAATCGTCAAGATAATGAATGACGGACGGTAAACCCGACACCTCCCGCACAACCCATTCGACAAACGAACTAAAAACCTCGAAATATTTACAAGAGATCGAGCAACCCATCGGGAGGCATTTATCCACAAAATATTGCCCGTCCCATTTGCACCCCAGCAAATGGAAACACTCCGGATGTACCGGCAACAACCGGAAAGCCGCCTCCACATCAGTCTTGGCCATCAATGCCCCTTGTCCAAAAGAACGCACCCACTCCACAGCCCGGTCAAAGGAAGTATACGACACCGTACTCAAATCCGGGTCAATTCCATCATTGACCGATTGCCCTTTCGGGTAGGACAGATGGTGGATGAGCCGGAATTTACCCGGCTCCTTCTTGGGAACAACCCCCAAAGGGGATAAACGTAAATTAGGCAAAGGACAAGACAGGAAAGGGCCTTCCATCCTCCCCAACGCCACTTCCTTACTCAATTTATCAGACACAACATTAGGAAAGGACAAGGCGGAGCGTAAATTCCGAACAACAGTAGTAACTGCGCATTCCTTAAAAGGAATCCGAAAACCGTCCCTAAACCCACAAAGTAACAAAGCAGCCGCCTTGATCAGGATATTTAGTCAGCCACGGTACCATCCCCTCTACCATTACCGGAGTCACCCCCTTTTGCTCCAGCCGCCCCTTTAACCTTTTTTTGCTTCTTAAAGCACTTGGAGAAGGGGTGGGACCCATTGCACCCCGAGCACTTGTGCTTGAATCTGCACAAGGATCCCCATTTACACAACCCATCATTATACTTCCAGCAATAGCCCTTTTGCATGCCGGCCGTTGAGCCAGAACTGGAATTGTCACCGGCCGCTGCTGGAAAGGGCTGGGATTGACTGCGGCCAGGTGTCATAACCCTGAGCCACAAAGAAATATCCTTATGATCTGTTAGAAAAATGCTTATGTAATCATAAATATTATTGCTGACAAAGACAGTAGAAAATGTCTAGTCTATGATATATCACGAGTTGCGCCAACATATCTACTAAGAGGCGTAACCTGCTTAAAAAGTAACCAATCAGAATGATGCATGCTATTAGAAGTAGATAAGAAATATAAGAAGTTATATAAACCATGTAATCCAAATACGTAATTAGACAACGCTTCGACTTTTGTGTGTTGTGTGCCTTGTCTCGATTATGCGCATAATCTAAATAAAGGAGATAACTTTTTCTGAGGAGAATTCGACCATTAATTCAACCAACATTTTGGTGCCCCGTGTGAGGAGGTCCTGACCGGAGACGGGGACGACGGTCCTGAGGAACCGCACCTCAAGAATCTGCATCTGAGGTAATAAAAGTCCTCCAGCTAAGATTGCTGTTAATCAGAGGCACTTCGCGACATCGTCCCTGAAACCGGCAGCATCCTCCCGAAGATTTAGTACGGTCTTCTCTTCAGAAATGTGAGTAAGAAAAATATTTCTGGGAAATATTAAGAGGTCAAAGTCTGTCAGGGACTACTGAAATAAATAACTGCGTATGCATTCGATAATGAAAAATAGTACTTGGAGTACTGAGGCTGATCAGAAGAAATGTGCACAGGTAGTTAGTCATTATTTTTGTGATAGCGAATTGTTGTTTGTAATTGTGACAATGCTGTTGATGTTGGTTGCGGCTTGTATTATTGTGAAAGAGTATCACAAGACCTTAAAGAGAAGAGCTCTTATGGTCCAGGGACAGCTATACCAACCCATGTCACAAATCTTGTCTGAATGAATCTATCTGTGTGAATGACTGTTCAGGAGTCCTTTACGGCGAACGAACAGTTAATAAGGTTGTTGTTAATACGCCCCCCGGCATTTGTGAGAAGCCCTCTGTGATCAAGTGCTGGGATTGCAAGTGAACAACTTCGCTGCGAGAGTGATTTTCCTGCCTTTACTGTCTAGGAAAGGTATCTTATAAATACCAAGGGCTCTTTATTTCACTCTGTCTAGAAGCGGTATCTTATAAATACCAAGGGCTCTCTATTTCACTCTGTCTAGAAGCGGTATCTTATAAATACCGAGAACTCTCTGTTTGTCTCTGTCCAGACGTGGTATCTTATAAATACCGAAAACTCTCTGTTTGTCTCTGTCCAGACGTGGTATCTTATAAATACCAAAAGATTTTCCTTGTTTTCTGTTTTGTGGTGAGATTATATCATGGGGAAATCCCACAGTAAGGGAAAGAAACAAAAGGATGAGAGTGTTTTTTTGTGGATAAGAAAAAAACCACTGAAAGGAGACAAAAAGTTCATGTACAAACTTAATCCAGAAAATGTTAAGTATTGTAAGAGATGGGAAAGTAAATTTGATTTTGATTGTAAATTGACTGAAAGGGGATGTATCACCTTACTTGATAAAATCAAGGAAAAAGGTTCTTCCAAATATGGAAAAAATGGAAAAGTGGTTGCAGAAAGGTGGCTTAGAGAAGCACACATAAGAAATCAGGCTATAGAGCTAAAAAAGGCACAACAAATACTGATGTTAAGAGATAAGGAGGATGACAATTTAACGTTGGCGGCAAAACAGCAGAATAATCAATCCGTTGCTGAAGCCCCTTCCCCTCCTACTTTGCAACCTGTGGTAAAGGATAACAGTCCAAATGATGTGGCTGATTTGTCCCCGCCTGTACTGGAACGTGTTTATCCAGACCTTAGAGAGTTAAACCCAAGTAATCCTATCACTACTGTTTCCGTGATTCACCCTGTACCTACTCTGCCCCCAGACTATTCTGGTCCAGTTACCAGAGCAATGAATCGAATAATTACTAATTGTCAGACAGGAGCTGATTATATCAGACAATTTGAGAAAAATGTTATGGATGGTCACTATCCTATGATAGAGGTACCAAACCCGATGGGTGGACAAGAGGATGGTCACGGTAATAGACATCCATTAACCATGTGGGTACATAGAACATGGACAGAGGAGGATATTAAAAAAGCTACTGAGCATGTTAAAAATCCAAAAGAGGATCCCCAACAGTTTGAGACTGATATCCGAGGGCTCTGTAACAGTTACCGATTAAATGGTGTAGAAATAGAAAGAGCGTGTCGAAGAGTTTTGGGATCAGAGTGGAGCTCAGTAGAACGGAGCTGGAATGGGTACGATAATGCGGGACAACCCCTCCCATGGGGCCATGTTGATCTAATTAACCGTTTAAACACTTTCATAACTGCTTGTACGACCAGATGGGCTCGTAGAACAAATTGGATGGAGATAAATAGATGTACGCAGAAGGATGGGGAGGATGTGGATCAATATTTTTATCGACTGAAAAAGGTCTTTGATATCTATAGTGGTTTAACCCCACCTCCCGATCCAGATCCAAATTCTGCTTATGAGCAGCAATTAAAAAATGCGTTTGTGTCTGGGACACGCAAAGAGATAAATGCGTATGTCAGTAAACACATGGTTAACCTCCGTATTGCGTCGTTGAATGATGTGTTGGAATATGCTAAGCATTCTGAAAAGTGGCACAAAGAAAGGGAAAAAAAGAAAGTGAGAGTAATGTTAGCAGAAGAGGAGTATGAAGGAACGTTGACAGGGAATAACGAAAGAGGGAGAGAGAAATTTCCAGGTCGTGGCCGGGGCAGACGGCCGTACCGAGGTAGAAGAGGTAGTGGTGATAGACGGTCACATGGATGTTATAATTGTGGAAAGGAAGGTCATTGGGCAAAAGAGTGTCCCGAGCCAGACAAGAGAAAGCAGAACTCCCCAGAACAATGACTAATACAAGAGAAAGAGACATTAGATCTCAGTAATGTTCATGATGTGTTGTTATTGTCAAATTTGCCTGAAATTGATTTAATTGTAAATAACAAACGTGTAACATTCTTGGTAGATTCAGGGGCTTCGCGAACCCTATTGAATTATCACACCTGCACTGGCATACAGAAAGGAACGGGTAAAATTCACATAAAGGGAGTAAATGGGAGGACACATACCGAAAGCTTATCTGTTCCCCTCCAAATACAACATCCAGAGTCTGGAAACATAATTACTGCCAGTGTAATATTATCTGAGGTATGTCCCGTAAATCTCCTGGGAAGAGATCTAATTAGAGAGTTGGGAGTGCACATTGCACCCGTGGGAGACAAGTTTGATGTTACAGTGGGAAAAAGAAATAACTTTCAAGGACGGCACGATCATTACTATTATGCCTTGAACATAGATTTTACTGAAAATAAGAGAAACATAATACAGGCTTTAGAACTTGTACATAAGACATTTGAGACCTGTGATCATTTACAAGTTCAACATTCAAATAATTTTCATTGTACAATGTATGTTAAGAGAACAGCAGGAGGAGACGAGTACTATGAATCACATTTAAAAGACGAACGAAATACCGTAATACAGACAGAATATTTTTACTGGACAGACAATGGACAAGGGGCATTATCTTGTATATTAACACCACGAATGACCGCACTTTTTCAAGGAACAACACCACATTTGTCTCTGTGTAAACAGCAGACTGATCAGTGGAAGTCTGTGGGAGATATGGTGTTACGATGTGAGATTAACCATTCGTGGAAAAGGGATAAAGGAGACACTGAATACAATGCTGACATAAAAGCATATCGGCTACCGTTTTGTCGAAAATTTGTAGCCTATCCCGAAGTCCATCAGTGGGAGGAAAATTTAATTTGACTATCATTAGAAGAAATACCTGACGATTTATGGTCCTCAGGACCTACTGATGTAGGACTAATGAAAGGAATTGAACCAGTAACTATAACACCAAAGGATACTTATAGACCTCACCAGCGACAGTATCCCCTTAAACCTGAAGCCGAAGAGGGTATAGCACCAATAATAAGTGGTTTATTGGAAAAAGGGATCATTGTGCCTTGCCCAGATAGCCCTTGCAATACTCCTTTGTTTCCCGTAAGGAAAGCAGAACCATCTAGTGGGTGGAGAATGGTTCAAGATTTACAAGCTGTAAATCGAGCAGTAATTCCACGTGCACCCGTGGTACCAGATCCTAATACCTTACTAAATGAGCTTGACCCAGGAAATAAGTGGTTTTCTGTAATAGATGTAAGCAATGCTTTCTTTAGTATACCGCTGCATAAAGATAGCCAATTTTGGTTTGCCTTTACATATAGAGGGAAAAGGTATACATTTACCAGATTGCCACAAGGTTACTGTGAATCACCTACAATTTTCTCACAAGCTATGAGTTCCAACATAGCCAAGTTCACTCCGAGGTATGGGAGTCAAATACTGTTATATGTGGATGATATTCTGTTAGCATCTGATGATGAGGAAAAATGTCGAAAGGACACTATCGCGTTACTTATGTTTCTTTATGAACAAGGACATAAAGTCAATAAGAAAAAGTTACAATTTTGTAAAGAGACAGTACGTTATCTTGGATATGATATATCCCAAGAAGGTAAATGTTTAGATGATGGGCGAAAAGAGACTGTGTTACATGCGCCACGTCCTATCACAAAAAAGCAAATGATGTCATTTCTTGGAATGACTAACTTTTGTCGAACTTGGATACCAAACTATGCAGCCTTAGTAGCACCCCTTGCAGCTTTAATATACGATACACCAATGGCTGCTGCAGATAAAATTCAATGGACACAAGAAGCAGATGATGCATTTTGCCAAGTAAAGAAAACATTAGTAAATGCTTCTGTCCTAGGGTTGCCAAATTATGCTAAGGGGTTTGTGCAGACTGTGGATGTAAAAGAAGGGTATATGACATCAGTACTTACCCAAGAGCATGGGGGAAAGCAAAGACCTTTGGCCTATTATTCTACACGCTTAGATCCAGTGGCGAGATCAATGCCTCCCTGTGTACAGGCAGTGATTGCAGCAGCCGAAGCCGTCAAAGCTTCAGCAGCCATTGTACTGTTTCACCCATTAATGCTAAAGGTCCCACATGCAGTGTCGGTTATTTTGTTACAAAATAAGATTTCATATCTCAGTCCTGCAAGACATCTATCGTGTATGACAGTGCTATTAGCACAACCACACATAACTATTGAAAGGTGTACTACGCTTAACCCATCTTCTTTAGTTCCAGTAGAAATAGAAGGAGAACCGCATAATTGTATCGATGAAATCACAACAAAAATTTTACCACGAGAAGGACTACGTGATAGTCCTCTAAAAAATCCTGATGAAACACTGTTTATCGATGGATCCTCAAAAAAGAATCCTGATGGCACAAATGCTACAGGTTATGCCATTGTAACTCTGACCAAAGTAATCAAAGCGGGTAAATTACCCAATCATTTATCAGCCCAGGCGGCTGAGTTAACGGCTCTCATAGAGGCCTGCAAATGGGCAGTAGACAAACGGGTAAATATCTATACCGACAGCCAATATGTGTTTTCTACTATACATGTGTTTGCACAACAATGGAAAAATAGAGGTATGATTACCTCCACAGGGAAACCGATAAACCATAAAGCCCTGATTGAAGAGCTATTAACGGTTATACATCTACCAAAAGAAGTAGCTGTAATAAAGTGTGCAGCTCATACCAACAGCAAAGATCCTATAGCATTAGGCAATAACCGTGCAGATATTGAAGCGAAAAGAATTGCTCAAGAGATGTTTGCTATAATCACTAATGAAATACAAATTGATCACCAGGTTCTGTATGATATGCAACAGGCTGCCCCTATGTCTGAAAAACGATATTGGCAGTCTAAACAAGCGACTCTATGTAACAAAATTTTTTATATTAAGAACAAACCAATATTGCCAAAGTCATTGTTTCGCTATGCAGCCTTATTGAGTCATGGGCTGAGCCATGTCTCAACAGGAGGGATGGTAGCCATTATAGATAAGGTGTTTACAACATTCGGATTCCAAAATTACTCTAAAAAATTTTGTGCTAATTGTCTTATCTGTGCACGATACAATCCACAGGGAAATCTCAAACCTGCTATTGGGAAGTTCCCCAACCCAGAGTATCCGTTTCAATATATTTGCATGGATTATATTGAACTAAACAAATGTGAGAATATGAGATATTGTCTAGTTATTGTTGATGCATTAACTAAATGGGTAGAAATATTTCCAACAGCCCATGCAGATGCAGATACAGTAGCTAAGGTCATGATAAAAGAAATCATTCCCAGATTTGGAATACCAGAAAGAATATATAGTGACAATGGGCCTCATTTTGTCAATCAACTAATCTCCAGATTTGCACAAGTATTTGGTATACAATTAAAGAATCATTGTGCCTATCATCCTCAGTCAGCAGGGTTGGTAGAAAGAAACAATGGAACAATAAAGAATAAATTAAAAAAGACCATGGCAGAAACCGGGAAGAATTGGGTTTCCTGCCTACCAATGGTAAAATTGAGTATGCGTATTACACCCAATAAGCAAGGTCTCACTCCATTTGAAGTAATGTATGGGAGACCCTATAGTTTGCCACAGATAAAGGTAAAAGAGGCAAATGATGAAAGTGAATTAACCCTAGCAGATTATATGGCGAAAATGTTGAATACCAGATCAATACAAACTGTTAATTCTCTTCCAGAGACACAAGAGCCAATTCCTGAGAAATTGAGCGTTGGAGATTGGGTACTAATAAGGATAATCAAGCGAAAGAATTGGTCATCACCGAGGTGGGAAGGACCGTACCAAGTACTACTAACCACCCCCACGGCGTGTAAGATAGCTGAGAGGAGTTGTTGGATACATCAGTCGCACTGTAAGAAGGTAACACCACTTGCTGGTAGTCACTCATTAAGTCTGGGTACAAAGGGGGGTCCAGACGATAGGTTGGACTCGTCTCAAGCCAGTGAAGAAATCCATTCCCCAAACCCTGAGTTGACGGCCAGGTAGGATGAAGGGGTGGTGCCTGCTTATAGTTTATTGGGTAGTGACTGATGCTAATCCTGTCTTTAAAAAAGCCGAATGGAATGAGAACAAGAAGGTGACCAAATGGGAAGATACCAAAGCACAAAATCTGACCTTTTCGTTATCAGGAGATAGTTCCATTGAAATTGATCTGTGCAAATTGATCCATTGTAAAAATATTGGGCAAGCAAGAAACTACGCTAAGGCCGTTGTGTATGTATGCTGGATGCCCGACAAGCCCCCTAGAAAACAAAGCATAACATCATGCCTTGGTTGGGATTATGCTATGTGGGCAACAGCTAGTCAAGATTGGGGATATAATGTACCCGGGGCAAGAGCAAGTAAAATCAAAACAAGATTTTCCGTGAAAAAATTACGATCCGAATGTACAACCTTTGATAACTGTAATAAATTGTTCTTTACTTTAAAGGAACCTATGAAGACGGATGAGAGACTATACACTATAGGTGTGTGGGTTTCTGGTAAAGACCCGCAGGGAGTTTTCTTTTTGTCTTTTCCAGAAAATAAGATCCAAGCAGAAAAAGAGTTTCAGATCCAGGAAGAAAAACATATCGAGGAAATTGAGACAGGGGTAATTCGGTATACCAATTTGAGTTCTATTGATCAGATTGCCCTGGAAGCAGGATTTCATGGAGATAATGTTTGGTTGGAATGGCTTCGATTTACTGTAAAGAGTCTAAACAAAGAGAATTGTATAGTCTGCGCAGAAGCCCGTCCGCAGTTGGCTACGGTGCCATTTCCATTAACAAAAGAGAATGACCCAGTCGGATTTGACTGCATAATAAAGTTGTTTGATAAGACTTATATCCCACCTGGAAATGGAACTTGTCATACATTAGACTTGTTGTTTCCCAAGGTTAAGGGATCCCAATTGCCTCCAACAGTGCAAATATATGAGGGAAAATACACCTGTATGGAACTTCAGGGTGATAGTAGCTATTTTGACTATAAAGATTTGTCCAATTCACTATGTGTTGAGAGTTTTTCCACAGGACTGCGACAGCCAACCCAGATGAGAGCGGATATTTGGTGGTTGTGCGGAGACCGGAAAATAAGACCTTTCATCGATCCCAGAGGAAAAGGAAAATGTGCAGTAATACAACTTATCGTACCTTTAAATCTGTTGACCTCACGGAAGGAATCAACTTCAAGGCCGAAAAGATCAAAACAACCACAGGGATCGTTTGATGATCGAATATATATTGATGAAATTGGAGTACCACGAGGAGTTCCAAATGAGTTCAAAGCCCGGAACCAAATTGCTGCAGGTTTTGAGTCAATCATTTTCTGGTGGAGTACAATAGCGAAAAACGTGGACTGGATAAACTACATCTATTACAATCAACAGCGGTTTGTGAATTATACTCGAGATGCTATTAAAGGAATACATGAGCAACTGGATGCGACCTCCCTTATGGCCTGGCAGAATCGAATGGCCTTGGACATGCTATTGGCCGAGAAAGGGGGCGTGTGCAAGATGTTCGGGAACCAATGCTGCACCTTCATACCAAATAACACCGCCCCTGATGGGAGCATCACCAAACCCCTCGAAGGACTAACATCCTTATCAAATGAACTTGCCGAGAATGCAGGAATACATGATGTGTTCACCTCTTGGTTAGAAGGATGGTTCGGGCGATGGTCGGGAATGATAATGTCCGGAATAATCACTATCACTATAGTAGCTACAGTATTGATATTCGGAGGATGCTGTTTTATTCCATGTTGCAGAGGACTTTTGAACAAGACAATTGATAAAGCTGTAAATCAGACTATGTACTCCCTGATCGACAAAGAAGAATGTGATCAATTATTACAAGTATCTGAGACTCTACATATTAATGACGTTGTTGACATGAAAGATGAATTATCAGTGTTAATGACCGATACTGAAGATGAGGAGTCTGATATCGAATAATATTTTGATAAACAGGAGGGAAATGTTAGAAAAATGCTTATGTAATCATAAATATTATTGCTGACAAAGACAGTAGAAAATGTCTAGTCTATGATATATCACGAGTTGCGCCAACATATCTACTAAGAGGCGTAACCTGCTTAAAAAGTAACCAATCAGAATGATGCATGCTATTAGAAGTAGATAAGAAATATAAGAAGTTATATAAACCATGTAATCCAAATACGTAATTAGACAACGCTTCGACTTTTGTGTGTTGTGTGCCTTGTCTCGATTATGCGCATAATCTAAATAAAGGAGATAACTTTTTCTGAGGAGAATTCGACCATTAATTCAACCAACATGATCCCATCGCAAACCCTTCTGAAAAGCCATCCTGGGTCCATCCTCTGCATTGTAACTGTGGAAAAAACGCCATAAAAAACGCCAAGGCAATAATCCCACATGGCTTTTTCATGGCGTTTTTTCTCTCCCATAGACTTCTATTGGAGAAAAAACGCCAAGTTTTCTTGCAAAAAACGCCAGAGTGTCAACATGCTGCGATTTTGAAAAACTGCCACAGAGCCCAAAAAAGCAGAAAAACGCCAAAGAGGACTGAAAAAACGCCAAACAGAAAAACGCCAAGTGGAAATGGCATTTTGCGATTTCCTATTGAATTACAGCTAACATCTGGCTGCAGCCGTTTTTCACAAAAAAATGCCAGGTGGCGCTATTGGCGTTTTTATGGGCGTTTTTAGCAAAAAAAAACCAAATGGAAACCTAGCCTGAAACTTCTAACTTGTAAAGGCTGGAAAAACTGCCTAAGGTCAAAAAAAGCAATTTCCACAGAAAGGCTAAAACGCCAGAAAAAACTGCAGAAAAAACGCCAAAACGAAGGTAAATGCAGTGGCAGTTTTCTTGGCAGTTTTCCTGGCGTTTTTCATCAAGAAAAAAACGCCGGACAAAAACCCAAGTGGAAACCTAGCCTCAAGGATTTTATGGTCACGTAGAATTTTCAATTCTTCAAAAAAAGATTTTCTCCATACGTGGGTCTGAAAGGATAAGTCCGGAAAAATCTAATGTTTTTATATGCATTATCTTCTATATTCCTTTTCCTATTTGCTTGTAATATAAGTTCCCTATAAGAAAAAGATTGAAAATAAATAATAACGTCTCTAGATGCTGCTTCAGGGGCATTTTTAGGTTTGTTTAAACGGTGGTATCTTTCCATTTGAGTATTAAGTTGCTGAGTATCTTTAACCATAACTTTAAAGAACTCTTCGAGATACATTTTTAGTTTATCTTGAGTTATTGATTCTGGAATATTCCTAATCCTCAAATTATTTCTCCTCATACGATCTTCAAGATCACTTATTTTATCTTCCATTATGGATACTTTTTCTTCCAGCCCTCTCATTACATGTTTCATAAAGATGAAACATGTAATGAGAGGGCTGCAAGAAAAAGATCTTCTATGTTTATTTCTATGGCCTTTAATTTATCAGTTAGTTGTTCCAGTTTGGTATTCAGCTCCTCAGCATTTTTATTCATCACACTTGCTTGAGAGTCTAAAGATTTTTTTAAATAAGTTTGAGATAGTGTTAGAGGCTCCGTTAAACTTTCGGAGGAGTCATCCATGGATGAGGTTTCCGTATTTTTGCTTGGTGATTTATTTTTTTGTTGGTGTGGAGAAAAAAAAGCCAGAGTTGAGATCTTTTATCTGATCTCTCCATTTTAAGTTCCTTTCTTTCTCTTTTTTTTGCTGCACAGTCTGTGAATTTTTTGGAGGCATTATATTTCTATACTTTTTCTTCTGTTAGATTTATTCTTAGTCGTGAGGTATATCTTGGGGTATCTAGGCACTATGTGGACAATTGACGTTAATACTAATTAAATTAAATTAAATTTCCAAGAAGAGTTCACATAATTTCCCGCATTTCACATGTTCGACAGGTTTTTCACGGTTCATAGAGTTCAAAAGTTAATAAGCAAAGCAAAAAAAAAAAAAAAAAAAGGAAGGAAAATGCAGCAGAACTACAGCCAAACAGTCTATGACTGAACACAGGAATGGAATGCATATACCGGGGGTAAGCCTGATGTCATGCGTCGTCAGTCTCCTTCTCTCCGGCTTTAACAACCTCCCGGCGTTCCACAAGTTTCTCCACTCTCCCGGTGTTATTCCCTGCTGAGGATCTTACGTGGGTCGCATAGGTTTGGCGATGATGTACTTTTCGGCCCATCAGTCAGGTTCAACCGTACCTCAGGGGCATCAAGGGCATCGAGGTCAGCAAAATCGCCACTCTGCAGCAGGCTTCACAGCAGCACAGCGGCGTTATAGCCGTTGTCAAAAACCGCCATCGCCGCACCATCAGACGCCATCCTCCGTCCTTTTTCTCCTCAAGCTCCAGCCCCGAACTCCCCGCCTCCTCCGATGTGCACGTCCGTCCGTCACGTCATCACGCCCTCCGTGATTGTTGTTCCCCCCCCCTTTTTTTTTTTTCCTTCGTTCTCTCCTCTCTTCTTCTTTCTCTTCTTTATTCTTTGTTTGTCTGCCCTTCTCTCTGAACCCTTGACTTACTAGACATGGCTTTTCGTCCTGCCGATTTGGTGCTGTTCTCTCTCAATTCTCTGGGTCTTAATGTCCCCGAGAAGCGCTCTACACTGTTTCGAGACTTGAAACATCATCATGTGTCTGTCGCCTTTCTCCAAGAAACTCATTTTCGCGGTTCCTCACACCCAAAGTTGACCACTCAGGATTTTCCTTTTGCATATTACAGTACGAACCCTTTGGCTAAGTCTAAAGGGGTAGCTATATTGTTGTCTAAACATTTCCCATGGTCGGAAGTTGCCTGCCTATCTGACGAGGAGGGGAGGTTCCTTTTTGTTAAGGGGCAGGTGGCTGGCGTGATGTATACATTCACCAATATTTATGTTCCCAATACTAGGCAACATGTGTGGCTCTCTAAAACTTTGCGGCGTTTGCGGGATTTTCAGGAAGGAGTCCTGGTTTTTGGTGGTGACCTTAATGTAGTCCTGGACCCGAAGTTGGATTCCTCTACTGGCCTGTCCCAGACCCCGGCCTCTGTGATTCAGACGATAAGAGCTGTATTGCGAGAGGCGCAATTGGTGGATTGCTGGAGGGCTTTGCATCCCTCAGTTACTTCTCTATCCCTCATGCGCGTTATTCCCGCATAGATTGTCTGTTCCTCCCGCATTACCATCTGACCTCCCTGGTGAAGGCCCACTATGGCTCTATCACTTGGTCGGACCATGCGCTTCTGGTGCTGTCCTTTCGCTCCTCCCTCCATAGACCTACTCAGCTTACTTGGTGTTTAAATGAATCCTTAATCTCTGATGCGGTGGTGTGTGACTCCATTGATTCTGCCCTCAGGGATTATTTTAGCACTAATTTGACGCCAGACGTACCTCTCCCTACCGTCTGGGAGGCACATAAATGCGTACTGCGGGGGCTTTTGATTCGCTTGGGTTCGGAGAAGAAGAGGGCCAACGCTCAGAGGTTCAGTGACCTTTACTTGCAGATAGCGCAGCTAGAGGGGATTCATAAGGACACGCTGCAGGATGCTGACTTCGCCATGTTGTCGGTCCTGCGTCAGGAACTCGCCTCCCTCCTTAATGACCGGGCTCGGCGGCATTATACTACGCTTAAGGCTATCTACCATGAGCATGGTAATAAAACGGGGAAGTTATTGGCTAGGGCTCTGCGAGCGCGTCATCGTCAAACTTATATCCCTAAGATTTGTGGCCCTACCGGGATTCCCTGTCATCTCCCTCCTGAAATAGCTGCGATGTTTGTCTCTTATTATTCTGGCCTGTACAATTGCTCCCCGTCGCATAACTCTCCTGCCGGTGCTTGTGACTCAGTTATAACCCAATACCTGTCAAAATACTTGACCCGCAAGCTGGCACTTGAGGCTTCTGAGTCTTTGGAGAGCCCGATCTCGTTGGTTGAGTTGGAGACGGCACTTAAGCTCTCCAAGGCGGGAAAATGCCCTGGGCCAGATAGTTTCTCTCTTGTCTATTATAAAAAATTCTTTGATGTTTTGGGTACCCGTTTGCTTGCGGTTTATAATTCTATCTTGGACGGTGCGTCTTTCCATCCCCATACTCAGGCTGCGACTATTTCAGTGATTCCTAAGGAAGGGAGGGATGCAGAACAGTGCGGCAATTATCGGCCTATATCCCTTTTAAATGTGGATCTCAAACTGTTCACAAAAGTTTTGGCTTTACGGATCGGTCGGTTTCTGCCGACATTGATCCATTCTGATCAATCTGGCTTTGTACCTGCTAGGGAGTGTAGGGATGGTACTATCCGTGCCCTTAACCTCATTCATTTGCTCAAACGCTCGGGCCCCGGGGCTGTGCTTCTCTCCACGGACGCAGAAAAGGCGTTCGATCGCCTTGACTGGTCCTTCATGTTCGCTGTTCTTTAGGGTGTGGGTTTTGGCCCTCATATGCTTCAGTGGATTGCCTCCCTTTACTCAGTACCCTCTGCGAGAGTTAGGATCAATGGAGCACTCTCTCCCTCGTTTCCCATAACCAATGGTACTAGGCAGGGCTGGCCCCTGTCCCCTATGCTTTTCGTCCTTTCTTTGGAGCCCTTTCTTGCGGCGGTGAGAGTTAACCCTGATGTTACAGGAGTGCGATGCGGGGGTGTTCACCATAAGGTGGTTGCCTTTGCTGACGACATGCTCTTTGCTCTTACAAACCCCAGGGTTTCCTTGCCTGTGCTCATGGCGGAATTTCGCACCTACGGCCACCTGTCCAATTTGAAAATCAACTTCTCTAAATCCGAGTTGTTGAACATCTCTCTCCCCCCGGTGGAAGAGGAATCTCTGTCTTCTGTCTTCCCGTTTCGATGGTGCTCTTCTAAG
Source organism: Spea bombifrons (assembly GCF_027358695.1). Lineage (NCBI taxonomy): Eukaryota > Metazoa > Chordata > Amphibia > Anura > Pelobatidae > Spea > Spea bombifrons. Next base: position 16,555,043 of record NC_071090.1, read on the forward strand.
ATGCGGCATTTGGGCGTGTGGTTGGCTGTTGACGCTTCCCTTCTGTATACATTCAACTTTCCTCCTCTTCTTGAGGCAATCAGGAAAGGTGTTTTGGCTTGGAATTCTCTTTATATTTCATGGGTGGGACGGATTAACGTTCTCAAAATGAATGTGCTCCCCAGAGTGTTGTACTTATTGCAGGCTTTACCCATTCGGATACCCCGTGGTTTTTTTTTCGTCGCTTAGGACGCTGTTTATCTCCTTCATTTGGGCGGGTAAATCCTCGCGGTTGGCGCTCTCTTTGCTACAAAAACCCAAGGCTGAGGGTGGTTTGGGTTTACCTTGTCTTCACACCTACTATAGTGCTTGCCATCTACTACAAACATTGGAATGGTGTCACCACCCGCCCCATAAATCGGGGTTCAGCCGCTGCCTCCGTCCCTATTCGTGTTCTGCCGTGGTTAGATCCGGGTGTTGCTCGACGTGCGGCTGGGGATAATCCTTTTGTATTGGCTTCCCTCGCGGTTTTCCATGTTGCACACTGTAAACGCCATTTGACTTCATATCCCTCGCCTCTAACTCCCATCCGCTATAACCCAGACTTTCCCCCGGGCATGAGTGGTGGGGCCTTTCTATTGCTGCGTCCTGGGGAATCTATGCCGTTGAGTGCTTACATGAGTGGGCGCACGCTCCGCTCTTTTTCTGCCGTGTTCCAGGGGGTCGCTCCATCTGCCCTCCACTCCCTCCAATACGTTCAACTGCGGAACTTTGTTAATTCAATCCCGCAGAAGCACAACCTCTCGCGACAGTTAACACCTTTTGAGATGCTGCATGGCCGAGATGCTCTTCCGCCACATGGGATCTCGCTTTTATATGGGATTCTTACTCGGGTGGTGGATGACTCCTTGCCCGCGTTCACTGGGAAGTGGGAACGTGATTTAGGGGTCTCGTTATCTAAAGCAGACTGGGAAAAAATCTTTCAGTTGACTCATGTATGCTCCATGAATACTAAGACACAGGAGCTTTCCTACAAGTTTCTCACCATGTGGTACCGTACTCCGGCTCGCCTGCATGCTATTTTTCCCGATCACCCGAACGTGTGCTGGCGTTGTGGTCAACCAGGTGGCTCGATTCTGCACATTTGGTGGGAATGTCCCCTTATTATTCCTTTTTGGAGGGAGATTAGTGCTACCATCCGTCTTCTCACTGATTCCCTGCCGCCTTTTCAGCCTGTGTCTTACCTACTACACCATACCTCTGCCTCGATTGCTACGTAAAAAAAATCCGTAGTGCCACACTTACTCAATGAGGCTAAAGCCTTGATTCCCCTGTATTGGAATCAGGTGTCGCCGCTCTCCTTTAGGGAATGGGTGTCGAGGGTGCAGAATACGCGGGTCCTTGAGGAGTTGGTGGCTGGGCACATGGGTCGTGAGGCACAACATGGGAAGAAATAGTTCTACTGGTCTCGTTTTGTGGCTGGGGCCCCTACATGATGGGTGTAGTTTGATTTCTATGTTTTCTGCTGCGCTCTGGGGCGCATCTGGCGCCTTACCAAGCCATGTATCTTGTTATGTTACCACTCTGCTGTGTACTTTCTACCATGTCCTGTAATTTATTGTTGCTCTTTTATTGTTTTTTTTTTGTTTGTTTTGTTCCTTCTGTACTATGCCTGGTCCTGCTGCGTCAGGGCCTCCCCCCTTCTTTTTTTTCTGTATATCCCTCCCTTCCCCCTTTATAGACAAAATCAATAAAAAGTAAGGTTGTGGGAAACAGTATATGGAAGCTACATGCAATACCGTATTTGGCTGAAAACATGAAAAAATCTCGACCGCGGACCTTACTTTTTTGCCATAAAATATTTTTTTTTTACAAATTCTCCAAACCTGCTTTAAATCATACCTTTAGCACCCCAAATAACAACCAACATAAAAGTAATGTTGTGGGAAGCAGTATATGGAAGCTACATGCAATACCGTATTTGGCTGAAAACATGAAAAAATCTCGACCGCAGACCTTACTTTTTTGCCATAAAACATTTTTTTTTACAGATTCTCCAAACCTGCTTTATATCATACCTTTAGCACCCCAAATAACAACCAACATAAAAGTAATGTTGTGGGAAGCAGTATATGGAAGCTACATGCAATAACGTATTTGGCTGAAAACATAAAAATTTTTAGACCGCTTACCTTACTTTTTTACTAAAAAAATATTTTATTTTCTTTCAAATTCTCCAAACCTGCTTTAAATCATACTTTCAGCAGCCCAAATAACAACCAACATAAAAGTAATGTTGTGGGAAGCAGTATATGGAAGCTACATGCAATACCGTATAGGCTGAAAACATGAAAAAATCTAGCCCGCGGACCTTACTTTTTTGAAAAAAATTTATATTTTTTTCACATTCTCCAAACCTGCTTTACATCATACCTTCAGCACCCCAAATAACAACCAACATAAAAGTAATGTTGTGGGAAGCAGTATATGGAAGCTACATGCAATACCATATTTGGCTGAAAACATGAAAAAATCTCGACTGCGGACCTTACTTTTTTGCCAAAAAATATATATTTTTTCAAATTCTCCAACCCTGCTTTAAATCATACCTTCAGCACGCCACATAACAACCAACATAAAAGTAATGTTGCTTCCAGTATATGGAAACTACATGCAATACCGTATTTGGCTGAAAACATGAAAAAATCGAGACTGCGGACCTTACTTTTTTGCAAAAAAATATTATTTTTTTTTCAAATTTTCCAACCCTGCTTTAAATCATACCTTCAGCACCCCAAATAACAACCAATATAAAAGTAATGTTGTGGGAAGCAGTATATGGAAGCTACATGCAATACCGTATTTGGCTGAAAACATGAAAAAATCTAGGCCTTACTATTTTGCCCAAAAATATATATTTTTTTAAATTCTCCAACCCTGCTTTAAATCATACCTTCAGTACCCCAAATAACAACCAACATAAAAATAATGTTGTGGGAAGCAGTGTATGGAAGCTACATGCAAAACCGTATTTGGCTGAAAACATGAAAAATTTTAAACCGCTTAACTTAATTTTTTGCCAAAAAATATATATTTTTTTAAATTCTCCAACCCTGCTTTAAATCATACCTTCTGCACCCCAAATAACAACCAACATAAAAGTAATGTTGTGGGAAGCAGTATATGGAAGCTACATGCAATACCGTATTTGGCTGAAAACATGAAAAAATCTAGGCCACGGACCTTACTTTTTTGCCAAAAAATATATATTTTTTCAAATTCTCCAACCCTGCTTTAAATCATACCTTCAGCACCCCAAATAACAATTAACATAAAAGTAATGTTGTGGGGGGGGCGTGTCTGACCGCCGAGGAAGATGGCCGCATGATTTGACTGCTCTGCCGCCGCTCACACATTTTTCTTGCCTTCTTGCTCCAAATCTGCCATGGGCCGCTCACGAAACGTAGCCACGGACTCCTCCACCCCGGGTGAGCGTTCTCGGTCGTCCTCGGCATCCTTGCGGGAATATTTCCGGACTCCCGCGGACTTGGCCTCGCAGGCCCCTGACGACCATGAGGCTGCATCGCCTGCCAGTTCCTCCTCTGTGGACGACTCGGCCTCTGCGGCACGACCGCTCTCCCCATCTCATCCTCCCGGAGGTTCTGCAACTCTTCTCCTCCGCACCCTGGAAGTCTGACTTCTCCTTGCTCATCATGGAACTAAAACAACTGGTGCGTGATGAAGTTTCAGATCTCCGCGCAGACTTGTCTTTGCTGGAACAGAGGGTCCTGGCCCTAGAAGACTCCTCTTCCCGCCATCTCCGCGCCACAACACATGCTCAACAGGCGAGCGACCGCCACACAGCTTACCTGAGAGAGCTTTGTCGTCGCATAGAAGACATAGACAACCGGGGCCGCCGGCAGAATATACGTGTCCGCGGGGTGCCTGAGTCGGACACCCCTGAAGACGTCATGGCGATACTTACCGAGCTGTTCAACGGCCGCCTGATACCCCTGTGCCGATAGACAGAGCGCACCGTGCTCTTCGTCCTAGGGGCGGACCGGGAGCGCTGCCGAGGGATATCATCTGCCATCTGTCTGACTTTCGCCTGAAGGAAGCCATAATGGCTAAGGCCCGGGAACTTGGAACCTGGCTGCTGCAAGGTCACCAGATATCCTTCTTTCAGGACCTGTCGGACCTCACCCTGCAGGCGCGGCGAGCCCTAGCACCGTTGACGTCCGAATTGCGGAGGCTCCAGATTCCCGTACCGTTGGGGTCACCCCTTTGCCCTGGTGATCAGGTTTGACAACCGGTCCCTCACCATCAGACACCATCACGACCTCCCTAATGTTCTACAACACCTTGGGTTGCCGGATCTACAGATCTCGGACTGGGTCGACATGGATGCGGCCCTCGGTGCGACCTTGCTCCCCCGACCGCGACCTCAACGGCCTCCTCGCCCTTCCCCTCGGGGTGCTCCTGCTCCCATTCCCATCTCTCGCCGCCTGGGCGCCATAGAGGAATAGGTGGTCGTGAGTAACTCTGTTTATTTGTGACGCTGCGACCTCATACATCACACCGCATACATCACACCGCATATACAAGTGTTCCGGACGGATCCGCTGCTGTCATCACGGTTACCCGCCTGGGTCCTCTCCTTGGCGATGGCGCACGTCCTTCCAGTTGTTCCGCTACTTCTCTCACCTGCGTAACTACTCTTCACTGGACTGCCGATCGCTGTTGGTCGTTACTGATGGTTTGCTTGATAATTATATGTACGCTCTCCATTATGTAATTTGTTTTGCTAGGGTTTTTTTTTTTGTGGCGTCTAGGTCTCCATCTTGCCACCTAGTGGCTACTGCCACGCATGGTTTCTCTTGCACAACACTCCACTTCCTGTCCGCGAGTGCCTGTTTGCAGCGCCTCTGCGGCGTTTGCCCTCTGTGGCGGACCACATTCACTGATGCACCACCATACTTCTACGCATCTGTCCCATCACTATATTTCTGCACATATAGGTGTCGCTGTTTGTTATATGGCCTTATAATATTGTTGTGTTATTGGGTTTTTTCATTTTTATTTGTGATGCCTGGTCTTGTGCATGCTGTACTTGTTGGAGGTACTGGGGACTCTGCGATCTCCCACCCAGCTCTGCTGTCTCTGAGACTCTTGCCACTCTCCTCCTTTTTGGTTGGGCATCCAGGTCTTGGTGTCACTGCCACACCTCTGTGCATTGGCTCTGTAGGCCGAGCTGCTATTTGTCACATGTTACCTAACCCCTCCCCCCCTTTTTTTTTTCTCCGTGCCAACTGAGTCTCTGTATGGGGCAGGGCTTGCTGGGGGTTCTGGGGCTTCCCTTCTGTGCCGTTCCTGCCTGGTGGCTGTCTGTATGCACGGCCTCTTCTGCACCACATTGCACCTCCTGTTTGATAGTATCTCACCCATAGGCTGTTATACTTCTCCGCGTCTGTCCCATACTACAGACGCATGGTTTCTTCCTACGTATGGGTTTAGTGGTAGCGGCATGGACGCACTTATGCACCATTACACACTACTTCCCACCCGTCTGTTTGCCGGTATCCGTTTGTATTCTATGGTATTTAGTGCTCCTCCTGTCCGTTTGTATTCTATGGTATATTGTGCTTCTAATATCTAACGATGTATGTATCACAACAGACGCATGGTTTACTCCTATATATGGGTTTTGCCTTCCTACTTGTAACAGCGTGGACATGCTTGTGCACCATTACACACTACTTCACACACGGGTTTTTTTTTTTCTCTTCTTTCTTTATCGCCTTTATCGCTTTTGTGATGTTTGGTTGCCTTTTGTCGGAGCGCCCTTTCACTGTTGCTACTCTCCTATTTTGATTTTTTCTCACTCTGTGTTATTCTACGCTGCTAGCGGCCGCTCGCGTTTGACTGCTTATTTTTACGGTTCTTGTTTGTCCTTGATTGCGGCTCTACCCAATCGGTTGTGGTAGACCCTTCCCCTACACAGTGACGCCATTGGTTGCCAGGCAGTGGTCCCTGGCAGGCGTAGTTTGTGTCTACTTTGTCCCCTTCCTCTCCCTTTCCCCCTCTTTACCGTTCCCTCCCTCTCCCTTCCGGCCTTGTCCTAATTCTTCTCCCTCTCCCTTCTTTTAGTCCCTCCTCCTCTTCCCTCCACCCCCCCTTTTTTTTTGTACTTCCTCTTTTCTTTTTCTTGCTTTGCTCCTCTTTGCACTATGTAGACTCCGGCGCCTGGAGAGCTGACTCTTCTCTCTATCAACGCCTGTGGTCTGAACACCCTTGAGAAACGTTTCACCCTTTTTCGGGACCTCAAAAAGCAACGAGTTGATATCGCGTTTGTGCAGGAAACTCACTTTTTTGATCTTAAGGCTCTCAGGCTTCAAAACCGGGCTCTATCCTACCGTGTTTCTGAGTAACAACCCTCTCGCTTAAACTAAAGGGGAGGCGGTGCTTTTTTCCAGTCGAGTTCCTTTCCAGGAACTGGATTCTCGGGTAGATCCGGAGGGGCGATTTTTGCTAGTGTACAGGTCTACACCTTTGCCAACGTTTACCTGCCTAATCGAGGGCAGCATCTCGCCCTACGTGCCATTCTTCGCAAGCTTGATAGCTTTCAGGAGGGGTTGCTGATCCTTGGAGGAGACTTTAAGAGCTTTGCACCCTCCATTTGACACCTCCGCGGGCAGTATACGGACTCCTCATCATGTCACGAAGAGAGTTGTCTCTCTTCTCACAGATCGCAAACTAGTTGACTGTTGGAGGCCTCTCCACCCTGCTGACCGGGATTATACTTCGCACCACTTTTGCGTCAGTCCACTATCGGGATCTCTACTTGGTCCGATCACGCTACCCTCTCCATCTCCTTGGCTTCTCCTCTGACCCGTCCTTCCGTGCGTTCCTGGCGCCTTAAAGAGTCCATTCTCTCTGATGCGGCGTTTTGCTCTGACACTTCTCAGGTCCTTGAGAATTTCTTTAAGGACAACCTGATTCCCGAGACCCCCAAGTTGACTGTCTGGGAGGCTTACAAATGTGTGGTCAGGGGACACTTTATTAGTGCCTGCTCTCTGCGGAGGCGCCGCGAGGCGGAGAGGGTAGGCTTTGTGGGTAGGCTGAACAGGCTCACAAAACCTCTCTGTCTAGTACTGATCTTCTGCTCCTTTTATCCCTACACGGCGAACTGGCCACTCTTCTTAACTCTAAAATGCAGCGCTCCTTTCTGAAATCCAGGGCCTTGTTCTATGAACATGCCAATAAGACAGATAAATACTTGGCCCGTGCGCTTCGTGCGGGTCGGGGATCCATGTATGTCTCCAAACTCCGCTCTCCTGATGGCCTGTCCCGCTCTCTACCCTCGGATATCACCAAATGCTTTCGGGATTACTATGAGGGGTTGTACAAACTTCGCTCTGCCGCGCCCTCCCAGCACCCTCCCAGCACCCTCCCAGCACCCACGAGGGTTCTCGACAGAACTTCATTCATAGCTGGATAGGACGATCGGTAAGAAACTGACAGTAGAAGAGGCTGCCCTTCTTGACTTTCCAATCTTTTTACCGGAGGTTGTCCTGGCCCTTAAATCCTCTCAGTCTGGGAAATGCCCCGGCCCCGATGGGCTCTCCTTGAGATACTACTCGGGGTCCCCACTTTGTAGAGGCTTTCATCTCCATCTTGGATGGTGGTCGCATCCACGATCACACTCTGGCGGCCTTGATCACCCGGCCCACCATCACCCTCCCCAATCTTCTTCGGGAATTTTCGGTCTATGGTAAGCTTCAAACTTAAACTTCAAACTCAATGCCTCCAAATCAGAGATCCTCAACGTGAATTTGCCCCCTGCTGTTGCTTCTCCTTTGAAATCTTCGTTTCCCTTCACTTGGTGTTGCCCCAAGCTTAAATACCTGGGTGTGTGGCTGTCTCCCGACTTCACCCAGCTCTTTTTGTATAACTTCGCGTCTCTACTGACTGTCATTTAAGCTGATCTCCGATCGTGGAAGCGGTTAACAATCTCCTGGGTTGGCAGGATAAATACAATTAAAATGAATATCATGCCCCGTGTATTATATCTCTTTCAGATCCTTCCTATTGCTATCCCGTCTTCCTTCTTCGCCTCGCTCCGGACGGCTTTCATGCGATTTGTGTGGAACTCGCGGACCCCCCGGATCCGCTTCACTACTCTGATTTTGCCTAAGCTCCTAGGTGGGCTGGCCTTGCCTTGTCCACGCTCTTATTATAGGGCCTGCCACCTGCTCCGAGTGTTGGAGTGGTATCACCTCCCGGGCCATAAGCAATGGGTTGAGGTTGAGTCCACCCTGCTGGGTTTTCCTGCGAGGGTACTGCCCTGGCTTTCCATTCCGACAGCTCGATGTGCGGCGCTGCCCCACTCTTTTATTCATGCTACCTTGAAGGAGTGACTCTCCATTATATGGAAGTCCCGGTTGTCTTCTATCCCCTCCCCTTTGACTCCTGTTCAGGATAATCCCGACTTTCCACCTGGGGTGGGTGCCACCCTCTTCCCCTCGTCTCCTCCTGCGGAGAGGTCTGACATACACTTTTTTGTGACTACAGAGGGTCTTAAGCCGTTGAGTCTGTTTGCTTCCCGTTCGCCTCCCTTTTTCACTGATGTATTCCACTATGCTCAGCTTCACAGCTTCTTTCGCTCCTTGACTCCTCCTTGACATTGTGTGTTGCGTGCCCTCACGCGGTTTGAGGACCTCTGCGCAGCGCCCTCACTCCCTGCTCACGGTATCTCGCGTCTCTATGGCCTGCTCCTTTTGGCCTCCAACCCTCACCACCCCCCGTTTATGGGGCGGTGGGAGTCTGAGCTTCAGATTGTTCTCTCTTCGGAGCAATGGGGGAAGATCTGTGCCCTCACCCGCCACTGCTCCAGGAGTAACAGAGATCAAGAGATGGCATATAAATTGCTTGCATGTTGGTACCGGCCCCCCTCCGTCACGTCCATATATCACCCTGACATTCCGAACAAATGCTAGAGGTGTGATGCTGCCCCGGGCTCTCTGCTGCACTTGTGGTGGCACTGTCCCCGCATCGTTCCTTTCTGGGAATCTATTCATCGCCAGCTAGCTCATTTTACTGATAGAGATATCCCATTTACGCCAGAATTTTTTCTTCTTCTTCACATTCCGTACTCTGCGTTCCTGGTTCCGGAAGTCGGTTGTCCGTCACCTCCTCACGGCAGCTAAAGCGTTGGTCCCCCTGAACTGGGGTGATCCTGCTCCCCCTACTACCAAGGAGTGGATCCTTCGGGATCCTTTCGGCCACGGGGTCTGCTGAGAGATATCAGAAAATGTGGTACTATTGGTTGGACTTTATGTCTAGTCCCCTGGTTCGCTCTCTGCTTACCTAACTCCGCACTTTTTGCTGTCTCGCCAGTTCTCCTGGATTCCCCCTCCTTTTCTTTCTTCTTTCTTTCTCTCCCCTTTCTTACCCACCCTTTTTTTTTCTCCTTTCCCCCTCCTTATCCTTCCTACCCCCCCCCTGTGTCACCGTTGCTCCGTCGTCAGGTTTCCCAGTCTCGCAGTGCCACGACAATTGCTATCCTCTTATGGGCCCTTTCCTATGTGCTACTGGGCTCCATCTTTCTCACACGCTTGATCCGCTGGTCCTGGACTTTGTCTCATGGTCCGCTTGTGCTGTTTCCGCGACCCTGCGGATGCTGCCTTCATTTTCCTTTTTTCGCCCATCTGCCTCACACACGTTACACTACTACATGGCGTCCACCTGCTCTGCTGTTCTGGAACCTGTGTTACCATTCACCTGCGTGCTTTTGGATTCCTCCATGCTGTATCCTCTTTTTGAGGGACATGTGCCTGGTCCCTTGTTCCGTTGGTATTGCATATGTCATTCCGTGTGATATTGTTCTTGCATTTCATCATGGCCCGTCTTTTGTTACGCGACGGCATGCTGGGAACCACTTCTGTAATCTACTGTGATGCTACCTATGTCCCCCCCTCCCTTTTTTCCTTTCTGTATCCCTCCCTCTACTGTTTGAAAATACAATAAAATTTGATTTGCCCTAAAAGTAATGTTGTGGGAAGCAGTATATGGAAGCTACAGGCTGAAAACATGAAAAAATCTAGCCCGCGGACCTTACTTTTTCCCCAAAAAATATATGTTTTTTCAAATTTGCCAAACCTGCTTTAAATCATACCTTCAGCATCCCAAAAAACAACCAACATAAAAGTAATGTTGTGGAAGCAGTATATGGAAGCTACATGCAATACCGTATTAGGCTGAAAACATGAAAAAATCTCGACCGCGGACCTTACTTTTCCCCCAAAAAATATATGTTTTTTCAAATTTGCCAAACCTGCTGTAAATCATACCTTCAGCACCCCAAATAACAACCAACATAAAAGTAATGTTGTGGGAAGCAGTATATGGAAGCTACATGCAATATCGTATTTGGCTGAAAACATGAAAAAATCTAGCCCGCGGACCTTACTTTTTTGACAAAAAATATATTTTTTTTTCAGATGGGGAAGGGACCAGGGAGATTAGTAAATGAAGACGAAGATTCTTTGTGTTGTGTGTCTTCATGTACGTTTTGCCGCCGCCATGTTCGTTTCTTAGGTATTCGGGCTGAACAATGAAAACACACCCTTCATGGTCGTCGGAATATGAATGCACAAGTCTAGTAGATAGTGAGAAGGGGGGAGGAGGGTAGTGTCAGGGTTCCACCCTGCCAGCCTGGACTATGTGATAATTATTCATTGTCATGAATTATCATGACGGGGTAGGAGGTGGCCTCCGTGCCTCACAGCTATGCTATGTTTCCATACACTACTTATGTATACCTGCAAATACAAGGTTTGTATGTCTTATTCAGTTGATCAATACCTGCAATGCTGTTGTTTATTTGATCTATACCCTCAGTGCTGAGTTCACATGTGAATTTCAATTGATCTATACCTGCAAAGCTGGGTTTGTGTGTTCTGTTGATCCATACCTGCTATACGATTTTTCCATACATTATTTATGTATACCTGCAAATAAAGGTTTTGTATTTCTTATTCAGTTGATCTATACATGCACGTGCTGTTTCATGTGTTGTTGTTTAATTGATCTATACCTGAACTACAGGGAGTAAGTAAAAGAGGTATGGCTCAGTGAATGAGGGGACAAAGGGACTCTGGGGATGACTACTGGGAGAGGACCTCTCAATGTCATGGCAGGGTCAGAAGGCGGGAAGACTGCACTTACTCTCACAGTCTTCCCCTAATCTGCAGTCAGTGTGGCAAAAACTTTTGGTGCGGGAGCGGGAGAGTGATTGCATGCTAGGGAGCGTGGAGCAGGGTGCAAGGAAATGCTTGGGTAGGGTCCAGTTTTTTCAATATTAATATGTATCAGCAGCAGGGGCTAATATTGAAGAATGAAAACTGCCTGTTCAGCTGAAATCATATATGGTCTTTACTTCAAAGAGATAGGTACATATTATGTAGTTAAAAATGCATGTCTAACGTATATATATATATATATATATATATATATATATATATATATATATATATATATACACCGCACCCTAAAAGTTAAATTGTAATTCTAAGTGTAATAGATATGCTGCCACTCTGCCCTCCCCCGAGATATGCTGTCACTCTGTGTCCCCCCGAGATATGCTGTCACTCTGTGTCCCGAGATATGATGCCACTCTGCCCCCTCAAGATATGCTGCCACTCTGCCCCCCCCCAAGATATGCTGCCACTCTGTGTCCCCCCCGAAAAAGTGCGGCCGATTATTCGGGCAAATACGGTATATATATAATAATGTAAAAGCCGTATTAGTCCAGTAGACACGATGTATGTTGTGTTACAGTTTTTATTGGACTAACATAATATTTAAAAGACAAGCATTTGAGAGTTATACTCCCTCCATCAGGTCTGAAGAAATACTGATCAACATGATAGAGGATACAACTTAAAACAAGTGATGGTATTAGGAAAGGGTTCTTTTTTTTTTTTTTCAAATAAAATTGAGAAAAAGTGCTTTTTAAATTTTCTTATATTTTATTGTTTTTATAGGAAATTAGATATGATCAAAAAATGGTATCTGAACAAAGCACTTCTTGTCCTGAAAAAAAACCCAACAATATATATCTTATGTGGGTTCACTAAATAGGAGAGGAGAAAATTACAGCAAAACATGAGCACCGCAAAAGTGTTAAAACAGCCTTGGTCACGAAGGATACAAAAAATAAAAAAACAGCCCGGTCCTTAAGGGGTTAACAATGAACAGTTGTTTTGTTTCCCACACGCAATATGATAAGGAGTCAGGGTGTTTGTCTAGTAGGTTAAGCTAAGGTAAAAGAGCTAGTACACATACATAATATTCAGCTCTTTGAAAATGTGTTTTTAATCTGATTCTTTTTTTTTTTCTCCTTTTATTCATATCTTATAACAATATAATAACACACATTCACAATACAACGACCAGAACATCAACATAAAAAAAAAGAAGAAAAAAAAAAAAAAAAAAAAAAGAAAAAAGAAATTAAAAAAAAAAAGAAAAAGAAAAGAAAAAGAAAAGAAAAAGAGGCTTTTGGAAGAAGAAGGAGAAAATATATTTCTAAATTGTCTAGCTTCATGTCATCCAACGTTCAGAATTTCAGAGTTTCAGAGAGGGGGAAGCCTAGTGCCATACATAAATTTATTTCTAATGTCAGGGCAGCTCATCTTGCTGTAGCATCATCAAACAATTCTCCCATATTTTATCTTTTTCTAAGGAAATCATATTCATTCTGCTAATCCCCATTTCCATTTGGAATTGATATTTTAATTGCTTTGTAAACTTTAACCACTCAAATTCCCTCTTCTGCTTCCACTCTCTAGCTATAATTTTTTTTGTTGCTAAACAGCAATGTATTGTAAATGCCGTCTGGGACTGAGTTAGAGTAGGCCAGTTCATATGTAATAGAGCTGAAGCCGGGGAACTAGGAATAATTATATTGCTAACCCTCTTTAAATAGTCTAGTACATTATTCCAAAATTTATTAACTTTTTCACAACTCCACCAAATATGTAAAAATGTTCCTTCAAATGCTTCACATCTCCAACACATCTTATTGTTTTGTGGAAACATACAAGCTAATCTAGTTGGTACATAGTACCATCTATTGGTCAGTTTATAATAGACTTGCGCATTCGTCTTCGGGCGAACATGAAAACGAGCACGAAGAGGCCGTTTTTTTGTTCGTTCCGAAGACACGCCGAAGAGAATACAGTGCCGGCAAAACGTAGGAGAAGACGAAGACTCACAACCACGAAGAATCGAAGATTCTTCGTGATCGTCTTCGTTTTTGCCGCGCAGCCGCCAAAATTTCAAACAGGAGTGAGCTGATCTCGTCTGTCCAATCAGCTCACTCTTGTGACGTCACGCTAAGGGTCTCGTCCAATGCCTGTGCTGCTGTTTTTTGAATTCTGAAGGCGCCTTTATAAGACCAGAGCTTGCCTGAGAGATCCATTCATTTTTCGCTGTGACTGCTTTGGCAACACTGCTGTGCTGCATCCGAGCGTTACAGAGAGATTGTTCTGTTCTGTGTGAGACTGGTAAGCCTTAGCCTGCCATTTCTCACAGTGTACTTCATCCTCACTTCAGTGCTACTTAATATAATAATAATAATAATTTGATTAATTTAATTTTTTTATTTAATTTGTCATCAACTGTAGTGTAAGTGCTGTTGAGTTGACAGTGCACCCAGTGCCTTAGTGGCACTGGGGTGCCCTTGCCCTGGGCTGGCACTAGTGCCTATTGCCTGTCCTGCTTAAATAAATTAAATAGAATTTATAAATAATAATTTAATAGAATCTATAATTTAATAGTTCATTATTATATATATATATATATTTGTCAGTCATATATATATATATTCTATAGTATACTAGTGTAGCGTGTACTGTAGACATTCATCTACTAGTGTCTAATTTAAAATCAGTAATATTAATTAATATAATTAATAATTGAATTCATTATAAACTTATATATATATTTGTCAGTTATAGTTAGTAATAGTATACTAGTGTAGAGTGTACTGTAGACATTCAAGACATCTACTAGTGTCTAATCTAAAATCAGTAATATCAATAATTCTATAATTCTTTCTTGTCTTAATAGTTAATTAAATTAGCTATAAATAAAAGTAATAATATTAATTAATTACTACTAGCGTATAGTTCAGCTAATCTTATTAGTACTGGTGCTGCAGCTCTATAGTTTGTGCTTTGTTTTAGCAACAGTAAGAGACCAAGTCAATTTTTCTTAATTAATCTTTCATTTTATTTCATTTGTTTTGCTCACCTCAGTCCATCAGTGAAGTGAACTTGTTGGGCTAGTGAGTGCAGCCGCATAAGTGCTGTGTTTTTTTTTTGATCAGCAAGCAGTGACGTTAACTGTTTTGCAAAGATTTTCTCATTTATTTTACATTTTATTTCAATTTTATTAAAAGTACCCTTAGTGTTTTGCTCACCTCAGTCCATCAGTGAAGTGAACTTGTTGGGCTAGTGAGTGCAGCAAGCAGTGAAGCTAACTGTTTTGCTGTGACATTTTATTTTATTTCTAATTCTTTTCAAGAAAAATTGACTGTGACGAGCTGTACTAAGCAAAGCTTCAAGCTACTAGCTGTAGTACTAAAATAATTCTAATCTTCTTTAATCTTAATCTATAATATATTATAAATAATAATATTCTAATTCATAATCTATAATATAAGTAATTCTAATTCTAAATTCTAATTCATAATCTATATTCTTCTTTCTATAATACATAATATATAAGTAAATTAGTTCTAATCTATTAATATTATATAACTTAATATTAATTAATAAATCATATACTGAATCTGATTTAACCTCACTTTAGCTTAGTGGGTTTGAGAGCGTCTGCCTAGAGGTAGACTTATAGTAAGGAAATATAGCTTTAGGCTAGCATAGTAGTAGGCTAAGCTCTTAGGCCCGTGTAAATTCAAATTAAAAATAAAATACTGCTAGTTATTAAATAGTTAATCTTGAGTTAATAATTTAAATAACTTTAGGATTTTGGCAGATTGCACACAGCACGGTGCAGTAGTGCATAGTTTTACTTTTTAAGCAGTAGCACTGAAGAGAACTTCCTCTAATTTTTTTGTCTTTAATTCGTTTTTCCTTTTTTTTATTTTTATTTTTTTATTTTTTTTTTATAGTTTTTTAAACACTACACTACACTACACTACACACACAACACAAAATTTGAAATGGATCCTCCTTTTGGGACTAAGGAGGGACAAGCTCCATCTACCACCACCACCACCAGCACCACCACCAGCACCACCACCAGTTCTAAGATGCAGCCTTTGCGTCAGTCTAGTCGGCCAAGTAGGCCAAGCTCTCGCTTATCATTTGGGGAAGCATTGCTTGAAGGATCATCAAGTAAAGGAAAGGCACCAAAAGCAGGCAGTAGTAGTGCGGCTAGGCCCACAAGCTCTATGGTTTTTTACGGAAAGCCTAAAGCACCAGAAGCACGTTCAAAGTTAAAGGGTAGCACAAGTAGTACCAGCCCAGTGACTAAAAAGAAGTGCCTTTTGCCCCAAGCAGCATCTTCCCCATCCACCAGCAGCATGCAAGGTACCAAGCAGAGCCAAATTAGCAGCAGGACTCAGAGGGGTCCCAAACCAAAGCGATCTCATTCCTTTGTAGGGAAAACCACCACCACCACCCCCACCTCTACCGCCTCTACCACCACTAGTGCTGCGCCTACTGTTCCCACTGGTACCACCACGCCATGTCCTCCTAGTACCTCTAGCAAGCCACCAAGTCCTTACAAAATTTTTGTAAAGACAGTTAGAGAGAGGGCTACACATAGTGGAACTCCACCTAGCGAGGTAGCAGAGAAGCCTGAGACTGAGAGGCCAAGTGCAGAGTCTATTCTTCCTGCTCGCACTACTACTAGTCACGAGTCTCACGACGATATCAGTCTTAGCTCCAGCCTAGCAGGAATTCCATTCGATCTGGCTAATGAAGAGCTAGACTATGAGCCAGAGGAAGTAGAGGAGATGAGTGGTCAGGAATCAGATTCCTCAGGGAGCAGTGTCCAAATGACTAGTGCACAATTTTCCCCTGAGCCTCCACCTTCTCCGCTACGATCATCACCATCACCACCACCAGCAGCAGCAGCAAAACCTAGCAAATCTAAAGCAATTAGCAGTCCCACTATGGCCAGTACTGTTACCACCAGTCCCACCACCACTAGTTCTGCCTCTGTTCATCCACCACGAGCAGTAAGAGCAGCACCCAAGGCACACTCCAAGGCTATGCGCGCCCCAATTTGGGAGCACTTTGAAAATGTTGAAGAAGGGCGCTATGGAAAGTGCAAACATTGTGGGAAGCTAATAAGCAGAGGGAAAGTGTCTGGCCATTTTACCAGTGCTAGCATGAAGCATCACCTCAGCACTCAACACAACGCTGTGCTATTGGGGAAAGATGCAGAGGTAAAACTAAGTGCAGGCAGCATAGCTGGTGGCCGTGGAAAAACCCCAACAGCTTCTTCTTCTGAGCCAATAGCAGCAGCAGCAGCAGCAGCAACTAGTGCTGGCAGCCAGAGACCAAGGCAGGTTGGAGCACTGCATGTCCAGCCCACCCTGGAACAATTTGTGGCATTCCAATCCAAAAGGTCAATGCCCAAACAGCAGGCCAATAAAGTAACGCGACTGATTGGTCAGTTCATTGCTGTTGGAGGGGCATCCTTCTCTATGATCGAAGGGGAGCCTTTCAAACAATTGATGGCGGCTGTGGCTCCACAATATACAGTTCCGTCACGTTCCACTTTCAGCAGGAACATTGTCCCCTCATTGTATCGGTCCTGTGTTGCAGCAGTGAAAGAGGAGCTTTCCAAGGCTGCTGGTCAGTCTGTTCATTTCACTACAGATTTGTGGAGTGCACCTAGCGGCCAGCATGCCTTTCTTTCTTTGACAGCACACTGGTGGCAGCCCGGTGTGTCTAAGGAAGCTGCTGCAGCAGGCTACCGATCTTTCCTTCTCCATGCAGAAGTGATGGATGAAAAGCACACTTCCCAAAACATTCTGCATGCGATGAGGAAAATGTTTAGCCTTTGGGTGGGAGCAGAGGCGGGCACCAATGTTGAAGTTGGTTTTGTGGTAACTGACGGAGGTGCCAATATGGTGAAAGCGCTGCGAGATGGTCATATTGTTGGTGTGCGCTGTGCAGCCCACATCATCCATCTTGTAGTGAAGGCAGCAATGTCAGAAGGAACTAATGTGGCAGCAGTAGTTCTGTCCCGCTGCAGAAAGATCGCTGGGCACTTTCACCATAGTGTTAAGGCTAGCCAACTTTTGAGGGAAGAGCAAGAGAGGTCAGGTCTTCCCGTACACTGCCTACGTCAGGATGTCAGTACACGGTGGAACGCCACGTTAGACATGCTCGAGAGGATTTTGGAGCAGCAGAGGGCAATCCATAATCTTGCCTCAGAGCACAATATTGGGATTACCTCTCCATTGAATAGGGAGGATTGGACAGTGATCGCCCAGCTAGTGGCAGTCCTTAAACCATTCAGGGATGCCACAGAAAATTTAAGCTCAAACACTGCCAGTCTGGCCCAGGTAATCCCAGTGTTCTCCCATCTAGGCAGCAAGATGGATGTGTTCCTTGGAAACCGTGAGGCTGTTCAAGGTGGCACTCTACATCCTGACGTAGCAGCCATAGTCAGGAAGCTGAAGGATCTGCTAAAAGTACACCTTCGCAAACGAATGGAAGAGAGTCCCGAAATGATGCTAGCGTGCCTTTGCGATCCAAGAATTAAGGGAAAGCTGGCTTTGAAATTTAATGTTCTCAGTAGCTACCGGGAGCAATTGGTCAACAAGGTGCGTGACTGGCAGCGTAAAATGGGAATGCTGTCCGAGGAGGGAGAGGTGCAAGAGGAGGAAGAGATGATGTGGTCTGCTACTCCTAGCAGCAGCATCAGCAGCAGTGCCACAAGCAGTACAACACAGCTGAGTGGAGCAGCTGCGTTTTGGGAAGAGGCACTTGGGAGTATAGTTGGACCATCAGACAGAGCTAGCAGCAGAAAGGAGAGTAGTGCTGCTGAAATGGTCAAACTTTACCTCTGTGAAGTTCCTTCTGCGCCTAATGTTGATCCTCTTAGCTACTGGGATGAAAAGAAGAGTGTGTGGCCTGCACTCTCATGGGTTGCGCAGCAGCTACTATCATGTCCGCCAACCACTGTTCAAAGTGAGCGCGTGTTTTCTATGACTGGAAACATACTGAGTCCACAGCGCTCACGCATGGCACCTCATCTGATGGAGCAGATTGCCTTCCTTAAATTCAATCTGCCCAAGTTGGGTTACCCAGCTCTTAGCTTGGAAAGTTAATTTTTGTTATCTGTAATGTTTAAGGTAGTTTCTCCCCCTGGTTGCACGTGTTTGCGGTGTGGCAACGTCTGCTACCTCCGCCGGTGTAGCCAATTTACGCTAGGGCCTAGTGTCTGAGTTCTGGAAGTCCGCTCCCAAACGCCATGGACTGACAGACTTTCATGCTTTGCCCTGGGGTGAAACAGGTGAGCGGGTCGTCAATTGCCCACTCATTCACCTTTTTCCTTTTCCAACGGTGCTGCTGGTGGTGGTGCCAGCATCTTTTGCCAGTTCGCTTCCTGGCTGAAATCATGCCTCAAATGTCCCTAATGGAGAGGGTAGTTTCTCCCCCTGGTTGCACTTGCTGCGGTGTGGCAATGCCTGCTACCTCCGCCGGTGTAGCCAATTTACGCTAGGGCCTAGTGTCTGAGTTCTGGAAGTCCGCTCCCAAACGCCATGGACTGACAGACTTTCATGCTTTGCCCTGGGGTGAAACAGGTGAGCGGGTCGTCAATTGCCCACTCATTCACCTTTTTCCTTTTCCAACGGTGCTGCTGGTGGTGGTGCCAGCATCTTTTGCCAGTTCGCTTCCTGGCTGAAATCATGCCTCAAATGTCCCTAATGGAGAGGGTAGTTTCTCCCCCTGGTTGCACTTGCTGCGGTGTGGCAATGCCTGCTACCTCCGCCGGTGTAGCCAATTTACGCTAGGGCCTAGTGTCTGAGTTCTGGAAGTCTGCTCCCAAACGCCAAGGACTGACAGTTTTTGGATGCTTTGCCCTGGGGTGAAACAGGTGAGCGGGTCGTCAATTGCCCACTCATTCGCCTTTCCCAATTCTGCTGCTGCTGCTGCTGCTGGTGGTGGTGGTGCCAGCGTCTCTTCTCTGCCAGTTCGCTTCCTGGCTAGTGTCATGCCTTAAATGTCCCTAATGGAGAGGGTAATTTCTCCCCCCTGGTTGCACTTGCTGCGGTGTGGCAACGCCTGCTACCTCCGCCAATGTAGCCAGCTTACGCTAGGGCCTTGTGTCTGAGTTCTGGAAGTCCGCTCCCAAACGCCAAGGACTGACAGTGTTTGGATGCTTTGCCCTGGGGTGAAACAGGTGAGCGGGTCGTCAATTGCCCACTCATTTGCCTTTTCCAATGCTGCTGCTGCTGCTGGTGGTGCCAGCATCTCTTCTCTGCCAGTTCGCTTCCTGGCTAGTGTCATGCCTTAAATGTCCCTTATGGTAAGGGCAGTTTCTCCCCCCTGGTTGCACTTGCTGCGGTGTGGCAACGCCTGCTACCTCCGCCAATGTAGCCAGCTTACGCTAGGGCCTTGTGTCTGAGTTCTGGAAGTCCGCTCCCAAACGCCAAGGACTGACAGTGTTTGGATGCTTTGCCCTGGGGTGAAACAGGTGAGCGGGTTGTCAATTGCCCACTCATTCGCCTTTTCCAATGCTGCTGCTGCTGCTGCTGCTGGTGGTGGTGCCAGTGTCTCTTCTCTGCCAGTTCGCTTCCTGGCTAGTGTCATGCCTCAAATGTCCCTTATGGTAAGGGCAGTTTCTCCCCCCTGGTTGCACTTGCTGCGTTGTGGCAACGCCTGCTACCTCCGCCAATGTAGCCAGCTTACGCTAGGGCCTTGTGTCTGAGTTCTGGAAGTCCGCTCCAAAACGCCAAGGACTGACAGTCTTTGGATGCTTTGCCCTGGGGTGAAACAGGTGAGCGGGTCGTCAATTGCCCACTCATTCGCCTTTTCCAATGCTGCTGCTGCTGCTGCTGGTGGTGGTGCCAGTGTCTCTTCTCTGCCAGTTCGCTTCCTGGCTAGTGTCATGCCTCAAATGTCCCTTATGGTAAGGGCAGTTTCTCCCCCCTGGTTGCACTTGCTGCGGTGTGGCAATGCCTGCTACCTCCGCCAATGTAGCCAGCTTACGCTAGGGCCTTGTGTCTGAGCTCTGGAAGTCCGCTCCCAAACGCCAAGGACTGACAGTGTTTGGATGCTTTGCTCTGGGGTGAAACAGGTGAGTGGGTCGCCAATTGCCCACTCATTCGCCTTTCCCAATTCTGCTGCTGCTGCTGCTGGTGGTGGTGCCAGTGTCTCTTCGATGCCAGTTCGCTTCCTGGCTAGTGTCATGAATCAAATGTCCCTAATGGTAAGGGCAGTTTCTCCCCCCTGGCTGCCTCTGTCTGCGGTGTGGCAACGCCTGCTACCTCCGCCGGAGTGGCCAGCTTACGCTAGGGCCTAGTGTCTGCGCTCTGGAAGTCTGCTGCCAAACGTCTAAGACTGACAGTGTTTGGGTGCTTTGCCCTGGGGTGAAACAGGTGAGTGGGTCGCCAATTGCCCACTCATTCGCCTTTCCCATTTTTCAATGCTGCTGCTGGTGGTGGTGGTGCCAGCATCTCTTCTCTGCCAGTTCGCTTCCTGGCTAGTGTCATGCCCAAAATGTCCCTAGTGGTAAGGGCAGTTTCTCCCCTCTGGCTGCGTCTGTTTGCGGTGTGGCAACGCCTGCTACCTCCGCCGGAGTGGCCAGCTTACGCTAGGGCCTTGTGTCTGAGCTCTGGAAGTCCGCTGCCAAACGTCTAGGACTGACAGTGTTTGGGTGCTTTGCCCTGGGGTGAAACAGGTGAGTGGGTCGCCAATTGCCCACTCATTCACCTTTCCCAATTCTGCTGCTGCTGGTGGTGGTGCCAGTGTCTCTTCTCTGCCAGTTCGCTTCCTGGCTAGTGTCATGAATCAATTGTCCCTAATGGTAAGGGCAGTTTCTCCCCCCTGGCTGCCTCTGTCTGCGGTGTGGCAACGCCTGCTACCTCCGCCGGAGTGGCCAGCTTACGCTAGGGCCTAGTGTCTGAGCTCTGGAAGTCTGCTGCCAAACGTCTAAGACTGACAGTGTTTGGGTGCTTTGCCCTGGGGTGAAACAGGTGAGTGGGTCGCCAATTGCCCACTCATTCGCCTTTCCCATTTTTCAATGCTGCTGCTGGTGGTGGTGGTGCCAGCATCTCTTCTCTGCCAGTTCGCTTCCTGGCTAGTGTCATGCCCAAAATGTCCCTGGTGGTAAGGGCAGTTTCTCCCCTCTGGCTGCGTCTGTTTGCGTTGTGGCAACGCCTGCTACCTCCGCCGGAGTGGCCAGCTTACGCTAGGGCCTTGTGTCTGAGCTCTGGAAGTCCGCTGCCAAACGTCTAGGACTGACAGTGTTTGGGTGCTTTGCCCTGGGGTGAAACAGGTGAGTGGGTCGCCAATTGCCCACTCATTCGCCTTTCCCAATTCTGCTGCTGCTGCTGCTGGTGGTGGTCCCAGTGTCTCTTCTCTGCCAGTTCCCTTCCTGGCTAGTGTCATGAATCAAATGTCCCTAATGGTAAGGGCAGTTTCTCCCCCCTGGCTGCCTCTGTCTGCGGTGTGGCAACGCCTGCTACCTCCGCCGGAGTGGCCAGCTTACGCTAGGGCCTAGTGTCTGAGCTCTGGAAGTCTGCTGCCAAACGTCTAAGACTGACAGTGTTTGGGTGCTTTGCCCTGGGGTGAAACAGGTGAGTGGGTCGCCAATTGCCCACTCATTCGCCTTTCCCATTTTTCAATGCTGCTGCTGGTGGTGGTGGTGGTGCCAGCATCTCTTCTCTGCCAGTTCGCTTCCTGGCTAGAGTCATGCCCAAAATGTCCCTAGTGGTAAGGGCAGTTTCTCCCCCCTGGCTGCGCCTGTTTGCGGTGTGGCAACGCCTGCTACCTCCGCCGGAGTGGCCAGCTTACGCTAGGGCCTTGTGTCTGAGCTCTGGAAGTCTGCTGCCAAACGTCTAAGACTGACAGTGTTTGGGTGCTTTGCCCTGGGGTGAAACAGGTGAGTGGGTCGCCAATTGCCCACTCATTCGCCTTTTCCATTTCCTTTTCCATTTCCATTTCATTATTTTCCTTCTGATACACAACCAACCAACCAAACATAACACACACAATAACACAAATAACACAGTGACATAACACATAACACACATAACACATACACGTACAATGCACAAATCACAAGGACCTTTCCTCTTGTTATTTGTCCTGGCCTTCATTTCTACACTCACTAGCATTAACGCTATAACTCACACTTCATACTATAACATTTTTCCATCCACATACCTGCCAACAGACCCAACTTTTTCAGGGACAGTCCTGCTTTTTTCCAGTCCTGTCCCATCTAATTTAGCTAAACTAGGTATGCAAATACACGTTGGTAGTTATAGCTCGGTAGGTAGCACTAGTATAAACATTAAATAAATATAATAAAGTACTAAATATAAATCTAACTTTAAAATACATTTAAATAAACCCCTAATTTTTTTTTAAAAAACCATTAAAATTAAAATTAAATTATTATTTAGACATAATACATCTTTAACCAAAGCAGTGCACTGCTACTAATCTTAAACATAACCGTACATTAACCCTAAGCTATTTTTTAGTTCTTGTCCAACATTTTTCCATCCGCATACCTGCCAACACACCCAAGATTTTGGTGGACAGTCCTGCTTTTTTCCAGTCCTGTCCAGTAAAAGTTGGGTTGTTGCAAAGTATGCCATTGTAAATAGGTAGCAAATGTTAGGCATGTATTACAAGTGGTCCAAAATCAATTTAAAAATGTAAAATAATCCCTATTCTTTTATTAAACATCTATGGATGTGTGATTGTGTATGATAAACGGAGGCCAAGTTCCTTGGAGCATTTGTCTCTAGGTCATTTTGTGTACAGTACACCTCAGTACGTGTGTGCAACTCTATTGGTCGTTTCGGCAGGGGGCTGGCCTGCCATCAACAAATGAAGTGCGTTCTGCAATTCACTAGTTGATGTCAGACCAGCCCCCTGCCGAAACGACCAATAGAGTTGCACACACGTTCCTTCACGGCAGCTGCTGCTGCTCCGATGTGTTGTTAACCCCGTATTAACCCCTGCTAGGCAACCGGGAAAGAAAACGAAGATTAAACGAGCACGAAGAATGTCCGCGAATATTCGCCCGAAGAGAAGACAGGAACGGGCGAATATTCGCGGAATACGAAGGTTTTTTTTCCCCCGAAGACGAGCACGAAGACGAACACGAAGAGCCCCCTGGTGCCCAAGTCTAGTTTATAATGCGTTTCTAACAAAGATAAATCATGTACCCATTTTATAACTTTATGCGTATGTCTATTCCATTCTTCTCGTACTATCTGTATGTTTATTTCTCTTTCCCATTTTGGAATACTAACAATCGTTGCTAATGATTGATCTTTTAGAATTATACACGAAACGCATTTAGTTAGTATTTTCTTATGATTGTTATTTTGAAATAATCTGGTAATTTCCGAAATTACTTCTTCTTCAGAAAACTCTAAATGGTTCTTTAAACAGTTTTTTATTCTGAGATATTTAAAAATATTAGAGTTTGAGAGGTTATACTGTTGTTTTAACATAGCAAAGGTTTTAATCTTATTTTGGATTAATAAATTCTCAAGGGAGTTAATTCCTGCTTGTTTCCATTCAGCAAGAGAAAGATCCTTAATTATACATTCTAATGTATGTAGTTTCAGAGATTTAAGTAGTTTATCTTTAAGGTGTAATTTCTTTTTAATAGAAAACCATAAAGGAATAATTTCCCCCAAGATCATATTGCTATCTCTAACTTCTTTTAATATTTCCGAGGAATTGATTGACCATATGATAGATTTTGAATCTTTCACCCCACAGACCTCAGCTTCGATTTTATACCATCCTTCTTCTGCATAAGCTTCTGAATTGGTCTTAACGATATGTGCCAGTATATTAGCCTCATACTGTTGTTTTATTAACGGCAAACCAATCCCTCCTTTAGCAGCCCTAATACTTAACGTATATTTACTAATCCTTGGTCTGCTACCTTTCCAGACAAAATTTTGAAAACTTGTTTGAACAAGGTCTAGCCAACTGGAGGGAATAGACAAAGGAACCATACGGAAAAAGTATGTCCATCTGGGCAATACATATGATCTTAGAGTATTAATACGACCCCACCAGGACAGATCTAGATGTTTCCATTCTTTCAGCAGCTTGTTCGTTAATGTCAAAAGGTGTAAAAAATTTATCTCCATAATTTTGGAAATATTTCTAGGTATTTTAATACCCAAATAGGTAAATGCTCCTTCAATATTTTGTATCTGAAAATTACTTTGTAGTTGTTCCGCACTTCCTTTGGAGATATTAATAAAATGTGCCACTGTCTTATTCAAATTTAATTTGTAGTTGGAAACCAAGCTGTAGTTGTCCACCTCTTCCAAAAAGAACTTCATGGATTCTACTGGATCCGTCAGGGAGATGATGACGTCATCTGCATATAACGCTATTTTTAATTCTGTCTCCTTAGTCTGAAGACCTTTAATATTTATATTTTGTCTAATATTTATAGCAAAGGGTTCTAATGCCAAAATATATAGAATAGGGGAGAGAGGGCAACCTTGTCTAGTGCCGTTGTGGAGATCAAACCATTTTGAACAAATGCCTGGGCCCACTACCCGAGCACTGGGGACAGAGTATAATGACATTATTGCAGTATATATCCACTCTGTCAATCCAAACGCTTTTAAAACTATACTCATATATCTCATATATCTCCACCCGAACGCTTTCTCTGCGTCCAACGACAGGGTCAATAGGGGAATTTTATTACGTTTTGCGTAATCTATAGTGTCCAGTACTCGTCTGATATTATTCGCAGAATCTCTTCCTGGCACGAAACCGATTTGATCTCTATGTATGATAAGATGTAAAATTGTTTTTAATCTCTGCGCCAATATAGAAGAATATAGTTTTATATCTACATTGATCAAGGAAATTGGTCTGTAATTCTTTACCTCATCTGAAGGTTTATCTTGTTTCAAAATCGGTAAAATATTGGCTTGAAGCAACTCCCTAGGGCATTGACCTGTTTGCGCTATCTCCTTAAATGTTGACAAACATGGGGAGAGAGGGCAGCCCTGGCGTGTGCCATTTTCTTGAGCTGAAAGAATGCTATTGATTTTGATTGGGGCAGATGGGGATGTGGAAAGAGCTTTGATTAGGTTAAAAAAACTCAAATCTCTATTGTAGTGAGGACCCTAAAAAGAAAGAGCTTTTTCAGCGTCCATTGAAATCAAAGTAAAAGGGAGCTTGTGTAGGGTGACCACATTTTATTTCTGCCATTCAGGGACACACTATGAAGCGCATGAGATTAAACACACACAGGTGTGTGTGTATATATATATATATATATATTAGGGCTGCAACTAACGATTATTTTAATAATCGATTAGTTGGCCGATTATTTTTTCGATTAATCGATTAATCGGATAAAAAAAACAATATGCAAATTTTTCGTTTATTTAATATAATTTTAAGAACTAGATGTTAAAAACAACTTGCATTGTGCCCCCACCCCTTTGCACTGTGCCCCCACCCCCACTCTGCCCTGCATCCCCACCCCCACTCTGCCCTGCACCCAGTCTCACACCCTGCCCTGCCCCCCCACCCCCACTCTGCTCTGCACCCAGTCTCACACCCTGCAATGCCCCCCACCCCCACTCTGCTCTGCACCCAGTCTCTCTCTCTCTCTCTCTCTCTCCCAGTCTCGCACATAAACATTCGCACAGACAATAGACATAAAGAGTACTTACCTCCGCTACGAACTTGTTCCACTTCAAACTTCATAGTAGACGCGCGTCACCTCCGTCGTCACGTAGCATGAAGAAGGCGGAGACTGCAGAGCGTGGAGCAGAACCGGGGACCGCAGGCGGAGGTAAGTAAAAGGAGCCTAGTGCTCCAACGACGAATCGATCACTCGATTAATCGATAACGGAAATCGTCGACAACGATTTCCGTTATCGATTATTATCGATTTTATCGATTCGTTGTTTCAGCTCTAATATATATATATATATACGTCAAAAAACAGAGTATTGCAGAGTATGCGGTGATACCTTTTTTGATGGTACTAACATAATATTTAAAAGACAAGCTTTCGAGAGTTATCCTGGTTTCCTGACACACTACCAGAACTTCATATGAACATTCATCGTAATGTCCAATGTGTGTCTAATTGCTGTTATTGTCTCTGATGTGTTAATGTGTTTATTGGTTTTGAAATCCGGGGATATTTTTTTTAATCGGCAAATGGTAAAACATTTTATAAGCATATTTTCTTAATATATATATATTATATATATATGTGTATATTATTTCTCACATTTTGTCCATGAGGTAAAAAAAAAATACTTCTTAGAATCGTTTGGGAATGGCCAGATTAAGAGCATCATGGGCCTGGATTTTGGTGGGTCTTTTTATGAAAAATAAATCTTAACTCCTCAGCCTCCATGTGTACCAGATAAAGATGACATCCATGCTCGGATAAAATCTTATGTGATGGGATTGGAAGTACATCAGTACACACACAAAAAAAAGTCATCATACACGGTGTGACAGAATGACCTGTCATACAAGGCCCCAAGGTAGTCAGAGATGGCTCCAGCCTGGCTGCCAAACAAAGATTGCACAGGCAGGAACTCCATTGTGTAAACTAATTCCATTAACAGGATTACTGCCAGGGGAAGATTCAGTAGCTAAAGGGGATTAATGGTTGTCTACATGTACCTGTTTATCAATGTTAATGAAGTTCTGTGGATATATGAGTCTGTTTTACAACAATAAGCTGTTCATTCCTGCTGTACTCAATTCAAGGTAGTTGTGTCTACTTATTGGGTACACATAGCAGGGTTCCAAGGTGTGCACGCTGACTGGTGCTGGAAGTGATTTCGGGGACAACAGGAGGATACATGTGGGTGATCTCTGGGAGTTACTACAGCTGTCTTGGTGAACCCGTTACACACGGGATGCCTGAAGCCACAATTTAGTGCCACTAATCCTTTTTTTTTTTTTTTTTTTTTTTTTATAACTTCTTTATTACAAGGAGAAGACAAAGCATACAATATAACAAAACAATGGTACACAGAGACAAGGTGACAGATTAAATGCATACAGGTACAAGTAATGCACAATTCCAAAACACATACAGTGCAGGTTAGAAAAAAGAAAAACCCTTCCTCAATCACAGAACACCTAGCCACAACACAAATATGTCGTAATCCTTAACTAGATCAAAACCCCGGTATGGGGCGAATACCTTTGAGGACCTGAAGACAATACCACTCCGTGGTATTGAACGTTTGAAACAGGGACAACCTGGTGGCGTTATCTAAAGTTGCGATATATGGGGACCAGCGACTGAAAAGATATTTAACTTTGCTTTCCTTATGAAGGACAGCCTCAAGCCAGTCCATATGGAACAAAAATTGCAGTCGCGACAGAACCAGAGGCAGCAACGGAGGTTGAGGAGCAATCCATTGGGACAGTATTGCCCGTTTTGCCACTGCGGAAAGTATAAGCAAGATAAATTTAGCCCTCGCTACAGGTGGGGGAGTGTGGTCAGGGAATATACCAAAAATAGTCCATTCAGCAGAGATGGTAAAGCGAATGCCCAGAGCGTCGTTGATATATATTTGTAGGGCATCCCAAAATAGGGTAATAGAACTGCAAGACCACAAGCCATGCAGGAGATCGGCCTCAGGCAATTGACATTTTAGACAGCGGGAGTGATCCGCTAAGCCCGTTAAAAACCGAAGTTTAGGGGTGACATACGCTCTATGCACAATCTTGAGGAACATTTCACTATAATCCCTAGAAACCAGGACCCTAGAATTGAACATATAAGCCCGGAGAATCTGGCTCGGAGGTAGGTTTGGAAAGTCAGCCCTCCAGGAGGGAAGACCTGCGCCGTGAGACTCCCAATCGAGGACAGGCCGGAGCAGACTATAGATAGTAGATGTCTTGAGCAGTATGGCAGGGGACAATACCGTTACCTGGTCCAAGGGACTGTTAGAATTAGCCCCAGAGAGATGAGGGAGCAAGGAATTAATATAATGACGAAGTTGAAAGTAGTGAATAGGGTGAACACGAACAGTAGGGAATTTAGATTGGAGCTGTAAAAAGGACAACAGTTTACCCTCACGTGGATCCAGAAAATCGCCAATGGTGCGACCCCCCACCCGGGCCAGGCGTCGAAAGACAATATCCTCCCTCCCATGCTGGAATTGCGGGTTACGAATCAAAGGCAGGAACTTAGAATAGTGGACCTCCAGGCCCAAGCGCCGCCTAACACGCCCCCAAGCCTTAACAGTATGATACAGCAACGGGTTGGATACGACCTCCGCGGGCAGGTCAACTGTAGATAGGTGCAGGAGAGAGGCCAAAGAAATGGTAGGAGACAAGCCTTGTTCCAGGGACACGTTGGTAAATTTAGACCCTCCACGCCACCAATCAGCCGCAAAACGATAATTAGAAGCCAAATTATAGTCTAACAGATTAGGTAAATTCACCCCCCCCATTGCGAGCAGGCTGTTGGAGTTTAAACAGGGAAATTCGAGCTTTTTTATTGCACCACAGGAATTTACGCAGCAGTGCATTATGATGTTGGATATCTTTCTTCCTTAAGGTAAGAGGTAACATATGGAGCGGATATAAAAGTTTGGGGGAAAAGGCCATTTTGTACAAGTGGCAGCGTCCCAAGAAGGAGAGGTTAAATTTGGACCATGTTTTAAAAGAATCCTCCATTTGACGCAGCAAAGGAGAAAAGTTGAGTTTATAGAGGTGCGCCAAATTGGTAGGAATAGTGAGACCCAGATATTTTAAAGAGGGAAGTTGGGTCCAATTGAAGGGGAACGTCTCTCCCCAGCCACGTTTAGCCTGAGGAAAAATAGGCAGCGCCTCTGTTTTGAGCTTATTTATGAGAAATCCGGAGGCTTTATGAAAACAGTCAAACAGATTAAGAAGGAATGGCATGGCCGCTTTGGGGTTGGAAAGGTATAACAGAAGATCGTCAGCAAAGGCAGCGATCTTAAGCTCAACCTCACCGACTCGGATACCCTCAAGCTCAACGGAATGCTCAACAATTCGTATGAGGGGCTCAAGTGCTAGATTGAACAGAAGTGGGGACAGAGGACAGCCCTGACGAGTACCCCTGCCTAGAGAGAACCAGCGGGAATTCACATTATTCACTGTGACTTGGGCCATAGGCAAATGATACAGTGCACGAAACATCTGTATAAAGGGCAAGCCAAAATGATGGAATTTAAAGAAACTAACAAGATAAGGCCAGGAAATTCTGTCAAAAGCCTTATCAGCGTCACAACTAATCACAATGGAGGTGTCAGGACTCGGGTGATCAGGTCGGGTAGGAGCCCATGCGCAGGGGATACTTGGGGTTCAGTATGTAACCCACGGTGCATGATTATGCAAACAAAGACACCACAAACAGAAATCCAGGTAAAGCAGTGTATATTATGTATATAACAGGACCAGCAAATAAGGGTAATATAGTCTAAGCAAGTAACCGGACGTATGGCAAAATAAAATACAGGTAATAAGTCTTTTGGCAGGGAGCCCGCTTGGAAGGGCACAAAAGGCACACAGCCCGCTTGGAAGGGTACGAAAGGCACACAGCCCGCTTGGAAGGGTACAAAGCAGGGAGTCCACTTGGAAGGACACAATAGCAGGGAGTCCACTTGGAAGGACACAAAAGCAGGGAGTCCACTTGGAAGGACACAAAAGCAGGGAGTCCACTTGGAAGGACACAAAAGCAGGGAACCAGGAACAGTACAGGTGCAGAGCCACAGCAGGAAGGTCCATAGACTTCAATACAAAGGCCCTGAGTGAAGGGCAGGGCAGGTTCATAAAGGCAGGGTAATCCAGGTAACAAGGCCCAGCTGGATGTAGACTAGGGCTCAACCCAGGTAACAAGGCACACCTGAGTTCTGAGTGCTCCAGAGGGCGGAGGGTGGCCACTAGTGGTCGCAGGTGTAAACGCCACAGGTACAGACAGCGAAAAAGTGGTTCCTGACAGTACCCCCTCCCCAAGGAGCGGCCTCCGGGTGCTCCGGGGACTGAAGAGAGGCAGTATCAAAACCTGTGGTAAGAACTCTTAGCCCTAGCACGTAGAGCTTTTTTAAATACGTGCAGGTCCTCCTTTCTTACTACAGTTCCGTTAGAGGCAATCTGAGGAATGGTCACCTGCAGTGCAGTTGTAAGACATAGTGGTATTGGATGCTGGATACATAGACATGATGGCACTGTTCCGTACTCTCTCTTTCTTGGCTGTCCATGCACCAGGGGTCACGAACCTGCCCTGTACCCAGGGCACCTCTGGGGGCAGGGGAGTAGTACCAGAACTGCACTGGTTCAAGGCTGGAGTGGATGGCTTAACAGACTTCTGTTCACGCAGCTGTTGCTTGTAACGGTTAAGTTCTTTCCTATGCACAATTGTCCCGTCAGATGCTAGGATGTAACCAGGAGCCCCTAGGGAGTGTTTTGCTGTTTGGGGTCTACAATTCTTATTCCTGGGAGTGATGGGAGTGGTGGTCCCAACTGCACAAACAGCTGTGGGGCTATCAATTGCGGGTGTGTCCGTTGTATCAGCAACAGAAACATCTGAAGACACACTGTCCATATCAGACCAGTCGGTTTCATCAGAGATGGTCTGGAGGTCATCCGACATGGCTACAGATGGTGCAGAAGTGCCAGGTACTGTGGATTGGTTAACCCCAGGATCACCAGGTTGGGGAAGAGATAGGGTGTGCTCCAGCTTTGATGCGTTGTTGTTGTCACATGCAGGTTCCTGGGCCTGGGGTTTGTTGGTGTGGGTTGCAGAGGGTTTAGCTGGTTTCAGAGGACATTGGGTGATCCAGTGTCCCTTTTTGCCACAGTAAAAGCAAGATTCCTCATCACGCCTTTGTTGCAATTCGGTTGCGGTAAGGGGTTCACGTTTCCTAGAAGATTCCTTTTTAATTCTGGTAACAGGCTTGTTGGATTTCTCAGGTGATGTAGCAGACGTAGGTGAATGGTCTTCATGAGAGTGATTGGAGTTGGAGTCCCAGATTTTCATTAATGATTTCCACAGTTCAAGTAAGCATTCTCCTATCACTTTGATGACGGAAAGTAACCCCGCAGACTCCTTGTAATGGCCTTTGTATTCTGTCAGGACTCGGGTGATCAGGTCGGGTAGGAGCCCATGCGCAGGGGATACTTGGGGTTCAGTATGTAACCCACGGTGCATGATTATGCAAACAAAGACACCACAAACAGAAATCCAGGTAAAGCAGTGTATATTATGTATATAACAGGACCAGCAAATAAGGGTAATATAGTCTAAGCAAGTAACCGGACGTATGGCAAAATAAAATACAGGTAATAAGTCTTTTGGCAGGGAGCCCGCTTGGAAGGGCACAAAAGGCACACACAGCCCGCTTGGAAGGGTACGAAAGGCACACAGCCCGCTTGGAAGGGTACGAAAGGCACACAGCCCGCTTGGAAGGGTACGAAAGGCACACAGCCCGCTTGGAAGGGTACAAAGCAGGGAGTCCACTTGGAAGGACACAATAGCAGGGAGTCCACTTGGAAGGACACAATAGCAGGGAGTCCACTTGGAAGGACACAATAGCAGGGAGTCCACTTGGAAGGACACAATAGCAGGGAGGACACAATAGCAGGGAGTCCACTTGGAAGGACACAATAGCAGGGAGTCCACTTGGAAGGACACAAAAGCAGGGAGTCCACTTGGAAGGACACAAAAGCAGGGAGTCCACTTGGAAGGACACAAAAGCAGGGAGTCCACTTGGAAGGACACAAAAGCAGGGAGTCCACTTGGAAGGACACAAAAGCAGGGAACCAGGAACAGTACAGGTGCAGAGCCACAGCAGGAAGGTCCATAGACTTCAATACAAAGGCCCTGAGTGAAGGGCAGGGCAGGTTCATAAAGGCAGGGTGTTATAAATATAAAAACGTGTCTGTATTTTATGAATCTTACTATAATTATTGAATAACATTTACTGTATGTATATATATATATTTACACTGTTATGCTATCAATAACCACTATCGAGTGTAAAGTCAGAGTCCACACTCCTTGTTTTCTGCAATTAACAATATTTATTAAGAGAGGCTAAACAAATTAACAATACATATACAAATTACTATAAGTTAGTATATGCTGTTACCAAACTAACTATTCATTGATTGAATGGAAATAACAAAGAAACAGCAGGATAAGCCTGTAAACACGTGATACAATTACCACTCCCTTGTGATCATCTCCACGCAGACTCAGAGAGAGAGAGAGAGAGAGAGAGAGAGAGTTGGCAGGACTTTATAAACACAATAAGTCCTCCTTCTGCTGGACACTCCCCTGGTAACCTATCTTCTCCAGTGACCCTTAGAGACCAAGGTGATAGAAAAGGGAAAGGACATTGCACTGGGGGAGGGAGTGGAAGGTGACCAAATGTCCTAACTGATTTGCCATGTGCTCTGCAGAGAAGAATCTCCATTAATGTTTGAGACCATTTTAAGGTCGTGTATAGAGAGGCTTTGCCCATTGGATCTCTGCATCATAACACCATTTCACTTCATTGGCATGCAGTTGGTTGTCAATCATGCCTTCCTTTTTACATCCCTCCTTTTGACAATGAAGTGGATGAGTCCCCTGGACTCTATAAAACCCACTGGAGGCAAGAGGGAGAGCGTACCTCGCAGTGTATCTACTATGTATGCATGCCCAGCCCGCCATTCACAGAGTTCTTTCCATTTGCATTCCATAATGGAGGTGCTATACTCTGGCAATCAATGACTTCAGGTAACGACACATACAAACTTGAATAACAATACATACTACAGAAACACACAATACAATAATAAATGGATGTATGAATAGGTTCCCCAGAGCAGTACCCCATGTTGATTAGAGAAAGTATTAGCTAACTTTTGCCACCAAGTTGTACTAGGAGTGTCAGTTAACAACTGTAGTGCTGCTGTCATACTGGCTATGTCTACTGCATTCACTAACCCAACCCAGTTCCTACACCTCCCAGAACTGTGTCCACAACCCCTCTTCTATATCTACTTTTACCCCTTTCTGCCCACCTTATTGAAGCTCTTTCCATAGTACAGGTAATTCTGGAACAATTTTGAAAATGTGTAGAAATTTTAAATGTGTAGACACTAACCAGTCAGTTTTACATCCCTACCACATAAAACTACAGTAGATTTTCCCCAATCTGACCATTTACATTCCCAATCATCTTAATTGCCCTGGTTATCTACCCAAAATCCCAAAATATTATTATTTATTATTTTCCCAAAAATTTCAACAACACCCCCCCCCCACTGAGTATTACATATAAACACATATCATATACATTGTCACCACTCCATATTTTAGTCCATCCTTCTATTCCATTGGCGTAATTCCCTCTGCGGTCTCGAGAGGGCGGAGTGATGCCTAGGTCAGTCCAAGAGCTGTTTCTAGTATAATTGCCTTCAGGATGTTGGTCAAATGAGTTTGTGTTAAGTTCAAGTATTGGAAGATTCATTTTTGGTATCTGTATAACTTCCATTATGTTGCTGAGTGGATGGAGTTGCATTCAGTTCCAATAGGGAATTATTATCGGATTCACATGTCCTGATTTGTTTAAGGAAATGCAACATGACTGGAAAGATGTTGAGCTTCATTCTTCTTAGAATATTATTTCACGTTGTCATACTTCGGGCACCTAAAAAGATCAAGCAGAAGCATCAATCCTTAGCAGTTAACTCTGTATCTGGAGCACAAGTCCCTTTATATAATTTACACTGATCTACATGCACCCACTTATATCCAGGCTGCCTTCTGGCCTTTTTGGGGTTAGACCTCTGTACATGTAGAACTGTTGTGCCCAGTGTATCTCGAATTACATAGGGCCCTTCCCAATTTGCATCCCAGGGAGAATTTTTCTGAAAATTTTTAATCATTACCAATCCCCCCTTCTCAAACAGAGTTTGAGGTGTGGATAAAATTTTACAATCTGTTGGGGCCATATTGGAGGCAGCAAAGTGAAGCAATGAGTTTAATTGCTCTTGAATTTGGGAGAGATACTGGTCTCTAGTCACAGATTCTCTCAGTGGAGTTGAAAGTTGTGGTTCACCTGGATGGCCTAGTGCCATTTTTCTCCCTGTCATTAATTCATATGGAGAGCATCTAGTGGCATTAGAGGGTGTAGCTCTGATAGCCATGAGTACTGCTGGGAGATGGTTAACCCATGATTTGCCATATTGTACCAGCATTTTAGATAACCTGGACAGAGTATGATTCATTCTTTCCACTATACCGGATGACTGGGGATGATAAGGTATATGAAATCTCTGCTGTATTCCTAATAGAGAACACAGGTTTTGCATATCTCTCCACAAAACATTTTGCAAAGGTCTACCAGCATTCCTTCTGTTCGCATTACATCTGCACCCAGTATAGTACCTTCAGTGTTTTTACTTTGCCAGATCAGTATTTTCTTACTCCACTGAGCACTTAAAGTCAAGGTCACTTGTGGAATAAGAAATGCCTGAGACTGGGAACCACCAAGTCCTACAAGAAATGTATTTTTCGCCCCAGAAGGAGGACTTAATGGTAGATCGGTTAATGTCACTGAAGCTCCTGTATCAATCAGAATCTTAGTGTGATGTCCTGCCATAATACCATGCACGTATGGACGTCCGGAATGGTCCCTTAAGTAAGATGTGTCGGTAAATAAGTAGAAAGTAATTTATAATATTCGGCACCCAGGCCATCTGGTCCCAGGGATTTACCATTAGGGAGGGACTTTATGGCAGCCGCAATTTCAGAGGGGGTGAAAGGCGTAACCAAACGTTCTCGGTCTTCAGGCGTCAATTTAGGAATACCAGCCTGGCGAAACAGGTGAAGCATCATATCAGGATCATTGGATTCAGGGGAATAAAAATCCTCAAAATAGTCAGCAAAAAGTCGCGTAATTTTGTCTGGTTCAGTCACGACCGATTGAGAACCATCACGAAGCTGAGTTACACTATGATATTTAAATTTAGAGTGACGGATAAGGTTGCCCAAGAGCTTACCGGGCCTGTCACCCCAGCGAAAAAAGGCGTTGCGAGTGTAATTATGGGAAAGCTGTGCCTTCTCAGTAACCCAGGCATCGTAGAGAGATTTGATTTCCTTATACGTTTTCAGGGTATCAGGACTAGGATGGGTTTTGTGAGCAGCATACGCCGCAGAGAGATCGTCCGTAAGGCGGACAAGTTTAGCTTCGGCCTCTCTCCTGCGTCCCACCACATAAGCAATAATATGGCCCCTGAGAACTGGTTTAGAGGCACCCCAGAATAAATCCGGGTCATCAAGATGGACATGGTTATCATCAGCATAGTCATTCCATTTGGCAATCAGGAATTGCTTAAACGCGTCTGAAGTACAAAGGTAGCTAGGAAACCGCCAATTACGGGACACCTGATATGGGGAGGTTAGAGAGATCTCTATCCAGATGGGGGCATGATCAGAGATCACTATCTGGCCCACGTGGGCAGCCTCCAACCTATGCAGCAATAATTCAGGCAGGAACAGGTAGTCCAGCCGGGAAAACGAATTATGGGGATGGGAGTAGAACGTATATTGTTTGTCTGTTGGATTAAGAAACCTCCAGGCATCCCGCAAACGGAGGTGATCCAGCAAGGGTAGGGAGGAGAGCCCGAGAGGGCGGGAGGAAGGGCCAGAGACATCCAAAGCGACATTAGCCACTAAGTTAAAATCACCCCCCAAAATCACATTAGGAGCCGCAATCTCCAGTAACAGCGAGTAAACTTTGGCCATAAAAGCGGACTGGTCAGAATTTGGGGCGTATAAATTGACAAATTGACAAAGAATAATGTATCGCCCTTCCGGGTCAGCAATCTCTGATTTGACAACGAAAGGCAACTTATTGGAGAGGAGGATAGTGGCACCCCTAGATTTCTTGGTGTACATAGCGGAATAACAAGCGCGCAACCATGGCGCCTTTAGCGTATTTCTGACAGGGTCACACCAGTGGGTTTCTTGGAGGTAAATAACATCCGGACGCATACGCTTGAGATGGGTGAGAACTTTTTTACGCTTAACAGGGGTGTTCAAACCTTCTACATTCCATGACACAATACGCAAGGAGGACGGCGCATCACGCCTAGTATCGGCTTGCATCATGACTATTATGGCAACGGAGCCAGGTTTTCACCCGATACCCCGCGGAGGAAGAGACCGAACAAAAAATAAGCCGGAACAGGTCGGTCCAGGGGGGTCCCAGCCAGCCCTCCCAGACACCTTACAGACAGAACATAAAATGGAATCGTACATCACCATTTGAAAAGAGCTATGCTTCTCCCAATTTTTTTGTTTTTGCATAAACCAGAACTCGGCACATGTAATTTTGTGGCTAGAAACACAATAAATTAACCAAAAACAATAACAATAACCAAAAGCAAACAAAACAGTGCATGGTAGAAAACGATGACTCGTAGGATACAAAGCCAGGCACCAACGGCTGACTGAATTTTCAAGCCCTAGGGGAGACAGGTGGAGAGGAACCAGCCAAAGAAGCAGGGCGAGAGAGAGAAGGAGGGGGAGAGGCCTCAGGCACCGCCGAACTGTCATCCGGAGCAGGAGAAGACCTGGAATCAGCACGTAGAAATTCCTTGGCCGCCGCAGGGGTGTCAAAGAAATAGGCTTGCCCCCCATGGGTAATCCTGAGCTTAGCCGGATAGAGAAGAGCGAACTTCACTCGCTTGTTATAGAGTTCAGTACAAATTTCGGAGAACTGACGTCGTTTGACCGCTACTGCAGCAGAAAAATCTTGGAAGAGTAACAGCTTGTGCTTGTGATAAAAAAGAGCTGTGACCTTTCTATAAGCGTCCAGGAGCTTGACCTTGTCAGTATAGTTGAGGACCCTAGGACCCTAGGACGAGACGAAGCAGCAGCAGGGAGTTGACCAATACGATGTACTCTCTCGATGACCAATTCACCCTGAGGAAGCACCAGGTCTAAAGACTTGGGAAGCCAAGTCGTTACAAGGTCATGTAGCGCTGTGCCCTTAACCTCCTCAGGCAGGCCAACCAAACGTATGTTGTTACGTCTACTACGGTTTTCAAGATCGTCAATACGGTCTTGTAAGGACGTGATCAGACGATCTTGTGAGCGGAGAGAGGCAGACATGGAAGCGGTCCCGTCCTCTATATCAGAGACCCTGGATTCCAGAGAAGTGATGCTCTGTCCCTGAGAGACCAACTCAGCAAGAACGGC
Source organism: Spea bombifrons (assembly GCF_027358695.1). Taxonomy (NCBI): domain Eukaryota; kingdom Metazoa; phylum Chordata; class Amphibia; order Anura; family Pelobatidae; genus Spea; species Spea bombifrons. Next base: position 16,592,510 of record NC_071090.1, read on the forward strand.
ATTGATGGAGTCAGACAGTTTCTCAAGCTTTGAATCCAGGAGTGGAGATATAACACCAACAAGATCTTGAGCTGTCAGTGGATCTTTGGAGGAGGCAATAGACACGGAGGGCCCCTCCGCTACAGTAGAGCCGGACCCAGGAGGAGGCACCTGCTTGAAGGTCGCTGTAGACTTATCTCTTGCCTTGCTTTGCCTGGTGGATGACTTAGATGGAGGATCCATATATTTTTCCATGTGTAGACAAGAGGCCGTGAGGAACTCACCCCCCAGAGTAAAAGCGAATAGGGCAGCACAAGGAAGAGAGAAAAGAGAAGAAAAGAAGAGTATGGGGGCAGACACCGAAAGTAAAACCTGGTCACAGATCCATTGATAACATAAAGTAGCAGAACAGGTATGTACACAGCACAGTATACCACAGAAGCAGTGGTCTCAACACGGCGACCGCAGATAAAAGGAAATAAACACAACCCCCAAAAGGAATAAAGAAAAAACCTGTACCCTACCACCCCACCTAACTAGAGCCCAACCTTCCCCCAAATCTAACTAAGTGCCAGAAATGTCAGTAAAGTAGAGCAGGAACAGTCAACCGAAATGTGATCCTGGACACTGGAAGCTCGTCGCAGTCCCACTTGCCTTGTGATGCACACCCTTCCCAAACCGAACCCCAACCACCCAACCTAACTATAACCCACCCTGAACCCCTACCTAACTAATGACGGACCCAAAACCCTTCCCTACCCTCCCAACCTAACTATAACCCACCCGAACCCGCCACTAACTAATAGCCGGTGAAAGAACAAAACCCCAAAATGAAAAAAAAAATAAAAGAACAAAATGAGTCCAGCCTTGCAGGTGCACTGCCGGGGCCTACCAGACGAAGACTGAGGTCAGCCGCTAATAGCAGCGCCGTACGGTGTAGCGCGGAGCAGAACCGTGGAGAAGCAACCGAAGGGACCGCGGATGCGGTAATCCACAGCCGCGGACGTGGTAAGGTCGACAGCGCCAATCCCCGGGAGACCAGCGGAGGAGCCAACGATGGAGTAGAGGCCCCAACCAGCACACGCGGGGAAGGGAAACAGCCCCGGCCCGCCGGCCGGCACGAAGGCCACAGCAGGGTCAGCGCAGGCCACACAGATGTAGCGCGGTCGTCGGTGCACATCAGCTGGGGACACGCAGAAGTCCTGAAAGCAGGCCGGTCCACGGGCAAAGACTCACCGCTCCAGGTACAAAACTCCACTCCTCCGCGGGGGGGTCACAGCCTCGGCGTGTAGATGTCCAGGAGCTAACCCAGGTGCAGAGCAGGTTATGAGGATGAGACTGCCTAAGGTAAGTAAATTAGTGGCACTAATGATGCGGCTGGATCCAGAAAGGCAGAGTGGAGGTAGCACCTCACTCCAGGCCTAACACGTGCGGTCCGCACAAGGCTCCCGGGGAGTAAAGGAAAGAGGGCAGCGGATCCAATGAACCCACGAGCCAATGCTGGGTAGTATGTCCACAGCAGCGGTGAAGAGTTGGATCGAAATTTATAAGTGTAATGCGTGGATGGATGTTGATTGCGCTAGCCCTCAAGGAGCTCGTCTAAAAAGCGGCCATCTCAAGGGTCCGCCTCCCGGAAGTCCTCCCACTAATCCTTTTTAATAAAATATGCAGATTAAAATAGAGTAAATTACACAAAACTTTTACTTTTCCGCTCATTGATTTCTGGGCCTAGAAAGTTTTGTCCTCTGAAGTGACTACAAATTCTCTGGATAAGTAAAAATGAAACACCCAAACATTCACACCAGGAAAGGCTCTGCCACACCGACACCCGAACACACACAAGGACAGGTTCTGCCACACCGATTCCCAAACACTCACACGTACCAGGACAGGCTGTGCCACACCGACACCCTAAGACACACACAAGGACAGGCTCTGCCCCACCGACACCCAAACACACACAAGTTGGCAATGGAAATCTGTTAGGGGACAAAGTTGGCAATGGGAAGATGTAAGGGGACAAGGTTGATAATGGGAAGCTGTTTTTTGTGACAAGGTTGGCAATGGGATGCTGTTTTTGTGAAAAGGCTGGAAATGGGAAGCTCTGTTTTTGGAGAAAGGTGGCATTGTAGGGATGTTAGGGCACAAGGTTGGTAATGGGAAGCTGTTATGGGACAAGGTTGACACCAGAAAGTTGTTTTTTTGACAAGGTGGGCAATGGAAAGCTTTTAGGGGATAAAGTTGGCACTAGGAAGCTTGTTTTTGGGAAAATGTTGGAATCAAATTTTACTTTCAGTGTACCTGCCAAATTACCTTTTTTAAATATTTATTAAACTAAAAAGGTGTAATTTTTAATGCTGTCAAAGCACACACAATAATGTTACGCTGTATTAAACGGTTTATCACATATACATTAACAATGCTTAAGCTGTCTTTGCGCTCATAGTTGGCAGATCTTTTAACTGTCCATTCTTTTGAAAAAAGTCCCAATTTTGTTGTCCTATCCCACTTGTTCTCCTATTAGCAATATAGGGTCACACATCTGTGATTTGAATCACACAACTGGTACTACAAATTTCCAAGATGGATAACAGCTTTTATGAGGAGGTGAGCTCAAGACTGGATCGGGGTGAATCGCTGGATGTCATATATCTTGATTTTTCCAAAGCATTTGATACGGTGCCACATAAAAGGCTGGTACATAAAATGAGAATGCTTGGGCTGGGGGAGAATGTGTGTATATGGGTAAGTAACTGGCTCAGTGATAGGAAACAGAGGGTGGTTATTAATGGTACATACTCTGAGTGGGTGACTGTTACTAGTGGGGTTCAACAGGGGTCAGTTTTGGGTCCTATTCTTTTTAATATATTTATTAATGACCTTGTAGAGGGATTGTATAGTAAAGTATCAATCTTTGCAGACGATACTAAGCTCTGTAACGCGGTTAACACAATAGAGGACAGTGCACGATTACAAATGGATCTGCATAGGTTGGAGGCTTGGGCTGGGATTTGGCAGATGAGGTTCAACACAGATAAATGTAAGGTTATGCACATGGGGAAGAAAAATCCAGGCTGGGAATATGTATTAAATGGGAAAACACTGGGGACGACTGACATGGAAAAGGACTTAGGAGTCTTGGTTAACAGTAAATTTAACTGTAGCGACCAGTGTCAGGCAGCTGCTGCTAAGGCAAATAAAATCATGGGGTGCATCAAAAGGGGCATAGATGCCCACGACAAGGAAATAATTCTACCATTGTACAAGTCACTAGTCAGACCACACATGGAATACTGTGTACAGTACTGGGCACCAGTGTACAAGAAAGATATAGTGGAGCTGGAGAGGGTTCAAAGACGGGCAACCAGAGTAATAAGGGGAATGGAAGGACTACAGTACCCAGAAAGATTATCAGAATTAGGGTTATTTAGTTTGAAAAAAAAGACGGCTTAGGGGGGACTTAATAACTATGTATAAATATATAAGGGGACAGTACAGAGATCACTCCCAGGACCTATTTATACTCAGGACTGTATCTATAACAAGGGGACATCCTCTACGGCTGGAGGAAAGAAGGTTTCTACACCAGCACAGACGGGGGTTCTTTACAGTGAGAGCGGTGAGACTATGGAACTCTCTGCCAGAGGAAGTGGTAATGGTAAACTCAATAAAAGAGTTCAAAAGGAGCCTGGACGTGTTTCTTGAAAGCAATAATATTACAAGTTATGGATATTAGATTAAAAGGGACAGAACGTTCATCCAGGGATTTATTCTGATTGCCATATTTGGAGTCGGGAAGGAATTTTCCCCCTGGTATGGGGCAATTGGCATCTGCTTCATAAGAGTTTTTTGCCTTCCTCTGGATAAACACAGAACTTGATGGACTTTGGTCTTTTTTCAACCTTATGAACTATGTTACTATGTTACTATGATGAACAGGGGATAAACTCTGAAAATCAATTTTGACAAACTGTCATTGTTTCGACAGCTTTGTAAATCCCGGATCCGGTCCGGGATTACAATGGGGCCTGCATCGGTCACAGGTGCTGGGCATTAAAAACCCCTGGAGCTTGATGATCAGAGAGACTGTTGGGGGAAGAGGAAGTTTCCCTGAGCTTCCAGGGCAAGGAAAGGCCCTGAAGAAGACCATCCCCAAGCCAAGTTAGGCATTACCTGCCAGGACCTTTGTGTGCTGTCTGGGGGAGGTTTTTCAGAGCCTGTCTTAGCTGGGTCTGGCTGGGAGGTCAAGTTAATGGGTGACTAGGCTGGTCAGTGTGGGCCAGCGTAGTATAGTTAGAGAGGGCTCCAACTGGGAGCTAGGTCGTTTTTTTTTTTATGGCTTTGTTTTGGGGTGTTTCATTTGAGCAGTTAAAAAAAGCACCGTTTTGTTACAAGTTGGTGTTGCTGAGCCTGATTGCCCTAGAGGACTGTGCTTAAGACCCCTAACTGTGACATGTTATGGCCCTCATTCTACAGGGTTTGTCACGTAGGTTAGTAATTTATACATGTTTTTAAAAGTTCCTGCTTATTGAGAAAGCAATAAAAAAGAGATGCCTAACATGTATAGAGGTATGACCTTTTTACAGTACGTAGCAAGTGAATGATTGCGTGAACACTGAAAAATGCACTGGCAAATAAGTTTCGCCGGTCCCAAGCATAACTTTGTACTTATCAACGTAAGTCTCCCTGAACAGCAGTTAGGAAATGTACTTCTCATACCCTTCGCTCTTGCCCTTCTGCTCTAAACTAATCCTTCATGTCCCTAATGATTTTAACCTTCCCATATAGTCTGACCTGCCTCTCTACTCTGACCCCCCAAGGGAAGATGAGGGGAATTAACATTTGCGGTCCAATACATTTTCACTAAGTGCGCAAAGCAGGTCAAATTTAATTTTTGGAAAAAAACAATTTTTTATACAAAACAGTTTTAACGTCTTATAACTACAAAGCAATTAATAAATATTATTCTAAAACCATATATTATGTTAGTCTCTTTTTTTATTGTATGTAATCATCTTCATCAAGAAAACCACTAGCGGCCCACTAGTAAATCTGACATTGGACAGAATATTTTGTTGGATATAGTCCGACATAGGATCGCAAAGTTTTGAGGCAAGGAGAAGTATAGGAGAGAAGAAGGTAGGTAAGTTGGACAGCTGGAAGAATAAGGTTGAGTAGCTAAGGAGATCATAAGTCAGTTGAGGACTGGAGGTGTCACGAGAATGGCACTGCAGAGGCTTACCGTGAAAAAAATAGACCACTTGATTGCAGCCAGGCAAGGCTGTTTATCTGTGACATGCAATGGCACATTCACTGGTAAATGCATTTCCCCATTAAGTCCTCCTTCCATAAACCGTTGCGTTCCTGCTGAAATAGCCCCCAGCCTTCGAACACAAACAATCCATCTACACTTCCTGGCGCTGATGCCTTTGCGACTCCCTGTGTTGATTGTTTAAAACCGGGGTAAAATGCACCAGCACTCCTCATGATGACCAAAAAACACCAGTGAGGGTGTGTAAAAACAAATTCACTTATCTTTAAGAATAAACAATATATAGATTGCCAGGATTGATCACTCTCATATAAATAAGCAACAAAAAATAAAAAGCAATATAGTATAGACACATTGGTAAAATTCAGGATGTATCACTATTGTATCCCTCTTGGAGTAACACTTTACACTAACATTTTAATGAGCCCTATGATCCAGTTTCAGAGATATTAGCACTGTGTATATGTGTTGCCAGAAAAACCTTACGGTCTGTTGGATGTCAGACAGATTCTCAGATGTAAAAAAGAAAAAATGGTTCTGTACTCAACTCCCTGGAAGCTGGGTGCTAGCAGTATGGGATGTGCTTAATACTTTAATTGCATATTTGCTCTTAGTATTTCTTCCTTTTCTCCCCATTTTACTTTATTGCTGTGGCTCTTTAATGTTATTAAATGATTGTGTATACATTATATGTACTTGTCGTCCTGATGACCGTTCTGCCGATACACCTTCCCCTTTTTGGGAGATTTGATGACGTGTTTTTAGGCAATACCATCCTGAATGCGCCTGATCTCGTCTAAGCTAAGCAGGATTGGGCCTGGTTAGTACCTGGATGGGAGACCGCCTGGGAATACCTAATCTTTTTGTTTTTGTGGTGTGATGTCATCATGCAATCATATGGTTTGGTCTGGTCACATGATCAGACATTGGCAGAAGGGCAACAGGAAGAGATTAAGCTATGGAGACATAAGGTATTTACTTAGGATTTGATTAGTATGTGCTATTAATGTCTGATTATTTGTAATATACTGTATAATGTAGATGTAAACATTTTAATTATTTGATGTTTTTAAATCACTTGGTGATTGTTTTTTAAATAAAATGTGTAATTATCACCAATTGTTTGCATTATTTGGTGTGACTTTTTACTGAACTTGATTGGTTTGTATAGAATTATACTCATTACTTAAGGGTGTGATTTGGAGTTAAGTGTTGGCTTGACAAAGGCCCTGTTTAGCTGAAACGTTGCTTTTGTTTGTTCTCGCTTAATAAAGTGTCCTAGAGACTGGAAGCTGTTTGGAGTGCTGGGATTCCTTTTCTTTGTTAGATTCTCAGATGTAGGCAGGAGAGATATTGTCACGTTTCGCTGCGTGCAGCTTCCTCTAAAGACGCCTACCCGCACCATAGATCCGATTACTCCCCCAGGGCCTTGAGGAGCAGACCAGTGCTTCAGCCAGCGGATACTTCATGAGGGGGACTCTATCCAAGCAGCCACAGCTGACAACGTCTACACCGTCTTTCAGGATTCTATCCTGACGGCAGGATAGTTAACCCTTCGTTTGCTATGTATTTAATCCATATTCTGTGTATTTATGTTCAGCTGTGTTTGGTTATGCTATATCTGTCTCCCCCACCTGAGGCCTATGCCATTACCACACCTAACCTAAACAACAGGCTTTATTACCCTGCCTCCCTCACCTGCTTTCTGCCTTCAGACCTGCCAAGAGCTGTCCAGTGAGCTTCCTAGCTTGTGTCCTGTCCAGTGAGCTTCCTAGCTTGTGCCCTGTCCAGTGGGCTTCCTAGCTTGTGCCCTGTCCAGTGGGCTTCCTAGCTTGTGCCCTGTCCAGTGGGCTTCCTAGCTTGTGCCCTGTCCAGTGGGCTTCCTAGCTTGTGCCCTGTCCAGTGGGCTTCCTAGCTTGTGCCCTGTCCAGTGGGCTTCCTAGCTTGTGCCCTGTCCAGTGGGCTTCCGGCCGTGCACCCCTCCACTGGGCTTCCTACCGTGCTCCCCTCCAGAGGGCTTCCTGCCATACGTCCGTTTTCTTGCTAAGAGACCGTTTAACCTGTATTTGCTTATCTTGCCATAATATACAATACATAGCATTACCTGGAATTCTGTCTGTGGTGTATTCCTTTGTGCCTGTCTGTCTTATCCTTCGGTTACCATGCATCGCCGTGTGCAGACAGAACCCCAAGTATCCCCTGCAATGAGGCTCCTACCCAATCTGATTACCCGGGCCCTGACACCGTCATGTGTTTCGAGTCAAGTTTTGCCCGGCCTACAGGACAGCGGGCCACAACTGGTTTAACCACAACTAGTTACCTTAGCAGAGCTGGAGGGACTGTGATGCAGATACTTACGGGCTGGGTACATCTAGAGTGGGGAATTGGGGCCTAGTATGTGGAGGTAGGGGTGATGAAAGGGCTACCTGGGGAAGTTTTATTGGGAAATGATTTGGGTAGCTTAACATTCTCCTTTCTTGCAGATGTAACCCCTTTCCCTAAGACTACCCAGCAGCAAGCATGGAAAAAACACTTGAGGAATGCTGACCCTACACATGATTGTACCCTGACATCCACTCCTATTTCCTGGGTATCCCAAACTGCCAGAGACAGAAAGAGAGAAGGGCACAAAATGGCCAAAAATCATCTTCTAGTCTGCTGAAACAAAACTAAAGAGTACTTCATGAAAATTAAGTATTTATTTTAAATAAGGATCAGTCAAATAAAACATTTAAGTGTTCTTATCTTTAAACATTAATCGCGTGTATTGATGCCATACATCATAGTACAATTTATCGTAGTTTTCATCTGCACCCAAATGTCCATTACAATAGATGTTGCAGTAACACAGTAGCTCAGTTTTATAGAATATACCAATTAATTGTTTGTCACACTAATCTGAATTCACACGGAACAAAACTTTCTAGTTACTTACTATAAGTATCATAAATACAGGGGTTAAAATGACAGAATACAATGTGTCTTTTAAGAAGGGGACGTGGTAAATGTATTGTTGGAATAACTGCATATAAAAACTATAACAAATCAACCATGTGGAATTATATTACTTTTTTTGTTAGTTTAACGTTTGCAAACCAATTTGGCAAAATATTCCTTTGAATGATATGTTATCGGGGAAGGTTTTTTGCTTCACAATACTAGATTTCAAAAGTAAATAAAAAAACAAAACATAGAAAGAGAGAGTGAATGGTAGTTTTCAGTCAACTTCTGTCAATCCACAAGGCCTTAAGAACTCTTGTCCTCTTTCGTGGAACCATTTGTTTGAAACTGCATAGAAAAAAAATGTTTCAATGTGAAGATATAAACATAAATCTACACATATACATACAAACAAACAAACAAACTTTATGGAGCCAACACAAAGCTTATGGTCAGTGATGCCATGTCAGTATTTAATAGTATTTAATTTTCATTGTTGTTAGATTAATTTATTAATCATGAATCATTAATGCCTAAGCAGTGAAGTAATGAAACAAATGTGAGTTATACATGCAATTGCTTCAGATGAGGCATTTTGTTTTACTCCGTTTAGTAAACTTTCTCTAAATACCATTATTGGAAGACATTTTGGACCATACTGTATATGCTGTTCATTTTGCATGATCTTACCACATTCATATGAATCAGACATGTGCAAATGATTCAGAAGAATTTTTCAGTTCCTTTTTGGGGGCATATAAATGTTTCCCTACCTTCTCTACCAACAACTTCCACATCTTCTTCTCCTCTCTTTTATCTTCTCCCTTCTCCTCTTACTGCTGCCTTCAGACTGCTATTTTCAATCTGCTATCCTCATCATAGCAGATGACCTCGTTACATCTCTGCGGACTTAACCCAGCAGGAAGTTCTGCACGTATGGCAAAATGACAGCATACTTCGTCATTGTAAGTGCCATTTTGGCAGAAGTTCAAGCCAGGTTATATTTCGGAGATGCAGACAAAGATAGAAGATTAAAAGTAGCAGATTGAAGATAGAAGAGAGAAAAGAAGGGACTTCTCCCTTCTAAAAGATAGAAGATGAAGAAGCTGAAGTGGTCCACAGTCAAGGTAGGGAAACATTTAGAGAATGTGAGAGTGAATGAACAAGAATTGTGAGACAGTGAGTGAATGGCCCACTTATTTCTGCTTTGTTTTTCTCTTTCATTTTTTTCATGGCTTTGTAAGAAATGCCAAATAAACCAAAAATCTGTACATTTGCTATTTGTACGAATCCAAATTTGAATTACAGCCCAGAAAGTTTCAAGTGGTTTAAGGCTTGGTTTCCATTGGGTTTTTTTTTGCTAAAAACGCCTATACAAACGCCAATAGCGCCACCTGGCGTTTTTTTTGTGAAAAACGGCTGCAGCCAGATGTTAGCTGTAATTCAATAGGAAATCGCAAAATGCCATTTCCACTTGGCGTTTTTCTGTTTGGCGTTTTTTCAGTCCTCTTTGGCGTTTTTCTGCTTTTTTGGGCTCTGTGGCAGTTTTTCAAAACTGCAGCATGTTGACACTCTGGCGTTTTTTGCAAGAAATCTTGGCTTTTTTTCTCCAATAGAAGTCTATGGGAGAGAAAAAACGCCATGAAAAAGCCATGTGGGTTTATTGCCTTGGCGTTTTTTATGGCGTTTTTTCCACAGTTACAATGCAGAGGATGGACCCAGTATCTGTGTGTCCTATGAGAAATAGGCTGAAAACAAACAGTTTCACACAAAACAAAGTCCTGGACTGGTTCATATTGAATTTTACACCATTTGGAACAAACATGCCATTACAAACAAACATACGCGACCGGATCCTGCGTGCCAAAAGCAACAGCAAACAATTTGCACCATCATTTGGGGCCAATCTTCCCAGAGGAGCAGACATTCGAAATAAAGCATGCCTTACAAACCACAGAAAAGAGACAAAAGGGTCTACCAAGTAAATGACATCAGGAGAGGGCAGATACTTGCCATTTATCCTAATCCCTTTTAGCTGGGTGAAACTTCTAACTTGTAAAGGCTGGAAAAACTGCCTAAGGTCAAAAAAAGCAATTTCCACAGAAAGGCTAAAACGCCAGAAAAAACTGCAGAAAAAACGCCAAAACGCAGCTAAATGCAGTGGCAGTTTTCTTGGCAGTTTTCCTGGCGTTTTTCATCAAGAAAAAAACGCCGGACAAAAACCCAAGTGGAAACCTAGCCTAACAAGTATGAAATAACAACACTGATGTGTAGGGCTGCAACTAACGATTATTTTAATAATCGATTAGTTGGCCGATTATTTTTTCAATTAATCGATTAATCGGATAAAAAAAATGCAATTTTTTTAAATTTAAAATAATGTAATAAAAAACGTACAATTTACACTTTCATCTCTTTATTGCAATGGCCTCTCTCTATTCACCTTCTTATTTTACTGACATAATAATAAAAGCTACAAGAACCCAAACACAGTGTTTCTCAAACTGGGTTTTAATAAAGTTATTAGTAAATATTAATTCATATGTTAACTATTTTTCATATTTAATAAAAAAAGTTGAGAAAATTTGAGAAAAAGCCTTGTTTAAATTTTTTTTATTTACCAAACTGCCCCCAGTTATGCACATCAGACCCCCAGCTTGCCACTCTGCCCCCATATATGCCATATACCTCTTATATGCCAGATTCCACTGTGCCCCCTGATATGCCACTGTGCCACTGTGCCCCAATATGCCTTATACTCCTTATATGCCAGTGATATGCAACTGAGCCCCCTGATATACCTTTTACCCCCAGATGTTTTATGACCCCCTGATATGCCTAATATCGATATGCCTTATACCCCCTATATGCCCTGAAATTCATAATACCCCCATACACCACTATAACTCACCCATACACCACTTTGGCTCCTCCCCCTCCCATACACCACTTTGGCTCCCCCCCCCATACACCACTTTGTCTCCTCCCCCTCACATACACAACTTTGGCTCCTCCCCTCACATACACCACTCTGGCTCCTGCCCCTCCCATACACCACTCTGGCCCCTCCCATACACCACTCTGGCCCCTCCCCTCCCATACACCACTCTGGACCCTCCCATACTCCACTCTGGCTCCTCCCCCTCCCATACTCCACTCTGCCTCCTGTCAGCAACGGATCTTCACTAGACACCAGGGAGCCGGGCAGAGAGGCAGAGTGGCGTTATGGGAGGGGGAGGGGCCACAGTGGTGTATGGGAGGGTGGCTCCCATACACCCCTCTGACTCCTCCCCCCTCCCATACACCGCTCTGCCTCTCTACCCGGCTCCGTTACTGACAGTAACGGAGGCTGTCTGTGCGATGCAGACACCCACCAGCTGACAGAGAGGATGATTCTCTGTCAGCCTGTGAGTGTCTCCATCGCACAGACAGCCTCCGTTACTCACCTTCACTTACACTGTGGCTTCTATGAAGCTGCAGTGAAAGTCCTTGTCAGTAATGGAGCCGGGTAGAGAGGCAGAGTGATGTATGGGAGGGGGAGGAGTCAGAGGGGTGTATGGGAGGGGGGAGAGAGACGGAAGTGAGAGACCGGCCGACAGTGAGGGGAATCCAGGTCTCCTGCAGCATTGCGGGGGATCTGGATTCCGGTGTTATAATCCGATCTCTGTTTGAGATCGGATTATATAAGGAGAGGAGTTTTTCAGAGCATTTGCTCTGAAAAAAACCTCTTTTTATAATCGATAAAAATCGATTCGATTAATCGATGATGAAATTCGTTGCCAACGATTTTCATAATCGATTATTATCGATTTTATCGATTAGTTGTTTCAGCCCTACTGATGTGGTTTACCTAAAGCTGAAACTAAACTACTGCAGTAGAACATAATTATATTTCATATAAGGCATTATATTATTATTATTATTTTATAACAAGGTGCTTATATATTATAAGAAAAATGCATTTTGTCCATTAAAATAACATGAAATTGATCAGAAATACAATGTAGATGGAATATCTTCATTGGTGTACAGAGGCCCTTTATTTAGCAAACATTACTCCTGTGTATACAATATTATCATTTTAGGATGAGTGTGATAATTGGCAGTTATGTTAGTACAGCTAGCTATTTTCATGGAAAACAGGGAAAATATATGTGACCCCAAACCTTTTAACAGTTACTGTATATTTACTTACCCCATTTACTGCCTACTAACACAGGACAAGCTGCATGTCTTGTTCTGTAATCTCCCTCTCCACTTCTGAAAAGGTTATACCAAAACACAGCTGTTCCCTGCAACAAAGGCACAAAATCACAGTCAATCTTGACAAGCATGGAAATATCATGCAAGCAAGAAGCAGAAATCTGCAAACGCGTGTACTTTTAGCAAGTAACTTCTGTCAGACGGTGCAGGTTAAAGTCTGATACCAGTAATACAAATAGATCATATAAAGATAGTTGCTTTACAATAAAAACACATGATTGATTCTGCCACTTTAAAACAATTTCTATTGTGTTAAGCAGGGCCAGATTAAGAGCATCCTGGGCCTGGTGCTGAGGATTTGTGTGGGCCATTTTATGGAAATAAATTAAATAAACAGACTCTTAACTCCTCGGCATCCATGTTTACTGGATAAAGATGATATCAGTGCTACTCAGATAGTATAGGATATAATGTTATGTAATTTGCTTGGGAGTACATCAGTACACGTAAAAGTCATACCCCTTTGTGTATCGCGCCCAGCCAAGGGCCTGCTGCTTAAGTCTGGGTTGCTCGCACTTCTTTTTTACCGCCCAGGAAAGCAGGAACGCAGCAGGGTCATGTGACGTAACGTGACTCCACTGGGTTCTTACATCCACTGGGCGGTACATCAGACGTTACTTGCACAGTATGCGAGCAACTCACAGGTAAGCAGTGGGCTCCTTCGGAAGTGAAGCAACAGTGACCTCTGCGAGCGCGGTTGCCATGGGCTCAAGGTGCAGTTGCTATGGGCCCCCCAGGAATGACAGGGGCCAGGGCAGCTGCCCCTTTTGCCCTGCGTTAAAGATAGCCTTGGTGATCCCGGTTTCCAGATGGGCCAGTCTGGCCCTGACTGGGCCTATTTTCAGAAAGAGGCCTGGAGCTGGAGCTCTATCAGCCCCTACATCTACACTACACTAATCCAGCCCTGGTGTTAACCATACTTAGTAGATATGCTTACAGGTTTAAAACAGCCACATGTATGCCAAGAGACACTTCCCTGGTTGTTGTATATAAAAAACACTTTTGTGGACCAACCAAATGCTTTCTGCAGAAGATTACTGGGGCTGTCCCTTCAAAATGTTTAACTAAGCCAAAAACTTGGAACTCTTCTCCCAGTTTACTGTATACTTACATGCAAATACATTTATGCCTTTGCTGTCATGCCCCATCTAGGCTGGGGAGCTGCATATCTCTGGTTTTCCCTTTTTTGTTACAATCCATTCCTTGTGCTCTGTTCTGTGCTTCTATTTTTTGATTCTAGTCCTGTTCTTTGCTTCAGCTCTGTTTCCTTTATAAGGTGTGCCCCCCGTTTGTTATGTTTGTCAGTCTGCAGTCTAAAGGTATTTCCTTCTCTGTTCTGTGTATAGATTCAATGTTTAGTTTCAGCTTTAGTTATTCAGTAGGCAGGGTTTAGTGCTAGGACCCACCAAATATTGGAGTACTTTGGCGTAGTGGTGGGCTAAGCATACTATGGCCATATGATGTGACGGAATCTCTAATTGTTATCACATAGTCCTAGGCTAGTTCCTGTATTCATGTTTGTCTGTCTCTTATGTGACTTTGCCCTCTATTTCCTGAATCTCCGGTAGAGGGGTGTCCTGAATCCCTGGTAGAGGGGGGGTCCTGTCCTGAATCCCTGGTAGAGGTGTGTCCTGTCCTGAATCCCCGGTAGAGGGGTGTCCTGTCCTGAATCCCCGGTAGAGGGGTGTCCTGTCCTGAATCCCCGGTAGAGGGGTGTCCTGTACCACGTATGTATTGTCTGGTTATGTTTCTTGCTCAGCCTCCCTGTCCCTTGCTCGCTCTGTTCCCCTTGCTCGCTCTGTCCCCCTCGTTCGCTATGTTTCAGCTGTTACTCTGCTTAGCTTCCATACTCTCAGCCTGCAGCATCCTGCACATGATTCTAGTGCTTTGTCTCATGCCTGCTCCAGGGTGCCTGCAGGATATCACAAAGCTTTGCTTTGTTCTGGACAACATCAGCTGCTATGTCAGGGCGCTGGTATGTGACTGCACAACCCTAGGTGCTCATCACCCGGGTGAGTGCAGTCACCAGACCCTGTCCCACTCCGCTACTGCATCCTGGACTCCTGAACCCCATCATTGGGCGCTCTGGGTCATTACAGTCGTCTGTATATACCCAGTTCCTGACACTCCCAGACACCACAAACCCGTGGCTTAACCCAACACCATACACTAATAACCTACAGTAACTGTCACTGAGCTGGCTAGTCCGACTGTCTACCTTCGCTGAATTGTGCTCCCTTAGCCTGGGACAACACACTCTTTCCCCGGTTTCCCAGTTACTAGCCAAGACTCAGCGTAGGGTATAACCAAAACGAAGACTACTTTATTTTAGCCACACATGGCTGGATATAGCCAGCAAAGCACACATTAACATAAAACAAGATATTGGGATACAAACCGCCTCCCAGAGACAACAGGGTCAGTAAAGGGATTAACAAAACAATGGGGTCCCAACCTCCACTATCTATTACTGGCCGGAATCAGTTCCAGGGATTGGAACTGTAGTGATGGAACTTGGGGGATGACTTAAACATCACATTAGAACACCATGGGGGGGGGTATGGGTCTGATATTAAACTAAAATAATGGTGGTCACTCCCTGGTTGCTGATCCTGGCTGTCTGCCAGAGATAATCCCCTCAGCAAGTGATGAGATAACATCCTGCTGGTGGTAGTCACCGAAGTCTTTACAAAGTCAGGGCCCATAATCAATAGGGAGGAGGCTGGCTGTCAGGCCTCTTCAGTGGCCCCAGTGACGGAGGGTTCCGTCACAGTAACATATGCTAGCACCAAATGATAACTCTCATACACTCATGCTAACACCATACACTAACATACTCTTAAACACTCTAACAACTTTGAATATAAATGACAGACAGGGTCTACTAACAAAGAAACACAACTGTACAATACTTACTGTGAAAAAAAACATTTTGTGTATATTTAGAAGCTTCAGAGGTAAACTGTCAGCAGCCATTTAAACATGTTTATAAGCGGCTGGAGTAAAGTAGTAATAAAAAATACATAAATAAATAAACAGAAAAAATAAAAATATGAAAAATTATTAAATTAAAATGTTCTAACATTTAAAAATAACGCTTAAATTAGGTTTATTTTTATGAGCAAGTGCTAAAATTAGTGCTGTATCTTCTCACAAATCCTGGCATGCAAAGAGTTTAAATACTAGCATTTGAAATACTCATGGGGTGTCTAGTTTAAAAATAAATGTATGGTTAGATGGAGGATATTCAATTGGCAGGGATCAAAGATGTTGCAAATAGGACATGGGCAGAGACTGACCAGATGTCAAAGTGAAAAGAAAACAAAGCGCACCTCCCAAACGTGGCACTTGAGCCCCCAAACCACCCGACAAACCTATGCATGAATGGTCTCACTGCACTCAGGAGAGTTGCTGAACGAATATGAGGATGTTGTTTGACAGTAACATATAACAAGTGCTGTACGTTAGTACCTAAATTACAATGTGTGTGAAAAAAAAACACACACAAAAAATGACTACCACACATTTTTACAAAAGCTGGTAGAATTAGTGTGTGGAAAGGCTTAACATATCAACATTTGAAATACCCTAGGGTGTCTGACATCAGCTGATAATAAGCAAGAGGTTCAGCGGTCAGAGTAGAGGAGGAAGCCAACTTCAGCAGAAGCAGCCATTCAGGGTATCGAGATCCGTTTATAGTAAACATAGTTATATGCTGTTTAGGGAATTGGCTGTTATACACTGCCAGAATTTGTTGCAGAATCAGAAACCTGGCTATCCCGAGTGGAATGACTTGAACAGTACTTAATTGTAAACAATGTACCAGATGGTAACTGTGTTTCTGTGTCACTTACTGCTGTGTGTAAAAAGTATTATGTGAGTTAGTATATGTCACGAGAGCCTCCGTGCCATGGGCTCCTGGAAGGGAATGAGTGTCAGCCTCCTTCCTACAGACTATGGGCCCTGGTATGGAGTGTCACATTTCCCAAAGTACAAGAGACTCTAAAGACTGTGGAGCTCGGACACAGATTTGGGGCGTCTGGTAGGTAATGCAATAGAGCAGCAGGAAATGCTGTCAGAATGCTTGGTTGTATAGGGAGAGGTATTAGCAGTAGAAGGAGGAAAGTACTTATGCCGTTGTACAGAGCACTGGTGAGAAGGTTCAGAGAAGGGCTACTAAAACGGTTTATGGATTAGGGCTGCAACAACTAATCGATAAAATCGATAATAATCGATAATGAAATTCGTTGCCAACGAATTTCATTATCGATTAGTTGAATCGATTATTATCGATTATAAAATGAGGGTTTTTGCAGAGCAAACGCTCAGAAAAATACCCCTCATTATATAATCCGTTTGAGTGACTCACAGCAGCAGCTCCTACTTACCAGTCCCTCCCTGTAATCACTGTGACAACTGGCCCCGCCCCTTCCTTCTCCCAGAAGGCCAGAACCACATGGCTGTGACACTCATCTAACTGTAAGTATAAAATTAATATTTGGGCTACTGAAAGTTAGGGGAGGTGGGGGTTAATTTAGGGGCAGTTATGGTTAATGGGGTGTTTAGGGTTAATTTAGGGGCAGTTATGGTTAATGGGGTGTTTAGGGTTAATTTAGGGGCAGCTATGGTTAGTGGGGTGTTTAGGGGCAGCTATGGTTAATGGGGTGATTAGGGGCAGTTATGGTTAATAGGGTGTTTAGGGTTAATTTAGGGGATGCTGTGGTTAATGGGGTGTTTAGGGTTAATTTAGGGGCAGTTATGGTTAATGGGGTGTTTAGGGTTAATTTAATGATGAGGACTGAGGGTTAATGTGCAGTTAGAGATAAAGGGGGGCCAAACTAAGGGGAATCTAAATCCTGGGGGCCGTGAAGATTAACCCAGTACTTATTTATAAAAGTATGGTGTCAGTGTGATGCGAACGGGTCTGTGACTCTTTGAGGGGACTATGAGATATCGGGCATATCTGGGGAGGACGGAGTGACATATCTGGGGGTAAAAGGCATATACATTATATAAGGCATATGTGGGGAGGGCAGTGTGGCATGTCTGGGGAGGACGGAGTGGTGTATCAGGGTGTATAAGGCATATCTGGGGCCACAGTGGCATATCTGGGAGTAGAGTGGAGTGGCATATGTGGGGAGGGCAGCGTGGCATGGCTGGGAGGCAGTGTGGCATGTCTGGGGAGGATGGATTGGTTTATCAGGGGGTATAAGGCGTATCAGGCACAGTGGCATATGTGGGGGTGGAGTGGCATATGTGGGAGGCAGCGTGGCAAGCCTGGGCTCAAATGTGCATAAATTGGGGGGGCTGGTTGGGAAATAAAGACAAGAAATGCATTTTATCAAAGTTTTTTTTATTCTGCTGTTTGTATTTAACATCATTTGTTTATTAAATTATTTTAAATAAATGAAAACTGAACATTCATTTTTTTTATCCGATTAATCGATTAATCGACAAAATAATCGGCCAACTAATCGATTATGAAAATAATCGTTAGTTGCAGCCCTATTATGGATTACAGGCTAAAACTTACCAGGAAATGTTAAAGGATGTTAAAATATATAGCTTGGAAGACAGATGTGACAGGGGGATATGATTTAAAACTTAAAGGGAATCAACAAGATAAAGGAAGGGAGTTAATTTAGAATGAGAAATACTATCACAAAAAGAGGACATAGTTTTAAGGTAGAGGGGCAAAGGTTTAAAAGTAACATCAGGAAATATTACTTTACTTAAAGGGTAGTGGATGCATGAAATAGCCTTCCAGCGGAAGTGGTAGATGTTAATACAGTGAAGACATTCAAGGAAGCATGGGATAGGCATAAGGCTAAGCTTGATATAGGATAAGGCCAGGGACTAAGGATAGTATTCAAAGGTTGGGCAGACTGGATAGGCTGAATGGTTCTTATCTGCCATCACTTTCTGTGTTTCTATACATTAAAAATAATTACCAATCAGTTTTTGATGGTTCACTTAGGATGTTTAAAGACACAGCAACTAAATGGCATCTGAAACATGGTGCCAATTTAAATTTTTTAAAGCCTTCCCAGTGTATTGATGGGACATAACTTCAAAAAGCTAGAAGAATTCAGAATCATAAGAAATGGAGCAGAGCACCTGGCATCACCAATTGTTCCGGTCAAGAAAAGGTTAGGTAAAATTCGTATGTGTGGGAATTGTCCGCATTGGCTCTAAATGAAAAACTGATTCTTGACCAACACAACGGATGAAATCTTTGCAATTTGGGCCGGTGGACAAAGGTTCACAAAAATTGATCTTGAAAATCCATACCTTCAATTAAAAGTGCAAAGAGATTTAAGTGAATTACTCACCATCAATATACACAAGGGACTTACCAGTATATGGTGTTCATTTCCCCAGCACCCGCTATATGGCAGAGAAGAATATACTACCATTTACACAGTAATATGCTGGTCACTGGACATACTGAAGAGGAACATCAGCAAAATGTAAAATTTGTGTTTCAGAGGCTTGTAGATTACAGTCAATACCCAGAAATGCAAATTTTATAGCATTAAAAATTTTATTAAAATATAAATTTTATAGGGGGGGAGACAGAGTGGCAGCATGTTTTTTTGGTGCTTTTTTAAAGAAAAAAACTTTTTCTTTAAAAAAGCACCAAACTTTTAGGGTGCGGCCTATATACGGGGGTGGCCTATATCCGAGCCAATACGGTATTTGTGCAAATTAGTGCTCCTAATCACAGTGCTATGTTTCATATTGGATGGATGGCCTAAATACATTTCAGAGTAATTAAAACCTTATTGCAAACATTACTTGGAACCAACCGTTTAAAATAATTCTCTATTGTCGGAAGAAAGAGTTGTTGTACTTAAAAAATACAAAATTAGGTGTTGTTGCATAAGGGCATACCAAGCTGCAAGTTTGTCTGGTGCCCAGAGATTTTTGCCCATTTGCTAGAGATGATTGTTTTGGATGTATACAATCTGCTAGACAACATCCACACAGAACAATACAACCAAGGCATTGGCCACAGACTCCATGACAAATTCATACTGATACCCTTGGTCAAATTGGTGGAAAATTCCTTTTTATTGCTCATCTCTTGGCAGCAAGGAGGTAAGCAAGAAAAAGGAATTCTCGGTAAGTAGTTCTCTAACTTTCCCTTGCCATCCCTCGCAGAAATCACTCAAAGATAAAACAGGAAGAAGAGGAGGTCAACACATAGCCGCCTGAAGAACCTTTCCCCCCCCTTAAGGTATGCCCCATTGTCATATAAGACTTGGTAATTTCCTAAACAATCCACTGACAATAATCTGGACACCTTTCTTCTTCTTGAAGAAGCCCAAAAAACAAAGAACAGTTAGAATCTAGTCTCCATGATGCAGATTCCTGCAGATATAAAAGAAGACATCTCTTGACATCTACACAGTGAAGCTGCCTCTCGGAGTCATAAGTAGGTTGTGGGTAGAATGAAGAAAGATGAATTTCTGGTCTGAAATCCTCAAAAATGATTTTAAGCAAAAGGAGCTTGGCTGAAGTTTCTTATAATGTCTTGAAAAAGAGGTCTTGTTAAACCCTGAAGGCCCAGGTTTAGATCCCATGGTGCAACACAGAATGATCCTACATATGCCCATAAGGAAACAACAAACTTAAGGATGCATTAAGTTTCTTATCCATAAATTCAGAGCACCTCCAGCGTGGAGCTGAGGAATAAACACCATGAGGAGCATCTGTTTCCAGATCTTCAGGTATCTGGTTGAAGTGATTGCTTTCCTACTCTGAAGCAGGGTGGACACAACCTTCTTGGATAGCCCCTGTTAATATAGAAGGTCCCCTTCAAAAACCATGCTGCTTAGAGCTCGGAGGATCTGGATGAGACACTGGACGAGACACTGAACCTTGGCTAAGAAGGCTTGGACATGCAGGCAGAAGAAAGGGTGACGCCTGAGACATCCTGACCAGTTCTGAGTGACAGATTCTACTTGGCCAGTCGGGGGCAACATAGATAACCAAAAACCCCTCTCTTTGTATCTTCTGAACACCATTGCAATCAGAAAAAAA
Source organism: Spea bombifrons (assembly GCF_027358695.1). Classification (NCBI taxonomy): domain Eukaryota; kingdom Metazoa; phylum Chordata; class Amphibia; order Anura; family Pelobatidae; genus Spea; species Spea bombifrons. Next base: position 16,613,010 of record NC_071090.1, read on the forward strand.
GAGAAATACCACATAGGAAAGAGTATGATTCCAAGCTTGTGAAAATGCATCTATCACAACTAGATTTCCTCTTGGACATAGGGAGTCGGAATTCTGAAGCTTGGTATTTCCTTCATCTGCAGATGAAGGAAATTTTTTTGATCCAACCTCCCTCGACTCACTTGTGAGATGTGGAAAGGGCTCAGTCACAGCCACAAGGAAAATGCTCGATACTGCTAGTCTCTTTCCTAGTCCCCAAAGGAAAGCCCTCGTTTCTTGTCTACAACATGGGATACCACAGGCTAGTTTAAATGGCCCGCACCCGTCTGAGAGTGCTCCTTTGGCCCTAAGTTGATCTCACCAAAGGACAGGAAAAAAAATAACAAATGGGGGAAAGACAACATGCTTCCTGTCTTGTACAGCAGGAAAAACACATAAGGGAAAAAGAGGGGAGGGGTAATTTATAGTTAAGTGCCCTACCTGTGTCGGGAGGAGGAGTCTGAGTGATTTCTAGGGATGGTAAAGAATAAATGTTTTTGCTCATAACGGCTATATCCAGAAGTTTGTTTGATGACTACTTCTTCAACAATCTTCTCTACTTAGATTACCAGTGGAGTTGGTCTCTGACAAGGGCCCAAAATTTACTTCAAAGGAGTTTAAAATGGTCAGGTGGAGTGCTTTGTGGCCAAAAATGAAAAGTATTTCCTATTTTGCTTCAGAGCACAACACCAAATTCATGGTTGGGAGAACAATAAACACAAAACTGGATATACTAAGGGATTCTACGACTGCAGACAGAGTCATGATACCACTTTCTGAAAATGACCAAAGAGAACACATACTTAATGAAGGAGATACTGGAAAAGACTAAGATTCACTGGAGTACCCCTGGAAGGGATCCTCACACTTTGTTTCCAGCTAGGGCTTGGATAATTTTTTTCCCACATGTAAAAAAATTACATTGTTCAGCGATCTCTCCTTCTTCCCGAGAATATCATCAATATTCTGAGAAACATCAACATCCTGAACACAGGATGGGTGCCTCATCTCCTGGACTAGAGATTGAAGGCTGGGCAAGTTGAAGTAATATAGCCTGCATTTCAAACCAATTCATGAATTATTTTCATTCATGTACCACCTCCTTAGCCCTCGTACAGGAAGAACAGAGAGATTTCTTTGGGTCTTTTACAGTCTTGGATGAAATGCTGTATGCCCCATGGGAGGAATCAAAAGTAAAGGAAGTTCAGTCCATTTTGGTCAGCAATTCAAACCTCACAATTGCTGCCTAGACCTTTTGTTTCCATAAATTCACATTGTGATAATTCTCTCAAAGACATTTGGGATGAACCAATATTCAGGAACCAGCTGGAACAGCGACTAATAAACAAAAAGCTACACCAGAAACATGTAGTGTTCACCCAAACAGGATGCATCATTCAAAGCATCTAGCTCAGGGGTGTCCAAGTTTTTTCTGCAGTGGGGCACTTCATCAGAATTGTATACGTCTGAGGGCCGCACTCAATTTCACTTTAATAAGATATGCAGATTAAAATAAAGTAAATGACACAAAATCTTTACTTTTCCTCTCACTGATTTCCGGGCCTAGAAAGTTTTGTGATTACAAATTCAGGATTCTGGTTAAGTAAAAATGAAATAGTTCTATTTATCCTAGGGATATACCGAAATGAAAATTCTGGACCAAAAACGAAAATTTAGGGTTCACTTAGCCGAAACCGAAAACGATCCCCCCACTTTTAAAAATAATAAAAAATCCCACACTTTTAATAAAAGTAAGTTACACACCAAAATTGTACAAAAAAAATAATAACAATGTTAATATATATATATATATATTTATATATATATTATGATTGTTAACAGCAATCTCAGGCATACCCAGATTCCAGCATGTACTGGTTGGCTGGGCATGATAGGAGTGTGATTGCTGTCAACAATCATATATAAATTTATATTGTTATTGTATTTTTTGTCCAATTTTGGTGTGTTACTTACTTTTAATAAGAGTGTGGTTAACACCAAAACCAAAAAAATTCAACAAAATTCAAAATTGGACAAAAAAATTCAACAATATGACTTGGCATGATAGGAGTGTGATTGCTAACAGCAATCACACTCCTTTTATACCCAGGCAACCAGTAAATGCTGGAACCTCGAGGTGCCACGGGCCGCATTTGGCCTGCGGGCTGCATGTTGGACGCCCCTGGATCCTCCTGTCTCTCCGCCCCCCCCACCCCACTTAGCGGTACTTTTGAGTCCCCGGTGCTTAGTCCGGGCAGCGTGTAGAGCTCTACACGATTCTGGTACACAACCTCCGCTGCATTCGGGAGGAGGTGCGGTTAGCGGCGGGGGTTGTCTGCGTCCATCGAGCAGACCTTCCCCGGCTGTCAGAGATCAGAGTTCCCCGTGATCTCTGACAGCCGGGGAAGGTCTGCGCGATGGACGCAGACAACCCACGCCGCTAACCGCACCTCCTCACGGCTGCAGCAGAAGTTGTCCACGCGAATTGCGTAGAGCTCTACACGCTGCCCGGACTACGCACCGGGGACTCAGAAGCTCCGGTAAGTTTGGAGGAGGGAGGGAGTGTTAAATGGGGGGCATAAGGCATTTCTGGAGGCAGAGTGCTCTATGAAATGCCTTTTAACCCCCTTAATGCCAGAGTGGCATATAGGGGTATAAGGCAATTCTGGAAGCAGAGTGGCACATAGGGGGTGAAAAGGCATATCATGGGGCACAGTGACATTTAGAGGTTTAAAAGGCATATCATGGGGCACAGTGGCATATAGGGGGTATAAGGCATTTCTGGGGCAGAGTGGCAAGCCATTTTTTATCCAGTATTGCCAGAAAGCATAACTTTTGCTATTCCATGTGGTTTGAGCCAAGATCCCTTTCTCAATTGGTGTATTAGTTGCGATTTTATCTTTGCCCATGGGATTGGGTCTGAGGTTCTCCAATTTCTGGCCAGGACTATCCTTATTGCCATCAGTGAATGTAACAAAAATTGTGTGTCTTTTCTTGTTGTTTTAGGTAAATTTAGATGAAGTAGAGCCCTTTCTGGTATTAATTCCCAGTGACGGCCAAATTTAGCAACCAGCCTCTGTGATACCCTCAACCTTAGTCTATTTATCGGGGTGCAACCCCACCATATGTGGAGGGTTTCTCCTCTTTCTTTCCCGCATCTCCAGCAATTAGGTAGATTATTAGGGAACATTTTTATCAATGCTCTTCCTTTGACTAGATGTTTAAAAAGGCTTTGGGTTTTAGAGCTCTGATTCCAGTTCGCAGATTTTAGGAGGAAGCTCTTAACCCTTAGGTATCTAAAGCATTCCTCTACTATCTACAAATTTCAGTTGGAGTTGGCTCAATGGTTTGATGGTACCTCCATCAATCAGATCTTCTATAGAAAAAATTCCCCTTTTGTTTCCAATTTGTTAAGCCTAGATTTTCATATTTTCTATATTACCAAGTGGAAGGCCTGTTATCTTCAAGTCCTACCTTCTTTTTTACCCAATACCAGTTTTTAAGGAGATGCCTCAAGGCCAGGCTATTCCCGTTTCCATCATTTCTGTAAGTATCTTAGAGGAAGTCCAGAAAAGTGTTCGTAAATCTTTATGTGGGTAGTTTTTAGGCAACTCCCCTCTATACCATAATTCCTGTGTGGATTTATTACTTTGGGTCATACAAGCCTGTGAAAACAGGGCAGTCTGTGAATAATCCTGGATGATAGGCACACCCAAACCACCATGATTTCTATTTTTTGTGATAACCTGCAGTTTCAATCTAGGTTTTTTACTAATCTATTTATGGACCGTTGATTTAATTCAAGCCAGCTAGTTGGGTTAATATATGGCATCATCCTGAAAATGTATATAAACTTGGGGAGAGTGTATGCCTTAACCAATTTTATTCTTCCCCACCAGGAAATGAATAGTCCTCGCCACTTCATAGAAGAGGCGGTCATGTCCTTAATTGAAGGGAGGAGATTAATCTCCATCCATGAATTTGGCATTGTGTTAATCCTTATTCCTAAATATATAAAAAGTCTTTAGCCCAACCAAAACCCATTTTCTCTATCTCTTGTTTTTGTATTGTGTCCAGAAGAAATGGCAATGCAATTGATTTGTTAATATTCAATTTATAATTTGCCACATAACTATATTGATCTATCAGTGCCATAATCTGTTTCAACAAATTTATTGGGTCCCTGACAGTCAGTAGGACATTGTCCGTGTATAGTTTAGTCTTTTGTGTCCCCTCCTCCCCACAGCCCTAATATCTCTTGCGAGCGGTTCTAATGAGAGAAGGTGTAGAAGGGGGGAGAGGGGGCATCCTTGTTGCGTGCCATTGGCAAAGGGAAACCAGTTCAATTTAATTCCTGGACCCACAACTCTACCCATTGGCTTGGTGTATAGGGCCATAATTGCCTGATATATTCTCCAATGGAATCCCATGGTCAGCCTAAGGTAATTATGTTATTCAAGCTTTCTAGGGCTTCTTCAGAAAGTTTAGTTAAAATGATACCATTTATTGGCTAACTGAGAGTTTGATTGCGAGCTTTCGAGACCAAGTTGTTAGGTCCCTTCCTCAGGCATTAATGAAGCTAACACAGATTTATCTAAATACAAAAGCACAATTCACACATTAACAAAGACATTAGATAAACACAGAGGTATTGGGGAATTTGTTCAGCAGTAAATTAGTTGGACTAGTAGAGATCCAATGGACAGATATGGTTCAATCAAAGCATTGTTGGTCAGTTCACTCCCTGGTTAGAGGGGCCATAAAACCATTAGACATATGCCAGATCCATGAAGGTGTCAAATGTTTCCAGGAATAAGTTGTTTGTAGTGAATTCGAATTGTGGGAGGATTAATGGTTGGTGATGTTATAATGGGAGATGAATTCTCTGTCTCTGTTGAGGCCAGTAATTAGGGTATTAAAACGGTATATTAGTTTGATCTCCCATATCTTTCTCTCCCTCTGGGTGCGGAACGATCCCATCAGTACTGACAGCTTCACATCCTGAATGCTGTGTCCAGGCTGACAGAAGTGTTCTCCAACAGGTGTATCTACTTTTTTCTGTTTGATGGTATGTCTGTGGGAATTGAACCGTTTGTGTAATGCTTGGCCTGTTTCCCCCACGTACACCGCTGTTGGGCATCTAGCACACATGATGAGGTACACCACGTTAGATGATTTGCACGTAAAGCAGCCATTGGTTTTGTGGTGTAAGTGTGAGCCGGGTATCTGTATTTCATCTGTGGGAAGGATGTGTGCACAGGTCTCACATCTCTTTTGTTGGCAGGGAGAGGTACCATTTGCTGTTCGCCTGTGAAGGGTGCTCCTCACTATACATTGTTTGAGATTGGGAGGTTGTTTGAATGAGAGCAGTGGGGGATGTGGGAATATCGTCCAAAGTCTTTCATCAGTGTGCAAGATTTCTTGTAGTTCCTTTGAGATCTTGCGCAGGGCTTCCATTTGTGGATTATAGGTGACCATTAATGGTACTCGATCTCTTTTTTGTGGCTGCTGGTATCTCAGGAGGTTTTCTCTGGGGATACTGATGGCTTTCTGTATTTGGGAGTCTGTGATTTTTGTACTGTACCCATGGTTTATGAATTCCTCCCTGAGATTCTGGAGGTGTTTATCTCTGTCCATAGGATCCGAACAGATGCGGTTATATCGAATAGCTTGACTGTAGATGATTGAGTTTTTGGTATGTCTGGGATGGAAGCTGTTGTGTTTCAGATAGGTTGGTCTATCTGTTGGTTTGCGGTAGAGTGAAGTCTGAATGGACTTGTTCTTTATGTAGATGGTAGTGTCCAGGAACTGGATGTTAGTGCGGGAGTAGCTCAGTTTCAGCTTTATAGTGGGATGAAAGGCATTGTAGCCTTCATGAAATCTGAGGAGTTCCTCTTCGCTACCAGTCCAGATGATTAGTATCTCGTCGATGTAGCGGAGATATACCAGCGGTTTGTTGTGGCAGGTGGAGATGTAGTCCTCCTCCAGTCTGGCCATGAATAAATTGGCATATTGTGGTGCCATTCGTGTGCCCATTGCGTTCCCCATTTTTTGGAGATAAAAGTCCTGTCCAAATGTGAAGTAGTTGTGGTTGAGGATAAAATGTATTAGTTGTGTAATGGGTTCCATTCCTAGGTTCTCCTGTTCTAGGTATTTGCGGCAGGCTGCTATACCGTCACGATGGGGAATGTTGGTGTAGAGGGATTCTACATCCATGGTAGCAAGAATGGTGCCCTCAGGAACTGTGCCGATGTTGGTAAGTTTGTTGAGAAGATCGGTGGTGTCTTGGAGGTAACTGGGCAATCCCTTTACTAAGGGTTTAAGGATTTTTTCAACCCAGCCAGAAATATTTTCTGTAAGGGTTCCGACTCCTGAAATGATGGGTCTTCCGGGGTTTCCCTCTTTGTGTATTTTGGGGAGCATGTAGAATGAGCCCACTTTGGGGTCAGTTGGCACCAAGCCTTCCACCTGTTGTCTGATGTTGGGCGGCAGTGCTTTTATGGTATTCTTGAGTGTTTTGGTATAGGCGTTTGTGGGGTCCTCCTGAAGTTGGATCTAGTGTCTGTCATCAGAGAGTTGTCTGTGTGCTTCTTTTTTGTAATCCTCAGTGTCCATAATAACTACAGCACCTCCCTTATCTGCTGGTTTAATTGTAATTTCTTGATTGTTCTTAAGTGATCGAATGGCCTTCTGTTCCTTCTTAGTTAGGTTGGCAGTTTGTTTGGTATTTTTCTCTAATATTTCAGAGTTGACTCTGTGTCTAAAGCTCTCTATATATCGGTCGAGTGTAGGGTTATATCCTGGTTTTTTTGCTCCCCAAAATACACAAAGAGGGAAACCCCGGAAGACCCATCATTTCAGGAGTCGGAACCCTTACAGAAAATATTTCTGGCTGGGTTGAAAAAATCCTTAAACCCTTAGTAAAGGGATTGCCCAGTTACCTCCAAGACACCACCGATCTTCTCAACAAACTTACCAACATCGGCACAGTTCCTGAGGGCACCATTCTTGCTACCATGGATGTAGAATCCCTCTACACCAACATTCCCCATCGTGACGGTATAGCAGCCTGCCGCAAATACCTAGAACAGGAGAACCTAGGAATGGAACCCATTACACAACTAATACATTTTATCCTCAACCACAACTACTTCACATTTGGACAGGACTTTTATCTCCAAAAAATGGGGACCGCAATGGGCACACGAATGGCACCACAATATGCCAATTTATTCATGGCCAGACTGGAGGAGGACTACATCTCCACCTGCCACAACAAACCGCTGGTATATCTCCGCTACATCGACGATATACTAATCATCTGGACTGGTAGCGAAGAGGAACTCCTCAGATTTCATGAAGGCTACAATGCCTTTCATCCCACTATAAAGCTGAAACTGAGCTACTCCCGCACTAACATCCAGTTCCTGGACACTACCATCTACATAAAGAACAAGTCCATTCAGACTTCACTCTACCGCAAACCAACAGATAGACCAACCTATCTGAAACACAACAGCTTCCATCCCAGACATACCAAAAACTCAATCATCTACAGTCAAGCTATTCGATATAACCGCATCTGTTCGGATCCTATGGACAGAGATAAACACCTCCAGAATCTCAGGGAGGAATTCATAAACCATGGGTACAGTACAAAAATCACAGACTCCCAAATACAGAAAGCCATCAGTATCCCCAGAGAAAACCTCCTGAGATACCAGCAGCCACAAAAAAGAGATCGAGTACCATTAGTGGTCACCTATAATCCACAAATGGAAGCCCTGCGCAAGATCTCAAAGGAACTACAAGAAATCTTGCACACTGATGAAAGACTTCGGACGATATTCCCACATCCCCCCAGGTCTCATTTAAACAACCTCCCAATCTCAAACAATGTATAGTGAGGAGCACCCTTCACAGGCGAACAGCAAATGGTACCTCTCCCTGCCAACAAAAGAGATGTGAGACCTGTGCACACATCCTTCCCACAGATGAAATACAGATACCCGGCTCACACTTACACCACAAAACCAATGGCTGCTTTACGTGCAAATCATCTAACGTGGTGTACCTCATCATGTGTGCTAGATGCCCAACAGCGATGTACGTGGGGGAAACAGGCCAAGCATTACACAAACGGTTCAATTCCCACAGACATACCATCAAACAGTAAAAAGTAGATACACCTGTTGGAGAACACTTCTGTCAGCCTGGACACAGCATTCAGGATGTGAAGCTGTCAGTACTGATGGGATCGTTCCGCACCCAGAGGGAGAGAAAGATATGGGAGATCAAACTAATATACCGTTTTAATACCCTAATTACTGGCCTCAACAGAGACAGATAATTAATCTCCCATTATAACATCACCAACCATTAATCCTCCCACAATTCGAATTCACTACAAACAACTTATTCCTGGGAACATTTGACACCTTCATGGATCTGGCATATGTCTAATGGTTTTATGGCCCCTCTAACCAGGGAGTGAACTGACCAACAATGCTTTGATTGAACCATATCTGTCCATTGGATCTCTACTAGTCCAACTAATTTACTGCTGAACAAATTCCCCAATACCTCTGTGTTTATCTAATGTCTTTGTTAATGTGTGAATTGTGCTTTTGTATTTAGATAAGTCTGTGTTAGCTTCATTAATGCCTGAGGAAGGGACCTAACAACTTGGTCTCGAAAGCTCGCAATCAAACTCTCAGTTAGCCAATAAATGGTATCATTTTAACTATACTTTTCTCCTGTTTTCTCAACGGCTAACACGGTACAAAACCTTTTTATCAGAAAGTTTAGGAAGAGATCTCTTTATAAAGTAATTCCTTAAATCTGAGTCCCTGACTTTATTTGGTAAATTATATAAGTCCTTAAGGATTCGTTAAAGGCCTGGCCTATCTCATCGGGTGCCAATAGAGTTCTACCTTTATATACTATTCTAGTGATATTTTTTTGCCACAAAAAATCTTACGTAACGAATTATGCACATTATCTTATGTAACAGTTATCATTTTGCATAGTTGAATCCTTGACCATAATTTTACTGAGGCCTGTAACAAGGTGGTTTGCAGTAACACATAACTAGGACCCCCAAGACAGAGGCATAAGAATGAGGTTGCAAAATAAGACTTGAGCAATAGAGTAATCAGGAACAGGAAATGGTTAAGGTAGATGGCAATCAATCGAATAAGATAAAGTCAAGCAGAGGTCAATGGCAAACAGCTTAATCCAAGAGGAAAGCAAGAGGTCAAATACTGGGAAATCCAAAAGAAACACAGCAAGGAGGGTAGATACACTCGATTGACACCACCCAAAAGTTGTCAAACCATGTCTTTATGGACCTTACTTTGCGCACAGGGGCACAGCAATGCTGGAACAGAAAAGGGTCTTTCCCCAACTAAAGCCACATAGATGGAAGCATGCAATTGTCTAAAATGTCTTTGAATACTGTAGCATTACCCTTCACTTTAACTATGGGGGCTAGCCCAGAACCTGACAAACCGTACCAATTATTCATACTTCAAAATTTTACAGCAGACACTATGCATTCGGATGGGTAGCATTTCCCTGGCATCTTCAAAACCCAGATTTGTCCCTAAGTCTCCAAAGCACATGTATCCACTGAGTCCATCGGTTCTGTGCTTTACACCACTCCTGCTGATGTTTGCCATCACTCATAGTGATCTTCAGCTTGAGTGCAGCTGCTTAGCCATTGAAACAAACTTCATGAAGCTCCCGATGCACAGTGGTTGTGCTGGTGTTGCTTCCAGAGACAGTTTGGACTCTATATGCTCTGCATCCTTGCTCTGCCAGTGTGCATGGTCTACTGCTTAATGGCTGAGCTCTTACTCCTAGATGTTTCCACTTCAAAATCATAGCACTTACTAGGGCAGATCTAGCTTGGCAGAAATTTCACAAACTGACAAATTCAATAACTGGAGGGCTGTCCACATGCATTTGGTCACATAGTGTATAATTTCCACATTTTGTTTTCCCAAAATGCATAACTTAATTTATTAACATTAAAACTAATTTGCCACTTGGTCACCCAGTGCTCCAATTTGATCAAATCTCCAAGCAATATCTAGTTCAGACTGTATTAAAATACCTAATTTTGTGTCATCCGCAAACCCATTATCAAAAACATTAAATAACAGTGGACCTAGGACAGAATGAAACCCACTTTTCATTAACAACAACCCGTTGAAATGTATATTTGCACCTGGGTTGAAACTGGCTTAAAGAATGTCACCCATTTTCAAGGTTTCAGTAACCTTTTGTGAGGAACTGTATCAAATGCTTTGGCAAAATAAAAAAGACCCAGGTGTATATTTTAAAAGTTCAAACATGTGCTCCCTATTCCTGAACTTTTTGTTCCAATATTCCAGTGAATGCCTGAGTAATTAAAATCTCCCATAAAACGTGACCTAGATGTGCAGCTTTTTTGGTTTGTAATAAAATCTTATCTTCCCCTCAATACTAATATTTGGGGGTTAATGCACTGCAGCTCTTTGCACCAGTGCAAATTTCTACAATTTCTAAGGCTTCAACAGTATCAGCATATATTATTTCTTTAATACAAGGCCTTACATCAGGTCTAACATAAAAAGACATAGCCTGCATCTTTTCTATTTACTATGTCCCTCCTACTTTTAAATTTACCGCCCAAGTTGTCCTAACTCAAGCAGACACCCCTGATATTGTAAGTTAAAAAAACTGAGATACCATCTTACAAATGCAACAGGGAAATTATTAGAAATGTTCCACAGTAAATTAAACACTTACTTTTTTAGGCCATATTGCTGCACCAAAATCTGGAAATACTGTAGCACCTCCAGCTTCTACATCGCTCATCTAGGGAAAGCAAAAACACATTACCCTAAATTCTTATGTACAAAATTAGGCTAATAACACACATTTTAAAAGGTTATTTTTTAGAAAGCCTCTGAACCAAAAAAGCTTATTTATGCAAACATGCAGAAACACAGGCCAGAATAATGAAGACAGATTTGTGGAGAAATAGAAGTGTTTCTGCACAAATCTGTCTTCATTATTCTGGCCTCCCGGTGCCAGGGACACGGAAGTGGTGGGCAGAGATGGTAGGGAGACATTGAGAAAGAGAGTGAAACAGAGTGAAGGAGAATGAGAGATAATGTCAACGAGAAATTGTGCGAAATTGTATGAAATTCAAACAATATTTCAGAGCTCTTTGTAGTACATAAGTAGTACATACAATCAATACTTAACTTATTATATAATTTGGGGAATCCAAGAACATGAAAAATAAAACACAATAATGTAGCGTAATATATATAATATAGATATGAGGTACTGAGAAACATACAAAATGCACACTCCCTCTAACTAGAGCAGCCTATAAACCTTCCCACACAACATCCAAGGATATAATAATCAATAGACTACCTCAAACTGTATAACAAAAAAAAAAATACCCCTCCTCTTATATATAATTAGACCTCAAATAAGACTAAGATCTAGATCCCGCGCAGCACTGCAGGGGACCTGGATCCCCCTCTCGCGGCCAGTGGACGTCTGCACGATGCGCTCAGGCAACCTCCGCTGCTGGCACTTTGAAGGAGCGCCTGCATGATATGACCTTCCGGTGCTCCACCACAGAAGCCCCAGGCAAGTCCCGGCCAGCAGCAGCGAAGGTTGTCTACGTGCATAGCGCAGACGTTCACCGGCTGCCAGAGAGGAGGATCACCCGCAGCACTGCAGGAGACCTGGATCCTCCTTTCTGGCAGCTGGTGAACCTATGTGCAATGCGCGCAACCTCCGCTGCAACCAGACACTTCCGCCAGGGATTCTATGATGGAGCGCCGGCGTGACCTTCAGGTGCTCAGTCATAGAAGCCCCGCGTAGCAGCGAAGGTTGTCTGCGTGCACTGTGCAGACGCCCACCGACTGCCCACACTTGAGACCATAGAGTCTGGAGCATGGGGGACATTTCTAGGGATGCAACGGTAAGTCTGGGAGGCATATAGGGGGTATAAGGCATATCAGGGGGCAGATTAGTTAGTGAGGATTAGGGAACACTGTACCTGTATTCAGAAAAAATGATTGAAACATAGTGTACCCAAACATTTGATGGTAGCAATCTGAAAGAATTAACATTTATGCCAACAGCAAAAATTAATAAATAAATGTGATGTGATGAACCTGTGACGATGATGTCATGAACAAGGAAGTGGTCTGATGCATTTATATACCGTATTTGCTTGATTATAAGACAACCTCCCAAAATCTAAATATTAATTAAGGAAAAAAAGAAAAAAGCCTAAATATAAGACTACCCTATAGGAAAAAAGTTTAATTAGGAAATATTAATTCATGTAAACTATTTTTTCATATTTAATAAAAGCTATGATTGAGAAAAATGTATTTTTTTAATTTCCTTCTATTTGCCTACCAGCCCCCCAGTTATGCACATCTGCCCCCAGAAATGCCTTATACCCCCTATATGCCACTCTGCCCCATGATGTGCCTTTTAACCCTCTATATGCCACTCTGCCTCCAGAAATGCCTTATACCCTTCTATATGCCACTGTGCCCCATGATATGCCTTTTAACTGCCTATATGCCCCTCTGCCCCATGATATGCCTTATACCCCTCTATATGGCATATGGTTTAGTTTAGAAAAACGGCACCTCAGAGGGGATATGATAACATTATATAAATATATTTGGGGCCAATACAAACCATTGTGTGGAATTCTGTTCATAAACAGGACTATGAACAGGACACGTGGTCATGCGTTTAGACTGGAAGAAAGGAGATTTAGTCTAAAGCAGAGGAAAGGGTTTTTTACAGTAAGGACAATAAGGATGTGGAATTCTCTGCCTGCAGAGGTAGTTTTATCGGAGTCTGTACAGACGTTTAAACAACAACTGGATGGATACTTGGAAAAACATAATATTTGGGGATATAATCTTTAATTATGGAGAAACAGCTTATTGATCCAAGGAGAAATCTGACTGCCATTTTGGGGTCAAGAAGGAATTTTTTCCCTGGTTAGTGCAAAATTGGAAAGAGCCAAACTGGGTTTTTTTTTTGCCTTCTTTTGGAGCAACAGAAACAAATTAACAGATATAGGAAAAGCTGAACTTGATGGACACTTGGCTTTTTTTCAGCCTATATACAGTGGGGCAAAAAAGTATTTAGTCAGCCACCAATTGTGCAAGTTCTCCCACTTACAAAGATGACATAGGCCTGTAATTTTCACCAACTTCAACTTCAACTATGAGAGACAGAATGAGACAACAAAGTCCATAAATCACATTGTCTGATTTTTAAAGAATTTATTTGCAAATTATGGTGGAAAATAAGTATTTGGTCAAGAAAAAAAGTTAATATCAGTACTTTGTTATATACCCTTTGTTGGCAATGACAGAGGTCAAACGTTTTCTGTAAATCTTCACAAGGTTTTCACACACTGTTGCTGGTATTTTGGACCATTCCTCCATGCAGATCTCCTCTAGAGCAGTGATGTTTTGGGGCTGTCGCTGGGCAACACAGACTTTCAACTCCCTCCAAAGGTTTTCTATGGGGTTGAGATCTGGAGACTGGCTAGGCCACTCCAGGACCTTGAAATGCTTCTTACGAAGCCACTCCTTCATTGCCCGGGCGGTGTGTTTGGAATCATTGTCATGCTGAAAGACCCAGCCACGTTTCATCTTCGATGCCCTTGCTGATTTCACTAAAAATCTCACGATACATGGCCCCATTCATTCTTTCCTTTACACGGATCAGTCGTCCTGGTCCCTTTGCAGAAAAACAGCCCCAAAGCATGATGTTTCCACCCCCATGCTTCACCGTAGGTATGGTGTTCTTTGGATGCAACTCAGCATTCTTTCTCCTCCAAACACAACGAGTTGAGTTTCTAACAAAAAGTTCTACCTTGGTTTCATCTGACCATATGACATTCGCCCAATCCTCTTCTGGATCATCCAAATGCTCTCTAGCAAACTTCAGACGGGCCAGGACATGTACTGTCTTAAGCAGGGGGACACATCTGGCACTGCATGATTTGAGGCCCTGGCGGCGTAGTGTGTTACTGATGGTAGCCTGTGTTACTTTGGTCCCAGCTCTCTGCAGGTCATTCACTTGGTCCCCCTGTGTGGCTCTGGGATTTTTGCTCACCGTTTTTGTGATCATTTTGACACCACGGGGTGAGATCTTGCGTGCAGCCCCAGATCCAGCGAGATTATCAGTGGTCCTGTGTGTCTTCCATTTTCGAATAATGGCTCCCACAGTTGATTTCTTCACACCAAGCTGTTTGTCTATTGCAGATTCAGTCTTCACAGCCTGGTGCAGGTCTACAATTTTGTTTCTGGTGTCCTTCGACAGCTCTTTGGTCTTGGCCATAGTGGGGTTTGGAGTGTCACTGTTTTAGGTTGTGGACAGGTGTCTTTTATACTGATAACAAGTTCAAACAGGTGGGAGAATTTGCACAATTGGTGGCTGACTAAATACTTTTTTGCCCCACTGTAACTATGTAACTATGTAACCCCATCCATGCTATCACACACACACTCATTCACAAACATTTAAATACTCATTCATTCCCTTAATCACGCATACTTGCTCATAAACCCTCCCCCACCCCTTACCTGAACCGCAGATCTCTCACTCGCAGACTTCTGCAGAGGCCCACTTCTTCCCTCTGCAAATTCTCTTGTCCCGCCCCCAGAAGAAGAAGGAGGGGCAGTGTCATGTGACGACTCTGCCGGGTTCCTGTTCTCACGCTGCTCGTGACCAAAGCACCGGTAAGCAGCCTGGCCCCAGCAGACATTTTTTTCAGCGATTTGAGGTCTGATTAGAAGACGACCTTGATTATAAGACGAGGGGTATTTTTCAAAGCATTTGCTCAAAAAAAACCTTGACTTATAATCGAGCAAATACGGTATTCCCCTGGATTAAATGAGCAATTATAGACCTTGAGACAGCCCCTGATTATTATTGCGTGTGAGGAGATTTAAAGACAACATCTGATGCAGTGTGGCTGGACGTCCAGGGACTGTTGTTTCCATTGGCAGCTCTTATACAGAAGTGAAGCAATTATGGACCAATTGGGATTGATTTGATCTGATGCTCTTTACTTATAATGTAAGAGTTTTGTATTGTTGTCATTGTTTTGTATGCTAATAGTTTCCTGCCTATTCTCCTATTTTGCTTTTTTTTTTGGAGTTAGACAATTTATTATTCACCCTATACAATATATAAATCACCCTATGAGGTGAAGTTTTCCTTAAAGCACAGATACTTTAAATGGCTGACCTATATGCATGCTAATTGTTAATGTTTCTCACTACCTCATATCTATATTACATATATTACACTATAATACTGTTAATTGTGGGTTTTTTTCATGTTCTTGGATTCCCAGAAAGTATTGATTTCATGTATTACTTACAGTTGCAATCAAAATTATTCTACCCTCATTGTAAATCAGGCTAATTGTCAAGATTTACAGAATTTCAGTGGTTTGCAATGGAAAAATAAAAAAAAAGCAATTGAAATAGCTCAACGCAATAAATGCTTCGAGTGGTTCAACTAGAAACGCAACTTACGACTTCTCCAGTCTCAAAAATCCCTCATAAATGCAAAAATTTGCAAAACAGAAGTTGTCTCAAGGGCTTCATTAGTTGCAACAAGTGTGCTTGAGCTAGAACGCATGAAATACTTGCACAGCCCAGGGGTTTGTTGAGTGTCATGTTGGACTGCATGTTAGAAATAAGGCTAATGCAAAAGAATGGTCCAAAAAGTTAACAGAATATATCATTGCCTTTCACAAACACGGCACAGGATACAAAAAGATAGCAAAGGTAGGTTGAGAAAAACTTGAGTGACTGCAGAAAAACTTGGTCGCAACAGGCACTGTAGGCAATGAAAAAGAACACTCTGTTAAGCACGGTTGTTGCTCAGTGATGCTTTAGGGCTGCTTTGCATCCTCTGGCACTGAGAACCTGCAGCATGTGAAAGGCAAGATGGATTTATTGAAGTATCAGAAAAACCATGGAAAAAGCGGAAGCTTGGACCTTCCAACAAGACAATGATCCCAAGCATACCTCAATTTCCACCAAGGCTTAGTTGCATAAGAAATCCTGGCCATCACAGTCAGCTCATAGAAAATCTGTGGTGGGATTTGAAGAAGGTGGTTGCAGCATGCAAACCCAAGAATCTTACTGAACTGGAGGCCATTGTTCATGAGGAATGGGCTATGATTTGACATGAAGGGGTTGGATAATTTTGAGACTAGAGAAGTCATTATAAACTGCATTTTCATTTGAATTTGGGGGAAACCACTTTAAGTATTCATCGTGTAGAGCTATTGCAATTACCGTATTTGCTCGATTATAAGACAAGATTTTTTCAGAGCAAATGCTCTGAAAAATAACCATCGTCTTATTTTCGAGGTTGTCTTCCAATCAGACCTCCGATAGAGGTCTGACTACAAGACTAAGATCCAGATCACCCGCAGCGCTGCAGGGGACCTGGATCCTCCTCTCTGGCAGCCGGTGGAGGTCTGTGCGATGCATCCTCCGCTACTGCCGGCACTTCCTCCGGGGGCTTATATGACTGAGCACCGGCGTCACATGACCTTTTGGTGCTCCACTATAGAAGCCCCGGCAGAAGTGCCAGCAGCAGCTGATGTTGTCTGTGCGCATCCCGCAGCTGGTGAACGTTTGAGGGTTGCGCACAGACAACCTCCGCTGCTGCCGGCACCTCTGCCAGGGCTTCTATGACGGAGCACCGGCATGACATGACCTTCCGGTGCTCAGTCATAAAAACCCCCGGCGAAAGAACCGACCAGCAGCAGCGGAGGTTTTCTGTGCACATCGCACAGACCTCCACCGGCTCCACCAGGGAATCTGAAGCACGGGGGACAAGTCTAGGGATGCATCGGTAAGTCGGGGCATGTGGAGGTATAATGGTTTTCTGGAGGCAGAGTGGCATATGGGGGGTGTATATGGACTATCTGGGGCACAGAGTGGCAAATAGGGGGTTAAAATGCATATCAGGGTGGCAGAGTGGCATATAGGGGGTGTATAAGGAATATCTGGGGGCAGAGTGGCAAATAGGGGGTTAAAAGGCATGTCAGGGAGGCAGAGTGGCATATAGTGGGTTAAAAGGCATATGTGGGGCAGAAGGCATACGGGGGGCAGAGTCATAAATAAAAGGAAATAAAAACAAAAACAATTTCTCAATCATAGTTTTTTTTAAATATGAAAACATATGTGAATTAATATTTACTAGTAAAACGTTTTTCTTATAAGGTAGTCTTATATTCAGGCCTTTTCTTTTTTTGAAAATTAATATTAAAATTTTAGCGGGGTTGTCTTCTAATCAGGGTTGTCTTATAAATGAGCAAATACAGTACGTTTGTTTTACATGTGTTTATTGCAAACAGCTGAAAGTCTGTAAATTTAGAAAAAAAAACTTGATTTGCAATGGGGATTGAATAATTATTTTTGCAACTGTATATGCCCTTTTTTTAAATGCAATGCAATGTGGGATTGGGAATGTTGTCACAACCTACTTGGTGCCAAGAAACGTCTACAGTACAAATTATCTTTAATACATAGCATGGAACATGGAAAACAAAAATTGCAGTTCAATAAACATCTGGCAAACATACATCTTTGTTCACAAAAAAAAACAAAAAAGTCCCTTCCACCATTATTCTGCTGGTGATCCCACAATGCAGATTTAGTTTGTTTTTCCACACAATCTGCCACCTTTGCAGATTGGCCTTGCCATACTTACGTAGTTTAAAAAGGTTGCCACACGATTCCCAGTGCCTAAAAGCTTGAAAGCATCTGGTTCCTCTTTCTATAAAATTAGAGATGAGAATGAACTGCAAACCAGAAGGGGTGATGGGGCAGATTCAATGGTACTTACATAGTTAAGATAGGTTGCAAGTCTATTTCCTTCCGATTTGAGATTGAGGTCAAAGGGACGCTGCAACAGATAATAACTTTAACCGAAATTCAGGAAGCGCAAAGCATGATACACTAGCATTTTTGAAGGGAAATCTTAAAGTGTCTTTGAACAAGCAGAGCAAAACACATGCAACAAATACTGCTTAAAACATAGTATTTGGTCTAATGTTTTGGGACTATAAAAACATCACCTTATACACCACAATAATTAGATTGGTTTTGTTAGCTGCCTCTTTACATGGCATATGGTATTTTTAATTCACAGGATTGACGCTGGATATACAAAATTATGCCTGGTATGTGTGATGTATATGGTGTGATGGAGACCCGTACTCTGACTGAGTGGCTCCGCCGTAGAAATCTTCCTTGCTGTTAAAAGCTCAAATGCTCAAGGAAATAACCCTTTGTGGTCACCCAAGCACTAGTCGAGACTTAGTGTAGGGTGCAAACAGAACTAAGTTTATTGTGAACAGCACAGACATCTATAAACACAACATAAATGGATCAGGAGTATAATCCTAACTACCAGCCCAGCATCTCCATACAGTTCTATGGTCAGTAATGCCCACCCGAAAAAGGGTAGCGACCCTTTGTCGGGTGGGCATTACTGATCCCGAGGAAGAAGTGTCAATGGCGGGGTACCAATGGAGAGCTCACGGTCCAAGAATGTTATGTTCCAAAATGCAACTTAATCAGACCTCATGACCCCAGTTTTTACCCCACAAAATGAAACACACTGCAGGCTAAATATTAATATTATATGGTCTGTATTGGAGTAAGCTGACAAGACAGGTAAATGGAACACAGGACTGCTCTTGACTGGCAACAGGGCTGAAACGCCCTCGGACAGGGCACACAGCTGGAAAGCCCTCGGACGGCAGGGCGTCCTCAGGGTAGGGCACCGGACACATGGCAGGGCACACCACAGGGAGCCCTTAGGCACAGCACACGTAGCAGGCAAGCCGTGTCAGAACCAGAAAGCCGAATCAATGCCGAACTGGAATCCAGGAGCATGGGGAGTAAAAGAGCCAAATCAGGAACCAAGGAACAAGGTCAAAAGCAAGCCGGGTCACAACGGGTAAATTAGAGATGCTGCTAGCAGAACAGGGCCAGGAAGAAGGCAGATATACTGCAATGCAAAGGCCCAGAATGGAGGAATCAGCAGGTATTTAACCCCTTAAGGACCAGGCTGTTTTTTTTTACCTTTTGTACCCTTTCCAAAGCTGGTCATTCTGCCCCATGTGCTATTTTCGGGTATCTTTGAAGCTGGCCAATGCAATTTATCCCATCAAACCATATGTTTTTGAAAACTAGACACTCCAGGGTATTTCAAATGCTGGTATTTTACCCCTTTCCATGCACTAATTCTACTACCACCCTTTGTGGTAGTAATTTATTTTGGGTTTTTTTTATCACTTTCAAACAAGACCCCTATATGTGTTCAGTAACATCTCCCGAGTACAGTGATACCCCCCATGTATGGGTTTGTCGTGTTGTTTGGGAGGTAAAACGCCACATTTAGGAAGTGCCAATTTTTTTACTTGGAACTTTTACACCTGGTCCTTCTGCCCTCATGTCCTAGTAGGGCCATCTTTGAAGCCGGCTAATTCAATTTACCCCATCAAACCATAAATTTTTGATATCTGCCCTAGACCGGAAATAGTGATAAAATATCCACCCTTAATACCACCCACAATGAACTATAATGATATAAGACAATTTATAAATGGGGTGCCTTGGTCCCCCAAGCGAATTAGACTAAGAACCCACACAATATACTTTAACACAATCATTATGTGATCTCAAATTACTAATAAAATGGTCTAATCAGGTAACGCGAGTCTTTACCAGACAAAGGCAGAACTTAATAAAGGAATATTTATTATGAACAAAAAAATAATCACACTGCATACCAAAAAAGATGATAAACAGATTATTTACACCAAACAGATAAAAATAAAAAGTAAGCACACAGACCAATTTTCTATCATTAAATTTATACTTTTTCTAGTTCATCTCGAGTTTCCAAGCCGGCCCAGAAGTGGTATAAGCGGAGGGAAGGTGTACCTATGGGAACCATAAGTGACCTCCCCCTTGTGTGGTGGAACCATATAAGTCAAAATAACTCATTTTCATTTTGTTCTCCCTCCTCTTGCATTTATGAATTTCTTGTAAATTATGAAGTCCATAGATATGTCACACTTGCTACTTATGACTGAATACCACAGACTTCACAATTTCTTCCAAACTGCTTGCGTTGTACTAGCCACATTTGTATTCTTTTTGTGGGGTGTTTTCCCTGTTCTAGATATGCACAAAAGGAGGTATGAATATGAATCTATGGGTTATTATTGATGTATGTGTTGGATATGACCATGGAAGAAATGGTTTTCCTGACTGCTAGTGGTCACTCAGCATATCAAAAGAATCCACTATCTATGAGGGGATAAAGGCATATAATGGATTACTCAGCAAGTAGACGTAGAGGCACCTCCTCTGTAACATTTCACACCTTGCAGAGGGCCCTGGTTGGAGTCCCAGCTTCAAAAGACAAATTCATCTTATAAGACCTTTTGGCATGGTCTTATGCCTATACAATTGAATTAACCCCTCTCATGCTGAAATTGGCCATACCATCTCTACCAGGTAGAAAGTCCATGTATGCATCACACAACTTGGCGTCACAGTGTGTGCAGCAACATATCCAGAGTACAGTGATACCACCCATGCATGGGTTTGTCTGGTGTTAGGGGGCTAAAAGGCCACATCCTGACAGCGCGGTAGCCGGGCCAGAGTTCCATAGCCGTGGATGGGTAAACCCTGGACCTAAACATGGGTAATAAAGCCAAGGTTCCCAAATGAGCTCCTTCGCCATAACCACCTCTGAGTGTTGCCCACCATAAGCATTGTATAACCCCAAAAGATGGACGTGGTGGGACAACGGATTTCCGCAGCAACGCTTGTCGACAGGCATTGCTGCGATTTCTAGCCACCGTACATAAATTTCTGGCTAGGTCTCGGTCATGCACCAAGTGGAGGGGAGGGGAATCCTAGTAGCACAAGGGGAACAAAAGGGCCATAAGCCCTTTATCTTTGGGAAAGTTGGTGAATATACTCGTTTGGCTGAAGGTGTAAGACATAGGTATGGAGGTGCAATACATGAAAACAGGAATGGGGCACACATTACATATGGGACAAACAGATGGGCTGTCACATATGGTATTTGTAAATAACAAGAATGTTCAGCATGTTGAACATTTAAAATGGGACTTGTCATCTGCAGCTTCAATAGTGCAGAGTATTATTTTTATGAAGGTAAGCATATAAAGGAAACTATTTTTGGAGTTCCCATGTTTGAAGATAACACAGGCTAGACACTCTTTACCTATATATTGCATTCATGCTCCTCCCAGGTCCAATGCCCCCTTTTTAGGGATATATTTGCTTCTGTAAATCAGAACTTGTTAAGGCAGGCCTTTACTGGGTCTCACATTGTTTACCGGCCTGGAAGTTGTTAAGTTTATATGGAATTAATGTAGAGCTGCGCAAGATGTAATATGCTTGGCTTGGCATTTTGCAGTTGCATTTAACTTGGACACACAAGCGAATCCTGAGCTGGGGCGAATCTCCTAAGTGACATCTCTAAGTGAGGAGTTACAAGCAAAGAAGGAGAGTATATTTATATCTATTGCAAGGGGAGCACTGTGTTTTGTTTGTTTGTGGTATTCAGAGTAAAGATGTCCTCCATGTTTGACAATGCGGTCAGGTGTACATCTTGCTCAATGTATGCAATCCTTGATCAGCGCTTCAAGGGTGCATATTGCTGTGCGAGATGTGTGCAGGTTGCTCATTTGGAAGCACAAATCCTGAGTCTAGAGGAGCCACTGGCAACACTGAGATCTATTGACAACTTGGAGAGGAGTCTGCTGCTCACTGAGCAAGCTCTCTCGCGGGTAGAGGTGGGGGAGGATAGCGGGATGGAGGTACAGGACAGTCAGGCAGCTAGCTGGGTTACAGTTAGAAGGCGGGGTAGGGGGAAAAGCGCCAGGGAGGCTAGTCCTGATCTAGCACACCCCAACAAGTTTGCCCGGATGGCAGATGAGGGGGATGTTAGTTCAGAGTTAGCAGTACTGCAGCAAGTCACTGCCTCTGACCTCCAGAGCGGTGTCTGCTCCAGTAAGGAGGGAAGGAGGAGCACAGGGCAGGCCAGACAGGTGCTGGTAGTAGGGGACTCTATTATTAGGGGGACAGACAGGGCGATCTGTCACAAAGACCGGGATCGCCGAACAGTGTGTTGTCTGCCTGGCGCTCGAGTTCGGCACATCGCGGATCGGGTTGACAGATTACTGGGAGGGGCTGGAGAAGACCCAGCTGTCATGGTGCACATTGGCACCAATGACAAAGTAAGAGGTAGGCGGAGTGTCCTTAAAAATGATTTCAGGGACTTAGGTAGCAAGCTCAAGGCAAGGACCTCCAAGGTAGTATTTTCTGAAATATTACCTGTACCACGTGCCACACCAGAGAGGCAGCGGGAGATTAGGGAGCTAAACAAGTGGCTCAGAAGCTGGTGTAGGAAGGAGGGGTTTGGGTTCATGGAGAACTGGGCCGACTTCTCTGTCGGATACAGGCTCTATGGTAGGGACGGGCTGCACCTCAATGGGGAGGGTGCAGCTGTGCTCGGGGAGAAGATGGCCAGAAGGGTGGAGGAGTGTTTAAACTAGGGAAAGGGGGAGAGGGAAACTACAATATAGAAGGGGAAGATAGTATAGATAGAGAGCTGGGGCTTATAAATGTACCTGGGGGTGGAGCGGAGGGAGGGGTTAGAATAGTTAATAGGGATAGGCTTCATAGGAGAAAAAACCATACACCTCTAAATTGGTGTAAAGAAGTCTGACCAATAAAACTGGCGAACTGGAGTTAATAATGTCTGTAGAAAATTATGACATAGTGGGTATAACAGAGACATGGTTGGATGATAGCTATGACTGGGCGGTTAACATACAGGGTTATAGTCTATTTAGGAAGGATCGAAAAAAATGAAAAGGGGGAGGAGTTTGCCTTTATGTAAAGTCCAGCCTAAAGGCCACACTGCGGGAGAATATATGTGAGGGAAATGATGATGTGGAGTCATTATGGGTAGAAATATATGGAAAGAAAAATAATAAAATACTGATCGGGGTTTGCTATAAGCCCCAAATATAATTGAAGCAGCAGAAGATCAATTATTAAAGCAAATAAACAAGGCAGCAAATCACAATGAGGTGGTTATTATGGGGGACTTTAACTATCCCGACATAAACTGGGAAACCGAGACCTGTGAATCTCATAAAGGAAACTGGTTTCTGACTATAAGTAAAGATAATTATCTGTCCCAAATGGTACAGGACCCAACCAGAGGGGGCGCTCTACTGGACTTAATATTAACCAACGGACCTGACAGAGTAACTAATGTGCAGGTCAGAGGGCACCTAGGAAATAGTGATCACAATATAATACATTATAACTTGTCGTTCAATAAGGGAACTCTTAGAGGAGCCACAAGAACTATGAACTTTAGGAAGGCAAAGTTTGATCAACTAAGAGAAGCCCTTAACACTGTAAATTGGGAAAATGTCCTCAAAAACAAAAGCACAGACACTAAATGGGAGATTTTTAAAAATATCTTAAATTCTCACTGTGAAAAGTACATACCGTATGGGAATAAAAGAGTCAGGAACAAGAGAAAACCAATGTGGATAAATAAAAATGTAAAGGTGGCAATAAATGGCAAAAAAAGGCATTTAAGCTACTAAAACAGGAAGGCAGTGAGGAAGCACTAAGAAGCTATCGGGAAAAAAATAAAATATGTAAAAATCAGATAAAAGCAGCAAAAGTGGAGACAGAAAGACTCATTGCCAAAGAGAGTAAAACAAACCCCAAAATGTTCTTTAACTATATAAATAGTAAAAAGGTTAAAAATGAAAGCGTTGGCCCCTTAAAAAGTAATGAGGGAGAAGTTATAGACGGGGATCAGGAAAAAGCTAATCTATTAAATATATTCTTCTCTGCTGTATTCACAGAGGAAAATGAAATGCCAGGTAATATACAGCAGGATGAGATAAATGCCCCAGTACATGTCGCCTGTCTAACCCAGGAAGAAGTGCAGTGCCGCCTAAAAAAAATTAAGATAGACAAATCACCAGGTCCAGATGGCATTCACCCCCGAGTTCTAAGGGAGTTAAGTAATGTAATAGACAGACCCCTATTTCTAATATTCAAGGACTCTATAGTGACAGGGTCTGTTCCCCAGGACTGGCGCATAGCAAATGTTGTGCCAATATTCAAAAAGGGGACAAAAGGTGACCCGGGGAATTATAGGCCTGTTAGTTTAACTTCTGTTGTATGTAAACTGTTTGAGTCTTTCCTAAGAGATGCTATTTTGGAGAATCTCAATGAAAATAAATGTATGACTCCATATCAGCATGGGTTTACAAGGGATCGGTCCTGTCAAACTAACCTGATCAGCTTTTATGAGGAGGTGAGCTCAAGACTGGATCGGGGTGAATCGCTGGATGTCGTATATCTTGATTTTTCCAAAGCGTTTGATACGGTGCCACATAAAAGGCTGGTACATAAAATGAGAATGCTTGGGCTGGGGCAGAATGTGTGTATGTGGGTAAGTAACTGGCTCAGTGATAGGAAACAGAGGGTGGTTATTAATGGTACATACTCTGAGTGGGTGACTGTTACTAGTGGGGTACCACAGGGGTCAGTTTTGGGTCCTATTCTTTTTAATATATTTATTAATGACCTTGTAGAGGGATTGCATAGTAAAGTATCAATCTTTGCAGACGATACTAAGCTCTGTAACGTGGTTAACACAATAGAGGACAGTGCACGATTACAAATGGATCTGCATAGGTTGGAGGCTTGGGCTGGGATGTGGCAGATGAGGTTCAACACAGATAAATGTAAGGTTATGCACATGGGGAAGAAAAATCCAGGCTGGGAATATGTATTAAATGGGAAAACACTGGGGACGACTGACATGGAAAAGGACTTAGGAGTCTTGGTTAACAGTAAATTTACCTGTAGCGACCAGTGTCAGGCAGCTGCTGCTAAGGCAAATAAAATCATGGGGTGCATCAAAGGGGGCATAGATGCCCACGACAAGGAAATAATTCTACCATTGTACAAGTCACTAGTCAGACCACACATGGACTACTGTGTACAGTACTGGGCACCAGTGTACAAGAAAGATATAGTGGAGCTGGAGAGGGTTCAAAGACGGGCAACCAGAGTAATAAGGGGAATGGAAGGACTACAGTACCCAGAAAGATTATCAGAATTAGGGTTATTTAGTTTGGAAAAAAGACGGCTTAGGGGGGACTTAATAACTATGTATAAGTATATAAGGGGGCAGTACAGAGATCACTCCCAGGACCTATTTATACCCAGGACTGTATCTATAACAAGGGGACATCCTCTACGGCTGGAGGAAAGAAGGTGTCTACACCAGCACAGACGGGGGTTCTTTACAGTAAGAGCGGTGAGACTATGGAACTCTCTGCCAGAGGAAGTGGTAATGGTAAACTCAATAAAAGAGTTTAAAAGGAGCCTGGACGTGTTTCTTGAAAGCAATAATATTACAAGTTATGGATATTAGATTAATAGGGACAGAACGTTGATCCAGGGATTTATTCTGATTGCCATATTTGGAGTCAGGAAGGAATTTTCCCCCTGGTATGGGGCAATTGGCATCTGCTTCATAAGGGTTTTTTGCCTTCCTCTGGATCAACACAGTAGGGACACAATATGTATATAGGTTGAACTTGATGGACTTTGGTCTTTTTTCAACCTTATGAACTATGTTACTATGTTACTATGCCTGAAACATATGTAGTACTTTATACCTATACAAAAAGGTAGAACAAAAGGGGGCGGCTGGAAGTTTGCGTATCCGAAACACTGGGAAATTAGACCATGCTTAAAAGGCCTGAATCAGTTGATTGTGAAATAATAGGACTATCTTTTAAATTATTAGAACTATTATTACCATCTTTTATTTAGAGAGTGCCAAAAATGTATGCACTGCTTCTTACAATACATATATTGAAGGAGTATGACAAGACTAGAATTGACAGACTAAGATAAACTGATAGTTATTGACCTGCTCGTAACAACGAGCAACTGAGTCAGCTGTGGTCTGTGGGATCATTTTTTTAGTGCCATCTAATTAAATATGGCATTTTTTATTTTGCAAGCATACAATCAGATGTTTTCTTTACTGTACAATTTCCGTTTTAAATTCTGCAAATATTGTTCATAAAATATTGCTGCTTCAAGATTTTACTTGTCTTTGATAGATAAAATTACTGAGGCATGAGCAGACCATGTAGCACAAGATAACACGTCTTGCAGGATAGGACAATTAACTCTGAAAAAATATATCTATGCATGTGTATGAGTTATTCAAAACCCTCTAAATTAGAACTGGAAAATAAGAATTCACTTTTCTTAAAAATAATTAAAATCAACTAGCAAAATCGTGAGGATTATTATTTAAACCAAAAAAAAAGTTCTTATAAAGCCCCTTGATCAAATGGTGAAATTGTACCCTTTCTTAACTAGACATCTAACACCCTAAAACATATAGCTATTCCTATTAACCCCTTCAGGACCAGCGTTTGCGTACTGCGTCTTCCCTTGAAGACCGCAGTTTTATTTAAATATTTTAATTCCGTGCTCGTGATTCGCTTCAAATCGATCACGTGCACGGAATTGAGGGGGAGTGGTTGCTACGGATCGCTGGGGACACCCAGCAGTCAGTAGCAGCCGTCCCTCACGATCCCAGCGTTCATATCGACGCTGGATCGCGCATCATCGATGACGTACCAGGTACGTTCCGGTCTGGTGGTGACGTATGACCAGGAAGTACCAGGTACGTTCCGGTCTTGAAGGGGTTAAATATAGGTGCAGCTAAAAACAAAAACAATAAAACCCAACGTACGTTTCGTCAAGCAAATTGGCTTTGTCAGGGAAAAAAATAAAATGTCTTTTTATTGTAGGCACAATGGTATTTCTTTTACTTGTACAACAGATACCATATAGCATAATTTTACAATTTTCATTATGAGTGGGAATTTAGCAGATGTTATTCAACAGAAGCCTAATGGAATTATTAAATTTTTTGGAGTTAGGAATAATAGCAAAAAAAGAATGGTAAGAAATGTATACCACACCATAGTGGTTAACAGGGTATATAAATGATTTGTGTGTCATTGAGTCCTACTTAGGACAGATATTTTATTAATACAAAAACAACGTTTGTTCCTTGAATAATAATAATGAACAATAAAAAAAATCATAATAAACAAATGTCTACAATATACATACTTACCCTTGAAAAGTCAAAGTGTGGTTCATATTGACCGCCCATTCCATAGTTCGCCACCTGTTAATACAACACAGTCAAAGAAGCTTGGTAAACTTTATGGCATGTTGCTAATAATAGATGGTATATTCTATATTATGCTATTCAATAATATACTCATCATGACTCAGATATTCACTTGAAAACCACACAGGACAGATGCAGGCACAATGCAGTTACTGTATAAAAGGAAAAAAAGCTGTTTTCCTGGCAAAGCGCCATTCCAGCAGGACAAATGGTTAGCCCATGCCCCTATGCAAAATACAGGTAGGTCCACTGACCCTACAGCAACTATATCATCAGCAATCTTACATATCTGACAAAGCTTCTATATTATGGGATCTACAAACCAAGTTTCCAAAGCTCCATGCAGAATATTGAACAATATCATCTGGGTCTGGCTACTTGCACCATAGCAAGTAGCCATCTTTAGGATGTTGAGACCAGCTGCTGACCTCGTTAAATGGTTATAATATGGAAATCCTACCCTGGAAGGAAACCTTATGCTGTTTTTGACAGGTTTCTGGCTGAGAAAGTCGGCAAAATATTGACGAGATAAAGGAAGCACTGGAAGTGGATCATGAATCAGAAGAGGAGCCTTTACTGCCAAAATAAAATGTGTTATAGGCTTGTCAGCCAGATGAATGTTACAGTCAGAAAACTCCTCCTCTGGAGATTATCCTCTGGATCAACATGTTAAAAATTGCCCTTTATCTGAAGAAAGACCATCCACCTGCTGATGGCTAGCTAGAAATCTTAATCTCTTAAAATACCGGTCCTCAATCCTCAAGGGACAGTTGGTTTAATGAGAGATAAAATGTCAGCCTGAGGAGGTGAAAGAGAGATAGTCAGGCTTGCCACCCAGAAAGGCTGTATTGTATCAGCCATCACAATGAGAAGGTTTATGGGAATGCTTCCCAGAGCGGGAGTGTGAGTTCTTTCTGGAGGACTAAGTACATATCAGAGATGTACTGTTCCTCCAACAAAGTACACACCAGGAAAAAATCCTAATTGTTTTACCTGCGGATTGAGAAGCACCAGAAAATGGATCTAGACAAACTACAAACAAAATTTCTGAAAAAAGAAAATGCTAAAACAACTCTCCCATAATTAGCACAAAAGGAAAGAAAGAAACTTACCACCAAGCACAAGTACCAAGGAGACTAAAATCCTTAAAGGAAACAGCACCAGAAAAGAAACAAGAGATAGCTCAGTTTTAAAGTAGAAAAAATGATGCCTAAAAAAGGTCAGAATTTAAGTACCAATCAGAAACCAGTGACACGATGATGTAATTCATTACTAGGAAGCCAAGGTAAAAGAAGGCCATAAGCAAAGGGTGCTCAAGATGTCAGAACCATCTTAAAACTCCAAAGAAATCCAAGAATACTGTCAACAACGAAGGAATTCGTAACCACAGAAAGCAGTGAGCTATCAGGAAGAAAAATGCAACTAGGGTCCAGAAGAGAGACATGCAGAGCCTGCTCACCTTAAGGTAAGTGAGTAAAGCTTACCCTCCTAATGCCAGGAGGAGAGGTGGGTCCTCAAGGAGGCTCCATCCCATTCGAGATGTGTGTTAACGGCTTCCAGACAGGGACTGCCAAGCCAAAGTTGAAAACCCCCTGTTAGAGTATCTTCTTCTTTAATGTTTTCCTATCCTCAGCTGAGAGAGGAGGAGCTGCACATTTGTCATGCTGCCATGTATACCCAGGAAAACAGGTTAAGAGCCCTTGATTTACAGTTAGATATTAATTCTTCTTTATTAAATAATACAATTAGACATTTCAAAAATGCTTCATTGCTTCATTTATATACTGGATTCACCATCATTTTGTGATGGAAATAACTGCCTGTTTTCAAAAAAATAAAAAAACAGCTCACATTTTATTTAGAAAGCCTAGTTTTAGAAAGGAAATTATATGGCTGAATAGGTTCAAGAGAAGAAATCTTATTGGGCCAACAAAACTCCCAGGGTGTTAGAGCAATCTTCATCACATGGCATGGCATACTAAAAAACAGTTAAACTGTCTGCCACTACTATAAAGAAGAGACCACTAATGTTCCAAAAGCATAATATATACCTCTACATCTTTTTTCAATGTTGGCCTAGTTCTAGCACAGACACTCCTTCATATTCCCACTTTTTACCTTCCATATATGGACAAAATTTCAAGATACATGCACACTTTTAATTATATAGCACTGGCAATATACAGTGCAGTTCAATACACAGTGAAAGTAACCTTACCCATTAACCACTTGATGACAATTGACATTCCGGGCACATCATGGGTTGAATGAGCTTAGAAAGGTTTCTTCACTCAAATGATGTTGCTGCAATGCCTTAAAACACAACAAAATGTATGGGCCCCTTGTGAGGAGCGATCACATAATCTATTGAAAGATTCCTTGCAGTAATTCAGCCATAGTTTATGGAATTTTTGCATTGTACTTCAAATATGAACTTACAGCTTCTGGTATATGTCACTGTCAAACACCAGACGATGTTTTCAGCAACGGCTCCTGAGTACAGTGATACCACTCAGGCATAGGTTTGTCGAGTTGTTTGGCTAAAAGGCCACATTTTGGAGGTGCGCATTTTTCAATTTGTATGGTAATTAAATTGTTTGGGTAATTAAATTAAACAAATAAAATACTACCATTGGAAATACTCTGGGGTGTCTATTTAAAAAAAGCATGGTTTGATGGGGTTAAATTGAATTGGCAGCTGAGAAATAGTTCTCAAATAGGACACTGGCGCAGGATAATCAGATGTCAAAATGTTGTGTAGAAAAACTAAAATGTGTGTCCCAAACATGGCCTTTTAGCCCCAAAACAACCTGAAAAGTCTATGTGGTATCACTGCATTTAGAAGATGTTGATGAACACATATTAGGGGGGTTGTTTCTTCGTAACCCTTTCAGAAAATGTGTACCTGAAAAACAATCTGTGTGGGTTGTCTACTTTTGAAAATACGTACATGTGGGCGATCATTGAGGTATTTAGGACAGATATCAGTGTTACAATGTCACTAATTTTGGAAAAAAATTGAAACAATTCTATTTTGAAACTGCAAAACGCTACTTGTATTTGTTTATCTTTAACTTGCAAAAAAGCAAACATTCTAAACTATTATGATATTAGATGTTTTTGTCACGGAACTGGGTCCATACAGACGACTGTAATGACCCAGAGTGCCCAAAGATTGTGTTCAGGAGTTATTGTGCAGTAGCGGAGTCGGAGAGGGCCTGGGCATCTAGGGTTGTGCAGCCACATACCAGTGCCCTGACATAGCAGCGGATGTTGTCCAGAACAAAACTAAGTGATATCCTGCAGGCACCCTGGAGCAGGCATGAGACATAGCAATAGAATCATGTGTAGGATGCTGCAGGCTGGGAGTATGAAAGCTAAGCAGAGTATATAGCAGAAACATAACAAGCAAGGAAGACAGAGCAAGGAACAGGGATACAGGACATACCTGGTACAGAACACAACTAAGGACAGGGAACTGGGCAAGGAACACAGGGAATGGAGTGAGGAGCCGAGATCCTCAGACGCATCGCCTGTAAGCAAGGATAGGATATGTTAACTGGGACATGGGGAGTGGAGAGAGGAACCAAGGTCCTCAGATGATTCAGGGAAAAGAGGGCAAAGGCACATTAAAAGACTGACACATAAATACAGGACTAGCCTAGGAATATGATAACAATTGGAGATTCAGTCACATCATATGACCATAGTATGCTTAGCCCACCACTATGCCAAAGTACTCCAATATACGGTGGGTCCTAGCGCTAAACCCTGCCTACTGAATTACTAATATGCTGAAGCTAAGAGCGGGACAGGAACAAAGTATCAGAAGTAAACGGCAGAGCACAAGGAAATCCAGGAAAGGATTACAGTGTAAAAGATTCTAACACATTTAACATCTCTTCTAACCCCAATAATATAAAAGGACCATATGTAATTATTGGTATAGGCAATAGTCAAAGATATGTAACCAGTGGTCATAAATAAATGATCATTAAGATATATTAATAGGTTTCAATGATAGGGAAAAGAGTTTCCCTGACCTTAAATATGAAATGAAGGATTTGCTGAACAGACATTCTATAGATAGGATAGTAACTTGTTAATGCATGGTATAGTTGTAACTGTAAAAGGGCATTACATTATGCTTACAGTGACCACCTAAAATAGGGTTTAGACGTGTAAGGACCTTAGTAAGCATGTTTGAACACCCAATCAGGTAAGGACCAATAGACTGAAATCATTATCCAAACCACATATAAGCTAGGCATTTGTAAGACATGAGAGAGGCGTGGGAGGAGAGGTTGAGGGGAGATGTACTTGCCATCCACGGACTCTTCACGTCCCGAACACTCCCTCCCTACCTCCTCAGGAATGCATAGGGCAGATGCCATCAAAATTCCCCTCCAAGGTTTTGTAAGACTTATCTTGTATTATTTTTGTTATCTACTTTTTATATTCTTCTTCTATTTTTGTTCGTATTAAATGTTTTACACCTTTGTTTGCATCTAAGTGACTCTGCCTATTTTTGACGCACATACATATATATGCGTTTTCCAATTATTTGAAGTTTGTGTTGGCCCTATATTTTTATTACATATCTGGTGTGCCAGCCTTCCGTATTTTTTCCTGACCTTTGCCCTCCAGCTTGCTCAGGGGGAAGGGCAGATATTTCTGTAAACTTTTTTGCAAACCGTCGGGAGAAAATTAAGAAAAGGACCGTTGAGAATACAGACTTCCAGACTTTAATGGAACAGCAGACGCAAGAAAGCCATACAGCGTGAAGCAACAGCCACTCAAGGAGAGATCACTAAACAGGGTAAGTCATGGATTTTATAAAAACTTATGCTAACAAAAGTAATATAACTTTTCAATTTGATAATTGTCCTACTAATGCACAGTTATGGGCTAGTTTGTACAAACAATGTGAGCTAGAGAATATGAAAATAGATAACAAATTGTTTTGTATTGATAAACTTAAGAAGAAACTGCAAAATGTCCTAAGTATGTTTAAAACATTTAATGAATTGATTGTGGAAGATTTACAGCCTAGACAAAGTATTTGCATGATCAACAAAGTTATACCAGAATCTAACCCTGATGACAGTACTGACGACTTTAACAGCTGTCCTGACTGTTTTGTTTTAGCTCAGCAATTAGAGAACTTGGAGAGGGATATGGACAGACAAACTAATGACTGTCCCAAGCCACAAACTAATCCTACTAATTCTGAACAAGTTGATGCTACTAACCAAAGGATAAGTAGACCAAATGTCAGTTGTTACCATTGTGGTAAGAAAGGACATTTGAAGTGGCAGTGTAGACAACTTCTTAAAAATAGAAATTTTGTCCCCAGAACACAAAATTTTGGGAAAGAGAATGGGCTGGTGCCAACAGTTTCATCAGGTATTGGCAAAAGTGTTTTCAAAATTCTCAAGGCAAGATTGTATTCTACAGTAGGTTGATGATATCTTGTTGGCAACAGAGAGTAGAGGGGAACACCTCACCTTGCTAGCAGAATCGTTTGATCTGTTGTACGAGTCAGGATTGAAATTAAATCCAAGGAAGGTCCAACTGCTGAAACAAGAGGTTCAGTACTTGGGAGTTTTGATAAGTCCAGGCCAGAGACGTCCTTTGCAGGAAAGAGTAGCAACAGTAGCAGCTTTGCCTGTACCTACAACTTTCAAAGCTTTAAGACAATTCCTGGGACTTGTAAATTTTTCTAGAGACTTCATAGAGGGCTTTGCTGAGAAAGCTAAACCCTTATATGACTTACTAAAAAGTACTGATGATGACAATTCATTTGGTCCATGGGGAGATGAGCAGCAGAAAGCGTTTGAACAACTAAAACTTGATTTACAGAGAGCACCAGCTTTGACAACTGTGTATCCATCTAAGCCTTTTGCTTTACAAGTTCATACCTCAGAGACGGCTGTCCAGGGCCGGCCTTTGGGGTGTGCGACCTGTGCGACCGCACAGGGCGCCACACTCCAGGGGGCGCCGCCGCAGGGTCCGCCGCCGCCGCTCAGAGAGCAGAAATTGAAGCTGTTAAAACAGTATTGGAAATTAACGAGAAAGAAAACAATGATCCTTTGGTAATCTATAGCGATAGTTCATATGTCGTACGTTCACTAACAGACTACTTACCAGCGTGGAAAAAACGAGGTTTTGTGGATTCATCTAACAAAATATGAAGTCATGTTGATACATTGCAGACTATCTGTGAGCTTGCTTCTAAAAATCCTAACCGATGCTATTGTCAAGGTACCAGGCCATAGCAGAGGAACTAGTGATCTAGCTTTGGTAAATGAGAAAGCAGAATCTTTAGCAAAGGAAGCAACTTTGATAGGAGAGATAGTGATGGAACTAGAACCATTGGAAGTACTAACAGTAAAGAGTAAGGAAGCAAATCTACCTTCATTCATCGATGAACAGATGAAAGATCCGTTGATTGTGGAATGTAAGAATAAAATAACACCTCCCTTTGTTTGTGAAAATGAAGTGGTGTGTTATGAGATGCAAGGTAATTTACTTCCAGTTGTGCCTAAACACTTGCAGACGGAATTCACCTGCTGTAATCATGAAAGCTTAGGTCATGTGGGTCAGCAAAAGTTGCTGGAAATCCTCAAAGAGAAGTTTTATTGGGACAAAATGGAGGACTCTGTACAAAATGTTGTTCAGTCATGTCTCATTTGTGCTCAAGTAAACCCCAGGGCTAAAGGACAAAAGCCTCCGCTTCTAAGAATTGAACCTGCAGACGGTCCGTGGTCTACATTCCAGATTGACTACATAGGTCCCCTACCTTCAGGTAAACAAGGTCTCAGGTACGCATTGGTTGTGGTAGATGTATTTTCTAAGTGGGTAGAACTGTTGCCTGTCAGGAAAGATGATGCTTTGTCTACGGCAAAAGCATTAGTGAATCATGTTTTTTGTACTTGGAGAATCCCAAGGATGATTTCTTCTGACAGAGAAAGCCATTTTACTGGCAAAGTCATGCAGGCTGTTTGTGCGATCCTGGGGGTACGTCAACAATTCCATGTCCCATACCATCCTCAGTCCGCAGGTATTGTAGAAAGAATTTCTAGAATTGCAAAAATATTACTTGATAAAGGAAATAGTTGGGTTGATGCAGTACCTCTGGTATTAATGAGTATTAGGGGAACAAGCTCCTCAACTACCCAGTATACACCTTTTGAATTAATTACAGGAAGGAAAATGCCATTGATTTTTCCTCATGAACCGTTTTGTCTATTCCACAGAAAGATGCCATCGCAAGAACTAAGTGGTTACAGGTACTTCAGGATAATTTAAAAACAATCCTTCCTCACGCAGCATCTAGAATGCAGCGTATGATACTGCCTCACTCTTCTAAATTTGTGAGAGGAGCATCAGTAATGATTAAGACTTTTAGGAAGGCGGGACCTTGGGAAAGCAATTGGGAAGGGCCGTTTTAAATAATTGACACAATGGGTCAAGTTATGATCCTTGTTCAAAGAACAGAAAAGACAGTGAAAAATACCCGTAGGCAGCAGAAGGTGTGGGTACATGTTGACCAGTGTAAATTGTATGTTTCTAACTAAATTATGTTCTTGCAGGAACACAGTTTTGCAAGAAAATGGAGAAACAAAACTGTTAACTATTGGACAGAGAACCTCCAGAGAAACAGCAATACAAGAAGCGTGACATCAAGATAGCGTGCTACATATTACTTTCATGGTTGTTGGTGCTGGGTTTTTTGATAGCTGTGTTGTTTGAACTGTACCAGAAGCCAATCGGAATTAAAGGTCAGACATAGGATTTACCACAGAAGACATTGTTATCACATAAGATAAGAGAAGTTCAGGTGGATCGACTCCTAACATCAGACATTGATACGTCAAGAGACATTGTTGGACAAATTAGATTCATTATAATTTAATATATACAGATGTTGTATTTGATGGGGAAAATCTGGAACAATTAGATGTTTCAGCTTGTCTTCATTTTGTTTCTAAAATAATATGTCTTCCAGGGCAAGAAAAGGTTGTCCATCATTCTTGTTTTCACAATCATTCATCATGTGAGGCAAGGATTGAAAGTGTTACATCTATGCATGAATTAATGACTCAAGTAAAGATAGGAAAAGTTTGTTTTCAAGTAATGAAGGAAGAGTCATTGGTCAGAGCATTCTTGTCAAATTGTACGCATAGTGAAACTCTTCACAGAGGATTATATTGCATAGAAGGTGATTTTAAAAAGTTGGAGATAGATGAAAAAAAAATTAATGTCTCCACTATAGGCACAGAGCGTTTGACAACATTACCTCTGCAATTTAATCTTACACATATAGACCATTTTCCTTGGAAAACATGGACTGAGAAAATAAAGAAAGATAAGGCATTATTGGCCATATTAAAGCAACAATTGAAAGATGCAGAAATTGTTTTCCAACATAAACAAGGTGAATAAGAACAAATTCACCATCAATGGAATGATATGTCTGGAGTTAGTTGGTGGTCAAATTTTAAAAAAATCAGTAAATATGTGGTCACAATCTTCTGTAAAATCCGCATCTGGGAATATATTGTCAAATCCAATTGTTATTATAGGTATACTTGTGTTATTATGTATTGTTTATCAAAGTTTTTTTATGTGTAGAATAAGTAAGATGTATAAACAAGTTAAGTATGAAGTAGATAAGGGAGATGGAATATTAAGGGAAATGATAAAAAGAACACAATCTTCTCATTCCATAATAAACATAGAGAAAAGGGTGTCTCATGCTAATGATTATCATATGGTCCCAGGAAAAGTGTGATGTGATAGTAGTATAAATGTGATACAAATGTGATACGAATGGTGAGTAAATGTGAATATTTGAAAATATGATTAAGATATTATCCTATCATCAGGGGGAATTGTAAAAGATTCTAACACATTTAACATATCTTCTAACCCCAATAATATAAAAGGACCATATGTAATTATTGGTATAGGTAATAGTCAAAGATATGTAACCATTGGTCATAAATAAATGATCATTGAGATATATTAATAGGTTTCAATGATAGGGAAAAGAGTTTCCTTGACCTTAAATATGAAATGAAGGATTTGCTGAACAGACATTCTATAGATAGGATAGTAACTTGTTAATGCATGGTATAGTTGTAACTGTAAAAGGGCATTACATTATGCTTACAGTGACCACCTAAAATAGGGTTTAGACGTGTAAGGACCTTAGTAAACATGTTTGAACACCCAATCAGGTGAAGACCAATAGACTGAAATCATTATCCAAACCACATATAAGCTAGTGTGAGCTGGGATCATGTAACCACACAGTCTTAAGGTTTGAAATACCACATAAGGCTAAATTATTTTTAGAATTGTAGTCCTTTTTATTAAAAGGTCTGTAAACAAACATAAATAAAACAAACAAAAAGAAAAGCCTTGCTCTCTGAGCACTTACTGACATACAGCAACTAACTATCGTTGGACGGCTTACCCGCTACCAACAAAAAAACATTTAGCACAGACCTTTTTCGTTTAGGAACCGTTCAGCAGATTTGTTAGGAGAAAATGCAGTCTCACTCACTGCTTGTATGGTTCTCACCTGAATAACTCACAGGGCTCCTTTTTGTAGCAGCCCACTGCTGCTCATTGGTAACAGGTGAGTAACAATCTGAGAGAACCAGAACTCCTGGACTGGCTTCATCACCTGCTGCAAGTAAACTGTGGAGTGGAGCACTGGCCCTCCCTTCTCTCCAAATGCTCCACCCCAGGGACCCAAACATAACTACAACATTACCATTATTTTGTTGGTAACAAAACATTCTCCCTGGGGTTATCGAATACATTGCACTGCAGTATTTTGTGGGAAATGTACATGTTATCCACCACCATGCCCTGTTCCCTGTCACACAAGGCATTTGTAAGACATGAGAGAGGCATGGGAGGAGAGGTTGAGGGGAGATGTACTTGCCATCCACGGACTCTTCACGTCCCGAACACTCCCTCCCTCCCTCCTCAGGAATGCATAGGGCAGATGCCATCAACTAAATTCCTCTCCAAGGTTTTGTAAGATTTATCTTGTATTATTTTTGTTATCTACTTTCTTCTTCTATTTTTGTTCGTATTAAATGTTTTACCTTTGTTTGCATCTAAGTGACTCTGCCTATTTTTGACACACATACATATATATGTGTTTTCCAATTATTTGAAGTTTGTGTCAGCCCAATATTTTTATTACATACAGCAACGTGGGAACTGTAGCGAGACAGGGGAGCTGTAGCAAGACAAGGGAAACTAGAGATAAGCAGTTCCGCAGCCTGAATGGGGCCTGACACTGGTTTACCCGTCTTGAGTTCAAGGACGCTTACTTGGCAGTTCCTATTCACCCAGATCATTGCAAGTATCTTCAGCTAGGTTTTTTAGTAAATTTCCCCAAATCCGATTTGGCTCAGACACAAAGGATAAGGTTCCTGGGGTTCGAAATAGATTCCCTGTTGTGTCTTCCGGCTCAGAAGATTTCGGGCATCAAGAAGACCATTCGTGCATTACTCAGATTAGATTCCTGTCCTTAGATCAACCGGTTAGGAGGGACTTAACATTATCAAATTTGTTTTGATTGCAACATCTCTCTTCGTGCAGAATATGTACCAGGGGTGGAAAATCAGTTGACAGACTGGTTTTCCTGGTTTTGGAGGGCTGTCAGTGATTTTTCTCCGTATCCATCACCTTCGGGGACCCTTAACTTTGGACCTCTTTGCATCTCGGACCAATAGTCAGACAAAAGATTTTTTCAGTTGGCTTCCAGATCCGGAGGGAGTGGCAACAGATGCTTTCCGAGGAGGGGAGCATATACCCCCCCCAGTTGTTTTCAGGGTCCATCAAAGGACCAAGACACTATCCTTGTCTGTTTCTTGTCACGCAAGATGTTTCCTGTTCTGGTTCTTCAGCTCAGAAAGAGGAGGAGAGAATGGATGCTGAGTCTTTTATAGCTGATGTTTTCGGTTGATTGGTTATCTCTTGTTACTATTTTTATCTTTGCTGCTAGGGTGAGGAGTAAAGAAAGTGAAGCAAATATTTGCCTTCTGTCTTTATTAAAATTCCAATTATTCAGTCCCCTAGGCTAGAATAACTGTCAATTTTACAACATTAGTTTACCTGGAGCAATTCAGCAGTGTCTGTTGTTAGCCCAGTAATAGCCTGCATACGCTGGTTCACACGAGCAATAATTGGGTCTTCATATTCATCCAACCAGGCACTAAAGAGAACAAAACACATCCTCACAGTGAGAGAATACTTCCTCAATGCAATTGAGAAAACTGCCATAGTAGTATTCACTAAGTAGATTGCATGCAAAACAGGTTTAAGTTAAAATAAGGATCAACTGCATACATGTACATATCTCACAAAAATATTTTATCTTTTCGTGTGACAACACTGAAGAAATGACACTCTGCTACAATGTAAAGTAGTGAGTGTACAGCCTGTATAACACACAGCCATTAATGTCTAAAACGTGGCAACACAGGTTAGTACACCCCTAAGTGAAAATGTGCAAATTGGGCCCAAAGTGTCAATATTTTGTGTGGCCACCATTGTTTTTCAGCACTGCCTTAATCCTCTTAGGCATGGAGTTCACCAGAGCTTCACAGGTTGCCACTGGAGTCCTCTTCCACTCCTCCATGATGACATCACGGAGCTGGTGGATGTTAGAGACCTTCCAGTAATCCATGTTTACTGTGAAACCGCTGTATGGTCTTGCCCACTGTGCTGCAGCTCAGTTTCAGGGTCTTGGCAATCTTCTTATAGCCTAGGCCATCTTTATGTAGAGCAACAATTCTTTTTTTCAGATCCTCAGAGAGTTCTTTGCCATGAGGTGCCATGTTGAACTTCCAGCGACCAGTATGAGAGAGTGTGAGAGCGATAACACCAAATTTGACACACCTGCTCCCCATTCACACCTGAGACCTTGTAATACTAACACGTCACATGGCACCGGGGAGGGGAAATGGCTAATTGGGCCCAATTTGGACATTTCCACTTAGGGGTATACTCACTTTTATTGCCATGGTTTAGACATTAATGGCTGTGTGTTGAGTTATTTTGAGGGGACAGCAAGTTTACACTGTTATACAGGCTGTACACTCACCACTTCACATTGTAGCAGAGTGTAATTTCTTCAGTGTTGTCACTTGAAAAGATAGAAGAAAATATTTTTGTGAGATGCTATATGTTGCTAGGAAAAAACACAAGGATGTCTGCTATTTCCCTTTTCAGCTGCATGCTGTTTATAATCACTTTAAATATTGTGTTATTAAGGTTTCAGGGAGAGGACATGAAATAAACATATTCACGGATTTATCTCAAAGTGGGTTTTATGCACAATAAGGTTTTATGATGCAAAGAATATTTATCACAATATAGTTTATAGTTATAAAACCAGAATCACTTTTAAACACAATGTTTTACTTGGTTTATATGCTTTTGCTTAATGTATTATTTTTAATAAGATGTGACACAATTTTGTAAAATGTATTATCTTTGTAATAGGAATCATACCTTTTAGATACTCTGTAGTTGGCAACTGTCAAGACTCCAGTTTTAGGGTCTCGTACTGTGGCTCTTGCCAGCTGTATAGGGTGAAAAAAACCAGTTTTATTAAATTAGCAACATAGCATTTCTTTTTCTTAATCTTTTTTTAATATAAAAGGCCAATAATATACTTACATAGAAAAGAAGTACATACGTTTTAGCGTATGTAGCCAGTGTTTAACTGGTTTAAAGAAATTACTGTTGACTGTTGCTCCCAGTTAACTAACTCTTAGAAATACTGGCCTCATTTTAAGGTAATGCATGTATCAGCCGTTTAAATTGTTAATACCGAAGAACTGAGTGTATTAAGGGAACCTTCACTTATCACTAATTTCAGATATCATCTAAATTATGCCTGCAGCATAATACAAAAATATAACATAGCTATGGAAATCAATGAAGCTTATTCTTCATGTAGTTCCAAAAGTAAACCACTTATGTTTTACATATAAATGCATAGTTACATAATAATTACATAATAAGTACCGTATTTGCTCGATTATAAGACGAGGTTTTTTTCAGAGCAAATGCTCTGAAAAATACCCCTCGTCTTATAATCGGGGTCGTCTTCTAATCAGACCTCAAATAGAGGTCTGATTAGGAGACTAAGATCCAGAT
The DNA here is from genome assembly GCF_027358695.1 of Spea bombifrons. Taxonomy (NCBI): domain Eukaryota; kingdom Metazoa; phylum Chordata; class Amphibia; order Anura; family Pelobatidae; genus Spea; species Spea bombifrons. Next base: position 16,653,636 of record NC_071090.1, read on the forward strand.
CCCCCGCACCGCTGCAGGGGACCTGGATCCTCCTGTCGTCGCCCCCCCCCACTTACCGGTGCTTCCGGAGGTGAAGTTGGCAGCGGGGGTTTGTATGCGTCCGTCGCAAATACCTTCCCCGACTGTCAGAGATCAGAGTTCCTGATCTCTGACAGCCGGGGAAGGTATTTGCGACGGACGCATACAAACCCCCGCTGCCAACTCCACCTCCTTCCGGCTGCCGCGGAATGAGACGTCAACCCGCTGCCCCGGCAATACAGCAGGAAATTGGAAGCACCGGTAAGTAAGTGTGTGTGTGTGTGTGTGTGTGTGTGCCTTACACCCCTATATGCCACTCTGGCACTTAGGGGGTTAAAAGGCATATTATGGGGCAGAGTGGCATATAGGGAGGTATAAGGCATTTCAGGAGGCAGAGTGGCGTTAAGGGGGCATTTAATAGTGCACTCTGCCTCCTGAAATGCCTTATACCTCCCTATATGCCACTCTGCCCCATAATATGCCTTTTAACCCCCTAAATGCCAGAGTGGCATATAGGGGTATAAGGCATTTCTGGAGGCAGAGTGCTCTATATAATGCCTTTTAACTCCCTTAATGCCACTCTGCCTCCTGGAATGCCTTATACCTCCCTATATGCCACTCTGCCCCATAATATGCATTTAACCCCCTAAATGCCAGAATGGGATATAGGGGTATAAGGCATTTCTGGAGGCAGAGTGGCACATAGGGGGTCAAAAGGCATACCATGGGGCACAGTGGCATATAGAGGGTTAAAAGGCATATCATGGGCCACAGCGCCATATTGGTGTGGCAAGCCTGGGGGCAGATGTGCGTAACTGGGGGACAGGTTGGAAAATACAAGAAATAAAAACAAAAAAAAAATATTTTTCTCAATCATAGCTTTTATTAAAAAAAATAGTTTACATAAATTAACATTTACTGGTAAAACTTTTTTCCTTTAGGGTCGTCTTATATTCAGGCTTTTTCTTTTTTTCCTAAGTTAATATTCAGATTTTGGGGGGTCGTCTTATAATCAGGGTCGTCTTATAATCGAGCAAATACGGTAAGGTTGAAAAAAGACACAAGTTAATCAAGTTATTATCCAGAATAATGCAGAAACTAACTAACTTTCAATGCCAACTTACCTCTGTTGTCCAGCAGGAGTTAATACAGGAAATTACTCGAAACAACTACTTAGTTAAACAAAAATTCTCACGCAGAATCATTGGGTTTCTGTACAGTATAGAATTTCGGATTCACACAAACTTTATTTTTAAAGAAAATTCCCAATTTCGTGCGTTGGTTCCATTATCTGATAACGAGGTGGGCCCTCAATGAAACAAATGGCAAAAGCACAGAAAATGTGTGAATTTGTTTGCCACGTTTTGCCACCATTAGAAGCAGAGCCGGACTGGTCTACCAGGATACCAGGAAATTTCCCAGCTGGTCCGCCTCACCTAGTGCCACTGACCTCCACTGAGGCGAGGAGTGCACTGTGTGGAGGTAGCATGCAGACTATGTCAGACACCTTAGGGCACACAATAAGATATTTATATTACAAATATGTATTACAGTCACTGTAGGTGTAAAAGGAGTTAAAGTGATCTGACCTAACTAAACAACATTTGGCCAGTTGAATTCACATGGCAGAGAAAGGACAGGTGGCGACTTTTATTTAAGTGCAAATGTAGCTCCCTGAAGCCCACACCACATAAATCATGTATTGCATTGTCTGTGAAAGCAGTAGGGTCTGTTCGTAAATAATGTGTGATAAGATCTGTAAAAAGAAACCTGAAGCTTTTGTTTATTGTGAGGCTTTAGATCTTACATTGTATACAAGATGTCATTGTCCCTATAAGAATTGTCTCCCCCAATACTTTGTTACAATCTTTACATTCTTGTTGCAGTTACTTACATCTCTATTACGTTGTTGTTACCATACATCTTCATTACCAATGTAACCCTGTGTGTGTTAGCCTTCATAGGCTTCATCACAGCATTAAACCCTCTATTTTCTTATCAAAGAAGCATTTTCTTGTGATTAGTCGGGCTACCTGGATTTAAGCTATTTACCCCTAGACAAAGGTGTGTCGGCACCTGGAATTCCCTTTTCCAAAATATATCCCATTTCCATTGGGTTGAGTAGCAGGCATCGAGATGGCTCCTACTACCATATGACCAGGACCGGTTGGGGACATCACAGCTCTCCCTCTCACTTCAGACCTCGGATTCTGTGCTGCCTAGCACTATTGACCGGCAATTGATGCAGAGGGGCGGGATATGACGTTATATTCTGGCACTCAGGATCAATTGCTGTGCACGCTGCCAGGGAGCGCAAACATAGTAGGGCTGCAACAACTAATCGATAAAATCGATAATAATCGATAATGAAAATCGTTGCCAACGAATTTCATTATCGATTAGTTGAATCGATTTTTATCGATTATAAAATGAGGGTTTTTTCAGAGCAAACGCTCAGAAAAATACCCCTCATTATATAATCCGTTTCAGTGACTCACAGCAGCAGCTCCTACTTACCAGTCCCTCCCTGTAATCACTGTGACAACTGGCCCCGCCCCTTCCTTCTCCAGAACCACATGGCTGTGATACTCATCTAACTGTAAGTATGAAATTAATATTTGGGCTGCTGAAAGGTTGGGTTAATTTAGGGGCAGTTATGGTTAATGGGGTGTTTAGGGTTAATTTAGGGGCAGCTATGGTTAATGGGGTGTTTAGGGTTAATTTAGGGGCAGCTATGGTTAATGGGGTGTTTAGGGTTAATTTAAGGGCAGTTATGGTTAATAAGGTGTTTAGGGTTAATTTAGGGGCAGCTATGGTTAACGGGGTGTTTAGAGTTAATTTAGGAGCAGCTGTGGTTAATGGGGTGTTTGGGGTTAATTTGAGGCAGTTGTGGTTAATGGTGTGTTTAGGGTTAATTTAGGGGCTGTTGTGGTTGATGGGGTGTTTAGGGTTAATTTAGGGGCTGTTGTGGTTAATGGGGTCTTTAGGGTTAATTTAGGGGTTGCTGTGGTTGATGGGGTCTTTAGGGTTAATTAAGGGGATGCTGTGGTTAATGAGGTGTTTAGGGTTAATTTAGGGGCAGTTATGGTTAATGGGGTGTTTAGGGTTAATTTAGGGGCTGTTGTGGTTAATGGGGTCTTTAGGGTTAATTTAGGGGATGCTGTGGTTGATGGGGTCTTTAGGGTTAATTTAGGGGATGCCGTGGTTAATGGGGTGTTTAGGGTTAATTTAGGGTAGTTGTGTTTGATGGGGTATTTAGAGTTAATTTAGGGGTAGTTATGGTTAATGGGGTGTTTAGGGTTAATTTAATGATGAGGACTGAGGGTTAATTTAATTAATTTAGTAAAGTTAACTTAAGGTGCAGTTAGAGATAAAGGGGGGCAATCTAAGGGGAATCTAAATCCTGGGGGCAGTGAAGATTAACACTGTATTTATTTATAAAAGTATGGTGTCAGAGTCACAGACCCGTTCGCAGCACGCTATGAGGGCACTATGACATATCTGGGGGTATAAGGCATATCTGGGGAGGACGGAGAGACATATCTGGGGAGGACGGAGAGACATATCTGGGGGTATAAGGCATAAACGGTATATAAGGCATATGTGGGGAGGGCAGTGTGGCATGTCTGGGGAGGATGGAGTGGTGTATCAGGGGGTATAAGGCATATCAGGCACAGTGGCATATGTGGGGGTAGAGTGGAGTCGCGTATATGGGAGGCAGCGTGGCATGTCTGGGAGGCAGCGTGGCATGTCTGGGCTCAAATGTGCCCAGTTTTTTTTATTCTGCTGTTTGTATTTAACATCATTTGTTTATTAAATTATTTTAAATAAATGAAAAATGTACATTCATTTTTTTTATCCGATTAATCAATTAATCAAAAAAATAATCGGCCAACTAATCGATTATGAAAATAATCGTTAGTTGCAGCCCTAAAACATAGACATCTGAAGTGACAGACCACGAGCTCGCACTACAGTATGGAAGAAGGAGAGAGTGAGAGGAAGAGGATAAAGGTAAGATATGGGGGGGGGATGTAGTTGAAAAAGGGGTATGGGATACTGGATAGTGAGAAACGTGGTAGATAATGAGGAGAAGGGGGAGCTGAAAGGGCAAGTGTTAGTCAGTATGGTTATGTGTATGCACAAGCCTCAATGTGTATGTATGTATGTATGTATGTGTGTGTATGGACATATGTGTAAGGACAATGTATGTGTGTGTATGGACAGGCATGTGTAGGGGCAATGTATATGTATATATGTGGAGGCATGTGTATACAGGCAGAGTATGTGTGTGTATATGGGCAGTGTACATGTGTGTATATGGCCAGGCATGTGTAAGGGCAGTGCATATGCATGCCCCCCCCAGGTGCCCCCCACATCATGCTGTGCCCCCCCCAGGTGCCCCCCCCATTGAAACGCCTTTTTTTCGCAGCAGTGATAGACGAGGAGAGTGAGAGGCGCCGGAACAAGTTTTCAGCAACCGTTCGGCACCTCTCACTCTCCTCCGCAAGGCTTCTGTCTTGTCGTGGTGCCGGCATTTCATGCTGAGCGCCGGTATATGACGATATATATATATATATATATATATATATATATATATATATACACACATATATATATACACATATATATATATACATACATACATATATAGTAGTAGAAGTATTATTAAATACTCATCTACAGACACCAGACAAGCCAGAAGGCTTGTTTTTCCCTCAGAAATCTCATGGTGCTGCCACAACCACAAGGGATTCTGGTTAGGCGCATGCAAATAAGGTTAACAATTATCACCTTTCCCTCTATATCCACTTTATACATTCAAGGGCTGTGTGAATGTGCTCTTGTAGGGGGGCTGAGGATCGCCTCAGACCCAGGAGGGAGTGGTTCTGTTTCGGATACTAAGCTGAATCCAGTCCCAGGCCTAAAACTGGATGAAGGCCAAAATGTCACAGTAAATGTGAGTAAGAAGTTTAAGGAAAGTTCTATCAGGAAATCATTGTCTGTTCTGGATATGAAGCTGGGTGATGCCTCTCAGAATCATCAGGCGTTGTGTGTAATGTTTAAAGATATGAGCAAGCAAAAGCAAGTTTTGGTAACAAAAGAGGAGAAAGTAACAGAGCAATGTAAGAAAGCTGAATTATTGCAACAGATTGATCAGATCAATGCTGAGCTTCTGTCTCTGCAGAAAGGAATAAGTGAAAAGGCTGCAGAGATTGAAAAGCTAAAAGGTTAGGTTCAAGGAGAGGAAACTAAGCTTTACCAAATGCAAAAGACAAACCCATTAAAGATTAAGAGTTTGCCAATACAGTCAGTGAAAGTTAAAGGTGTTGAGAAAATAATAAAGAAATTATCAGAGAAAATGTGTCCTGTACTTTGTCCGGTGATATGGATGAGGTTGAAATATCTGCACAGATTCCAGAATCACAAGAACTAACTGAACGTGAGAGGCCCCGTGAGGTTGTCTCATCAGGTGAAAACAGTTCAGTAATCTCAGCTCAGTCTGCAGACTCCAACACCAGCATTTTAACTCCTGAGTGTCCAAGTGAAATCCGAATACACAGTTTAAGATCAAGGAACATAAAGTGTGTTGTGGAAAGGCTAATGGAGAAGAATACAAAGGATTTACACCCAGAGCCACAACCTATGCAAGAGGGAAGAGGTGAAGGGCAAGAAGTATGCAGCTCTGGTCTGTTAGTTGGCTCTGAACAAAGTTTGGCACCTGAAACAAGTGCTGAGTGCAACCTCAAGGAATTATCTGTTTTGACAGATGGACATACAACAGAGAATACACCATTTGCAGCACAAAAGCTGGGTGGAAGGAGTAATCTACAAACTGACGCTAATAAAGCAAACTCAGAAGAGCTACAACACGGACTAGATTCAAGTGAATCAGCCAGCACTCAGTGAATCAGCCAGCACTCAGAAAAGTGCAGATATAACTCTTTCTAGAGTTAGTGGTAAATCATTTTCAAGTGTTGCACGGCCAAGAGGAGATACTCCAAGACGCAAGAATGCTGTGCGACTTCTATTCACTGGACAAGAAACGGATATTCCAGACAGAAAAGTAATTGGTCGTGGACTCTTAATAGACTTTATGGGCTTCTCTGCGGAGGATATATTTGCCCTTATTTACTTTCCTGGGGGCGTGGCTTGCCTAGCTGGAAGATGGCTGCTTGATCCCTTAGCTCCGCAGCCTGCTCACTACAATCCGCACCCATCCGGCGATATGGACCAACCCAAACGTTCTTCCCAGCGCCAGGAACCACCTGAGCCGCGACCGAGCTCGTCGGGGCTCTCGCTCTGCACTTATTTCCAGACTCCTGCGGTCTTAGACACACAGCCCCCGTCACCCAACATGGCGTCCTCACCGGCCAGTACCACGTTGTCTGAGGAGCCTTCGCGTTCGCCGCCACCCGCCGGAGCGTCCCCATCGGCTGAGGCATTGCAGGAGTTGTTCCGGTCCCTACCTACTAAGGCCGATTTCAGCAACCTGATCGCGGAGGTCAAGCGCACCTTACATGAAGAGGTTGCGGCCCTCCGCGCGGATATGGCTGGCGTGGAGCGGCGAACTACTCACCTCGAGGATTCGCATACTCGTACCGCGCAACAGGTGTTGGAACTGCAGCGAACGACCTCTCATCTGACCGGCCTGGCGACAGAACTGCGGCGATCGGTAGAGGACCTCGAAAACAGAGGTAGGCGCAACAACGTGCGGGTGCGGGGCCTGCGTGAAACTGACGGTCCTGAAGACCTCCGGGCGCTGCTGCAACGGCTCTTTAACACGGTGTTGGGCCGCGACCTGGACTCTCCCATACGCCTGGATAGAGCGCATCGAGCTTTGCGGCCCCGCGGTAGGCCCACAGATCCACCCAGAGACGTAATTTGTTGTTTTCAGGACTTTACTGTGAAAGAAGAAGTCATGAATACGGCGCGTAATTTGCTCACTTACATTCGAAGGCCAACAATTGGCGCTGTTCCAGGATCTCTCCGCGATCACTTTGCGCAACCGACGACTGCTGCGGCCGCTTACGTCTTTGCTCCGGGACCGGGGCATTCGATACCGCTGGGGGTTCCCCTTCCAGCTCTCTATTCTACATGAAGGCTCCACTTTCCACGTGAAGACGCACCGTGATGTAGCGGAGGTGACCCTCGCATTAGGAATACCTACTCCACACGTTGACGACTGGGCCCTTGCGGGGTTTTCCTCAGTTCCTGCTTCCCGTGATGTTCCGGCGCGGAGGCGATCCAGGCCGAGACGGGGAGGAGACGTGGATGATGGGAGACGTTATCCCACGGCGCCTGAGGAGTAACCTGTGACGTACCTGTTCATACTCGTCTCTATGCAATTCCCTTGGGGGTGTGAGGGTTTTTTTTTTTATTTTTATTTTTTCCTTTTTTTTTTGTGTTCGCTCCTGCTCTCACCAGACCTTGAAATGTGAGCCTCTGACTCTTGCACTGCCGGACTTGATTGTCTGATGCTGCGCTGCTTTGCCGCAATTCCGATTGCTGTTCTACTCCCCTGTTATTGTTCGGCACGTCACTGACCAAATGTACTGCCTTGGTACGCCAGGGATCATTAGGTGCTCTGCGCCGTTGTTGCAGGTTTACCTCTGGGGCTTTACGGTCCCACTCTCTAGTCAGGGTTTTTTTTTTGTTTTTTTTTTTTATTATTTTATCTATATATGTACGCCTTGCACTACATAAATGCTTTACACTTGACCTTCCGCTGGGGGGCTACTGTATGTACCTGATTATATTTGATAACCAGATGTTTTCTTCATTTGCTCTGTTGTTCCTATAACTAATATGATTTGTACACGTTTGCGGGATGGTTGCTAAGTTGGAGGGTTTTGTGGACCACCCGAGCATGCTGTTCGGCATCGCTCCCTGATCACGTTTTCTTTTTTTTTTTTATTATTTTATCTATATATGTACGCCTTGCACTACACTTGACCTTCCGCTGGGTGGCTACTGTATGTACCTGATTATATTTGATAACCAGATGTTTTCTTCATTTGCTCTGTTGTTCCTATAACTAATATGATTTGTACACATTTGCGGGTTGGTTGCTCAGTTGGAGGGTTTTGTGGACCACCCGAGCATGCTGTACGGCATCGCTCCCTGACCACGTTTTTTTTTTATTATTTTATCTATATATGTATGCCTCGCACTACATAAATGCATTACTCTTGACCTTCCGCTGGGTGGCTACTGTATGTACCTGATTATATTTGATAACCAGATGTTTTCTTCATTTGCTCTGTTGTTCCTATAACTAATATGATTTGTACACATTTGCGGGTTGGTTGCTAAGTTGGAGGGTTTTGTGGGCTACCCGAGCATGCTGTACGGCATCGCTCCCTGATCACGTTTTTTTTTTTTTTTTTTTCTTTATCCTCTACCTCCGAGGGGGCCTGACTCCGTCCGCACCTGGTCCCCATTTTGGGGTCCCTGCTAGTCTTGCTCCTTACGTTTCGACACCTGTTATCTGTACTACTCCCACATGCGCTTCGCCTCTGGGGAGTTTGGTCCGAATGTTCGATGATATGTTTTGGGCTTTTTTTTTTTTTTTTTTTTTAGTTCTGTTCCGGATGGTTCTGGTTCCTTTCACCGTCTATGTGAACTATGGCTGCGAAGTACTGCGGAGTTTTTACTTCACGTTTTTCAGTTTTCTGCCTTGCTGCCACTTGCAGTAGCGCTTCCATTTACCCCTTGCAGATCGGTATCCCGTACTTTGAGAGATTGGCTGCAACGCCTTTGCTCTCACCGATTCCTGCTGTTGCGCACTACTAGCGCTTGCTTACGTTTTTGTGTTCAGTGTTCCCCCTCTCGTGTTGTGCTCTCCTCCTTCTCCTATTGTGCTCCCTTCCTGCCTCCCCTCTTTTACCTTACCCTCCCCCCCCTTTTTTTTTTTTCTTTTCTTCTTCTCTTTCTCTCTTTCTTTCTCTTCTCCCCTCCTCCTCTCTTTTACCCCTGCTTCCCCCCTTGACTTTTCTCTCCTTTCCTTCTCTGACTCCTCGCTATGCCCTCCCCTGCCTCCGCCTTTCGCCAGTCAAACCTTGAGGTTTTGAGTCTCAACGTGAGAGGCCTTAACTCTCCTGAGAAGAGGTCTCGGGTGTTCCGGAGCTTTCGTAACCCCGCCCCTTCTGTGGTTCTCCTACAAGAGACCCATCTTCGCGGGGCGGATGCTCCTTCCCTCCGTCACCCGGCCTACCCGCAGGTATTCTGCAGTAACTATTCTGGCTCTAAGTCACGTGGGACGGCGGTCCTTTTTTCCCGCCGGACCCCCTTCCTCCTGTCTGCTTCCCAGATTGACCCTGATGGTAGATACACATTTGTCAAGGGCACGATCCTGGACCAAGTATTCACGTTTGCTTCCGTGTACCTGCCCAACCAGAGACAATGCTCAATGGAATACTATCACTTGGGCCTTGCTGAGCAATGCTCTATTGCGGTGTCTACAATTTCGGATCACTGCCCGGTGACTCTGCGTCTCCGGGCTTGCCTTTATCGGCCCACTGTCACCTCTTGGCGTCTGAATGATTCCCTACTTTCTGAAGCTGCCTTTGTTCAGGAGGTGTCCGACCAATTAGCGTTGTATTTCCGGGATCATGTTGACTCGGAGGTGGCTTTGCCCACGGTGTGGGAAGCTCACAAATGCACCGTTAGGGGCCTATTTATTGGTAAGGCTTCAGCCCGCAAGAAACTTCGAACCCGTGAGATTGCGGACCTCACTCAGAGGATAGCCGTCCTGGAGACGCTTCACAAGCGCTCTTGTGATGAACACACCTACCTGGAATTGAACGACCTGCGACGTCGTTTAACATCGCTGCTTAACCAGGATATTCAGCGGACGTTCCTCCGTACCCGTTCCCTTTTTTATGAGCACGGTAATAAGAGCGGGCGGCTACTGGCCCAGGCCATGCGTGCCAAACAGCAGTCGTTGTTCATTAGTAGGATTAAAACACCCGAGGGTCTTACGTCCTGCTTACCCTCTGACATCGCCGACTCCTTCTGTCGATACTATCGTTCACTGTACAACCTTCCCGTCGATACGGAGGGTGCAAGTCGGATGCCTCTCATACGCGCTTACTTGGTGGAACACGTGCGCCGTAAATTAACGGCGGACCAGTCCGCGGCATTGGAGGAGGAGATTGGGGAGGAGGAGGTGTGGGCGGCGGTGAAGTCGATGGCGGCCGGGAAGGCTCCGGGTCCGGATGGCCTCCCCCTCCGCTACTACCGCACGTTTTGGGGGCAGTTGGGGGTTCCTTTCACGAAGCTCCTTAACGCGTTGCGGCTGGGGGAGCTCCTGCACCCCCACTCTCTGATGGCCACAATCACTGTCTTGCCGAAGGAGGGTAAAGATCCGCTGCTCTGCCAAAGTTATAGGCCCATTTCCCTCTTGAACTCCGACTTGAAAATCTTCGCAAAAGTGCTGGCCACTAGGCTGCAGGGGGTGCTGGGCTCTCTGATCCATCCTGACCAGTCGGGCTTCATGACGGGGAGGGAGGGACGAGATGGGACCTATCGAGCTCTTAACACGATTCACCTGGCTCGCTCGACCGGACAGAAAATTCTCCTCTTGTCTACTGACGCGGAGAAGGCGTTCGATAGGGTCGCTTGGGACTTTATGTTCCAGTCGCTTGGGACTTTATGTTTGGGTGTCTTTCCCTCCCCTCTGCCATGCTGCTCTCACTTCTTGCTATTGCACTTCTTCCCTCCCGGTGTTTACTGTTCCTTCTCCCCTTGCCGTTCCTTCCCCCCGTCTCCCTTCCCCTCCCCCTTCCTCCCTCATTCTTGTTCGTGTCGGTCTGTTCCTGTTCTCGTTTTCATGTGGGTCTCTCACGGAGGCACGCGGCACCTTGCCAACGCGGTCTGACTGACCTTGCCCTCACTCCGCATTGCTTCTCAACCGAGCGCTACTCAGACTTGTGTAAAAATGCTGTGATAGAATATTGCCGCTGCTCTTAAGATCTCGACTTTTTGTCTGCCCCATTACCCCACCCTCATTATTATGTCTTTCCCCCTATTGTCTTGATGTATTATGTTTATCCATGTTTTCAAAAATTTTCAATAAAACTTTAATTCACAAAAAAAAAAAACTTTCCTGGTTCAAGGCAATTTGATATTAGCTTTAAGTTGGTGCAGAACCTCGATATGTTTTGGGAGATTTTTCATCGGACAAAAAATGATATTATCTGGAAGAACATAAAACTTGTTCAGCTTACAAGACAGGCTACAGTCTCTGTCACGCTCCTGTTTCAAACAGAGATGGTGGCATTAGCAGACATCATGTACTGGATAAACAGGCATTGTACTGTTATGAATGCACCCCAAAAAATATTGGATGAAAATGGTCTGTGGAACGGAGGATGGAAGATGCTAGTCAAGTTATGGCAGACAGGAGGCGTTACTCACCATCTCCCGCACAGCTTTTTCATTGGTTCTGACAGAGGCATATGTTATTACCCTGGACAACCTAGAGTCTGCTATAAATGTGGGTCAATAAGGCATCTGGTCTATAGCTGTGACAAGATTAAATGTTCACAATGTAACTGTTTGGGTCATACCAGGTCAGAATGTAAGCAAGACGTTATCTGTAATTTATGTTCTGTTCAAGGTCATACCTTCAAAGAGTGTCCAGAAGCCTCCCACAACAAAATAGAGGAGGCTGAGTTGGATCTGGAAGGTATACTTAATGAAGCAATGGATGAGCCAATAACTGACAAGGGACAAAATCCAACTGACCATCAGAAAGATCTCGCTACTGAACCAGAAAATGTCACAATAAAAGAAAATAGAGGGGAAATGCATGATCCCACAGTAACTCAAGGTTTTCAGTCACTTATGGGGAAAAACGAAGATTTTCAGTTGGTGCAAGGAAAGGGAAAGAGAAAGTCAAGATATTTAGGATTACATAAGCAGAAAAGCAATATTCAAGGACTTCCTTTCAAGATAACTGCTGGTCGTTATGCTGGCCTAGAGGAATCCTCAGGAGATACTACTGAACTTAAAAGAAAGGAAGGACCATTTTGGAAAGAAGGATCCATAGAAGAATTAATGAGGTCCTGTGATGAAGAAGAGACTGTATCTGTCTCATTTAAGAGATGGGGTTCCCAAGGGGACAATGTTGGGGGTAAAAGAAAAATGATGAATTTATATAGATCATACGTCTCTACGGATATGTTCTTTTAATACTAATAGTTTAAGAACTAGTGAGAGGAGAAATTTAGTATATAGATTTTTGCAGGATGAACCTTTTGATGTGTGTTTTTTACAGGAAACCAGACTGAGGAATAACGATGATGTCTTGCGTGCTAAAAGAGAATGGACACATGGGCCGTCTTATTGGTCTTTTGGACTCGATAACTATGATGGTATTGGTGTTTTGTTCAAGAAATGCGATTTTGCAATGGACCGTATCATTGAGGTTATTGAGGGTAGATGTTTATTGTTGGATATGACACTGAATAAAGTGAATTACCGTATAATTAATGTTTATGCTCCTCAAACGTTAGTAGGTAGGAAGGAATTGTTTACAAATATTAAGCCATATTGTTTCACCTCTAAAGTATTAGTGATGGGTGGTGATTTTAATTGCGTAGTGAATAACGAGGATCGCAATAGTAATTATAAGAACCTAAAATATGATGAAAATTTCTTAAAAAAACTGATTGGTCAAGCGGGTCTTGTTGACACCTTTAAGTATAATTACCCAACGGAGCGTGGATTTACCTATCATAAAGGGAAATGGGCAAGTCGTATAGATAGGATATATGTAAAAAGTCAGTCTTTATCTTTTGACTTTCAGCTCCTCCCAGTAGAGTTTTCAGATCATGTTATGATTGTCCTGACTTTAAAAGTAAAGGATGGGATATTGTACGGCAAAGGTATTTGGAAACTAAATGTAAGAACACTAGATAATGAGCAAGTTAAACAAGAATTTATACAGTATTATGCTTATAGGAAATCCACACAGTGTTTATACGACACCATGTCAAGCTGGTGGGAGCAAATTAAAACTGATATTAAAGGGTTTTTTAAGTCCAAAGCCCGAAAGGAAGGAAATGCTCAATACATGCAGTACCTCGCCCTAAGGCTTAAATTAAATAGATTATACTCCAGGGTTAATAATGGGGAGAGTATCAATTTAGACCATATTGCTGGAATTAAAGATAAAATGAGGAAACTTCAATATGATCGTATGAACTCGTTGAAGGCAGAGAATAAATTTGATAGTTGGGGGTTTTCTGTTCCTGATCCATTTGAAGCTTGTAAAGAACGAATTGGTAAGAAAACCATATCAAGATTGGTAGACGAAGATGGACATATCCAAACAGAGGGAAGGAAAATTCGGGATATTGCTACATCGTATTTTGGAAAACTGTTTGCAAAACAAGATATAGATAGGAGTGAAATACAAATGTATTTACAAGATGTGGATACTCCGGTATTAGATATAAATGAGGCTGTGGATGATTAGACCTGTAACGGAAGATGAAATTAAAATGAGTATCAATTCCTTGGCCACAAAAAAAAAGTCCAGGTTCGGATGGACTAAGTGTTGAATTTTATCGGGCTTTTTCTGATATTTTGATACCTGATCTAGTAATGTTGTATAATGAGGTGTTAACTTTGGGACAGTTAACTCCATCTCAGTACACCTCTATTTTAGTTCTTTTGTCTAAACGCGGTGATTTGGCTGAGTTAAAGAATTGGCGTCCGCTGTCTTTATTAAACACTGATTATAAAATTATGTCGTCAAGGCTCAGTGTGGTAGCAGAAGCATTGATAAGTCCATGTCAGTCATGTGCAGTTAAAAATCGGAGCATACAAGATACACTATTACTGGTGAGAGAGGTGATAGAACACGCAAAACAGCAGAGAGAAGGTGTGTACTTGGTTGGGCTGGATCAAACCAAAGCCTTTGACCGGGTACATCATGGATTTTTATTTGAGACCTTGTTAAATTATGGTATTCCTGAGACTTTTATTAAATGGTTGGAAATCTTATATAAAGAAGCAGAAAGTTTTCCTTTGATTAATGGTAATTTAGGTCAATCTTTTCAGATAAAATCTGGTGTACGTCAGGGTTGTCCAATGAGCCCTTTACTTTATGTTTTCAGCATTGACCCTTTGTTAAGGAAAATTCAAGGGCATCAGGATATTGTAGGGATGGAAGTGAAGTTAGGAGGTGCCTCAGAGCATGTCAAACTCTGTGCTTATGCAGATGATATTACTGTTTTTTTAAAATCTGATGCTGATAATAGGGTATTACAGCGAGAATTAGACATTTACTCTAAAGTTTACAATTCTATGGTTAATGAGGATAAAAGTGAGGCTCTTTGGATTGGGAATCAAACAGAAGCGTTTCCGATCTGTTTTAAAAGGAAGGAAGAAACTATTAAAGTCTTAGGGATCACATTTGGATGTGTAGAGGATATAGGCCAAAGAAATTGGGAAGGGAGGTTAGAAATTTGTTCTGCTAAAATACAAAAATGGAAGAACTGGAAATGGTCCTTTGAAAGGAAAATTCAAGCCATTAAACGGTTTCTCTTTCCGATATTTATCTATACCAGTTTTGTTTTCCCGCTACCTGAAAATGTGGTGGTTAGAATAACAGGTTTGTTTTTTCAGTTTATATGGGGAAATCGGTTAAACATTATTAAGAGAAACGTTACATATCTTCCCAAGAAAGACGGGGGTTTGGGTATGGTGTGCCCTGAATTATTTTTCAATTTATTATTTCTAAGTAAGAATTTATGTTTTTTTTAATCTGGTAGAACAAATTTATGGGGGGTTCTGTATACGAAACAGTGGATTTTGTAGGTGTTTGGGTAAGTGGTGAAAAGATTAAGAGGATGTCTGGTAGATATAAACCACGCGCTGTCTATGCTCAGCAATGTATTCGTTTATTGCTGAAATGGCAAATTTCTTTTAATGATTTTATTCAATTTGACAGGAAAATATTGTATAAAAGTATCCTAACCAAGTATTACAGTGCACAGCTTGTTTTGAAAGATTGCCCTACTATCTTAGTTAAAAATGCCATACAACATGTCACGAGCACAAGAGTTCCGGTCAAGATGAGAGACACGATTTGGCTTTGTTTTTATGGTGAATTGTATGTTAGATCCAATTTAAAATTTATGAATTTGGTGGATTGAAATTGCCCAAGGGATGAATGCACAGATATCTTAGAAACCATGTCCCATTTCTTGTGTGAGTGTCTATTCACTAAAAAAATATGGGACGTGATGGCAACATATTTAAAGATGTCTCATCTTAAAAATCAGTCATATGTACAATTGGTATATGGTGAATTTAAAATCCCGGGAAATATTAATAAAAGTACGTTGTATGTAATTAATGCCATTGTTATATATTATTTGTGGAATGCTAGGTGTTTAAAGTCAGCAAAACACATTTTGTTATCAGTTGAGTCTGTAACTACTTTAATTATTGATGCTTTAAAAGATGTGTATGTTAAGGAGAGAAGTACACGGTATTGGGAAGGGATTGATCTGTCATTTTTGTTTTGATGTTTTGGGTATAATTTTTTTTTTTGCGTGTTGTAATTATTGTTTCTTTTTTGTGATTGTATTTTTTGGTTGCATGAATATTAAATAAAAAAAATTCCACTTTATACATGGATCCTTTGAAAGTAATTGCCCGCTGTACAAGACAGCCTTTAGACAAAACTTGGGTAAGAGGTGCAATAGCCAGATCACCACTCATGGACAGCTGTTTTGTGTAGATATATATATATATATATATATATAGTGTATATGTAGCATTTTATAATTGGCCCCCCTACTTTGGTCCCTGCCCCCCCTAAATATGAAAGCTGGAGATGCCACTGCACTGTAGGCGTGTGTATGGGCAGTGTATTTGTTTTTATATGGGCAGGCATGCATAAGGGCAATGTATATGTGTATATGGGCAGGCGTGCGTAACGGCTGCGTATACGTGTGTATATGGGCAGGTGTGTGTTTATGGGCAGGTGTGTGTTTATGGGCAGTGAGTGTGTGTATGGGCAGTTCATATGTTTGTATATGAGCAAGGTATATGTCTGTTTATGGGTAGGTGTGTGTAAATGAGCAGTGGTTATGTGTGTGTATGGGCAGTGTATATGTGTTTTTATGGGCAAGTATGTGTAAGGGCAAGGTATATGACTGTTTATGGACAGGCGTACATAAGGGGGAGTCATGTGTAAGGGCAGTATATGTGCATATGTGTATATGGGCAGGGGTACATAAGGGCAGTGTATATGTATTAACACCGGCAGTCTGTATTGCAGCCACAGCCGTAAAATAGATCTGTATCTGGTAAATGGAATGACACATTGGGTGGGGTATGCTGGAGGGAGGTATGAAGGGGAAACAATAATATGTATAGAGATGGATGGGGGTGATTTGGTGCAATATGGGGTGATAATGATAGGGAATGGAAATCATGGTGGAGAGTAACATTATGATGATGGTGGTAGATATGAATATGGTGGTTGGGTGGTATGATAATGAATTATGAGGTGTGATAATGACCAGGGGCAGCTCTACACTTACAGATACATACAGTCTAATACCTTACACATACATGCAGACAAACACACAACCATTCCAACTCGAAACACTTGCACCCTATACACTTAAACATGCATTCATTTTTTTTTACATTTTTTTACATTTTCAATCTAGTTAGGATGTTATTATAAAAAATGTTATAATAATTTCTGTGAATCTGTAAGTCTCTCATTGGATCCATACCTGCAATGCAGGGCTTGCATATAATATTCATACCTCATTTGATATATCCACTATATGGACAAAAGGTATTGGGACAAGGGACTAGCACTCTAAGTACATAAAACATTAATTATGTAGTTGGTCCCTCCTTTGCAGCTATAACGGCTTGCACTCATCTGACACCGATTTCCACAAGATTTTGGAGTGTTTCTGTGGGAATATTTATCCAGTTGAGCATTTGTTTGGTCAGGCACTGGTGTTAGATGAGAAGGTCTGGCTCGCAATCTCCGTTCCAGTTCACCCTCATGGTGTTTGATGGGGTTGAGATTAGGGCTCTGTGCTGTCCAGTCAAGTTCTTCCATGCCAAACTCATTACAGCATGTCGTTATGGACCTTGCTTTGTGCACTGGGGCACAGTCATGCTGAAATAGTCAACCCCAAACTGTTCCCACAAAGGTGGAAGCAGAGCATTGTCCAAAATGTCTTGGTATGCTAAAGCATTTAGATTATCCATTACTGACCTGTGTCCCAATACCTTTGTCCATATAGTGGTGCACAAAGCAAGGTCCATAAAGACATGGTTGGATGAGTTTGGTGTGGAAGAACTTTACTGCACCACAAAAGCCCTGACCTTAACCCCTTTAAACACCTTTGGAATGAACTGAAACTGTGATTGTGAGGCAGTCCTTCCCGTCCAAGATCAGTGCCTGATCTCACAAATGCTCTACTGGATGAATGGGGAAAAATTTCCACAAAAACACTCCAATATCTTGTGGAAAGACTTTCCAGAAAAGTGGAAGCTGTTATAGCTGCAAAGGGGGTACCAACTTCATATTAATGTCTATATATTTAGAATGCAGTCTCATCAAAGTCCTGATGGTGTAATTGTCAATTCTCCCAATACGTTTGTCCATAAAGTGTATCTCCAATGTGAGATTAGCATGTGTTACACAGTTAATCTGTATGTTTCCATGTGGTTCTTATTTCAGCTATACCTACAATAATAGGATTGCACATGTTATTCGGTTGATCTCTTTTCAAGTCCTTCTCACTTGATCTAAACACACAAACACAGGGTTTGGATGAGATATTCGGTTGATCTCTATGAACAACACATGGATGCATCCTAGACTGTAAGCTCGTTTGAGCAGGGCCCTCCTCACCTGTTGTCTCTGTTAGTCAATTTGTTATGTTACATACTACTTGTTATGTCCTGTCTACCCATTGTACAGCTCTACAGAATTAGAAGGCGCTATATAAAACAATAAATAATAATGATAATAATAAATCCTGGTGCTATGTGTTCTCCAGGTAAGGGACACATACACGCACCCTACCATCAACATGGTGTAAAGGAAAACATGATTCATCAAACCAGGCCACCTTCGTCCAGGCTCCGTTGGCCAGTTCTTATGCTCACGTGCCCATTGTAGGCATTTTTGGCAAAGGCCAGGGGTCAGCATGGGCACCCTGACTGGTCTCTGGCTACACAGTCCCATACGAAACAAACTGCGATGAGCTGTGTGTTCTGACACCTTTCTATCAGAATCAGCATTACCTTTTTCAGCAAGAAGAGCTACTGGGTCGTTTGGATTTGACCACACAGACCAGCCTTCGTTCCTCACATGTACCATGAGCCTTGGCCACATATGAACCTGTTGCCAGTTCACTGCTTTTCCTTCCTTGCACTACTTTTGATAGGTATTGACCATTGCAGACTGGAAACCCCCTTCAAGAGCTGCAGTTTTGGAGATGCTCTGAGCCAGTTGTCAATTTGACCCTTGTCAAAGTCGCTTGTTTGTCAGATCGTTGCGCTTGTCCATTTTTGCTGCTTCTAATGCATCCACTTTGAGGACAAAATGTTCACTTGCTGCCTAATACCGTATTTGCCCGATTATAAGACAAGGTTTTTTCCAGAGCAAATGCTCTGAAAAATACCCCTCGTCTTATAATCGGGGTCGTCTTATAATCAGACCTCAAATAGGTCTGACTATGAGACTAAGATCCAGATCCCCCGCAGCGATGCAGGGGACCTGGATCTTCCTCCTGTGTTATGCCCCCCCACCCAAACTTACCGGTGCTTCTGAGTCCCCGGTGCTTAGTCCGGGCAGCATTTAGAGCTCTACGCGAATAAGCACCGGGGACTCAGATGCAGGGGACCTGGATCCTCCTGTGTTATTCCCCCTCCCCAACTTAGTCCGGGCAGCGTGTAGAGCTCTACGCGATTCACGTAGACATCTTCCGCTTAAGTGCGTAGAGCTCTACACGCTGCCCAGACTAAGCACCGGGGACTCAGAAGCACCGGTAAAAATGGAGGAGGGAGGGGGAGGGAGTGTTAAATGGGGGGCATAAGGCATTTCTGGAGGCAGAGTGCTCTGTGAAATGCCTTTTAACCCCCTTAATGCCACTCTGCCTCCAGAAATGACAGGCAGGGATAATGGAAATATGGTGGGATGAGACGCATGACTGGACAGTTAGTTTAAATGGTTACACATTATTTAGGAAGGATAGAAAAAACAGGAAAGGTGGTAGGGTATGTTTGAATGTCAACAATTAGCTCAAGTCAAATATTAAGCAAGTAGAATGTGACAAGGAAAATGTGGAAGCTTTATGGGTAGATATCAGCTTGGGATATGTTATGAACCACCTAATGTTAATACTAATGAGGAAGAACAGCTGTTTGAGCAAATTGGAAAAGCTGCACATCTGGGTAACATGTTAATTATTGAAGATTTTAATTACCTGGACATAAATTGAGACAGAGGGACTAGTAGTTCTCCATGGGGATTCAGGTTTCTGAACCTGTTAAATGACACCTTCATGTCACAACTGGTACAAGTACCAACTAGAAAAGACTCTTGTCTGGATCTTGTTATGACAAACAATGTTGATCTATTGTCAAACAGGGAGGACTTGGGTAATAATCACAATATGGTGCCTTTCGAAATAAACTCAAAAAATAAATTGCACATGGGAAATACTAAAGCATATTTTAAAGGGCAGATTTACAACATATTGACTGGCATAAACTCTTTAGTGAAGAGAGTGAGGGAAAATTGGAATATCCTTAAACAAATATTAGAAAGGTATACTTCTCAGTATATATAATTGGGTAATAAATATAAAAGAAACAGACTGAAGCTAATGTGGCTTAGTGGGGAAGTAAACTAAGAAATTAAAAATAAGAAAAGGGCTTTTAACCCCTTCGTGACAAAGGCTGCTTTTACTTTTTGTACCCTTCGTGACAATGGCCGTTTTAACATTTCTGCGCTGCTCGTGTTTAGCTGTAATTTTCTTCTTTCCCGTTTACTGAACCCACACACATTAGATATTGTTTTTTTTCAGGACAAGAAGGGCTTTCTTTAGATGACATTGTTTTGATTGTATCATATTATTTACTATTAAAAAAAGTATAAAATATGGTGAAACATTTAGAAAAAAATGACTGTTTCTAACTTTTAGTTGAAAAATCTTTTACTCATCTATAAAAGGTAATAAAAAAACCTGCTAAATAGATTCTACTATTTGTCCTGAGTTTAGAAATACTCAATGTTTTTATGTTTTTTTGCTTTTTTCTACACATTATGGGGCAATAAGTAGGGGTAGCGTTTTGCTATTTCAAAGCCATTTTTTCCAAATCTGGTAATTCTTCCCCCCATGTGCCATTTCGGGTATCTTTGAACCCGGCCAATGCAATTTACCCCATCAAGTCATATATTTTTGAAAACTAGACAGCCCGGGGTATTCCAAATGCTAGTATTTTAACCCTTTCCAAGCACTTATTCTACCATCAGCCTTTGTCAAATGTTATGGTAGTATTTTTTTTTTGCATTTGTTTTTTCACACACATTTTACTTTAGGTATGAATAAACAGGTTCTGGTATATGTCACTATCATAAAACACCCCAATATGTGTTCAGCAACATCTCCTGAGTACAGCGATACCTCACATGAATGATTTTGCCTGGCTGTTTGGGGGCAAAAGGGCCACATTTGACCTCCCCCGGGTTAGCCCCCCATATTAAATTTTTTTACAAAAGATCATGGCATTTGTTAGATCTTTGTTAGATCAGGTTTGATCAACTGTTTTTTTCGTTAGATCTACTCTAAAATAGGCAATATTAACAATCTTTTTCAGGGGGGGCTAACCCGTAGCCAGCCCCCCCTCAACAAAAATTTCAACAAAATGTTACTGATTATGATAGCTCTACGTTAGATCAGGTTTGATCAGACAAAATTTTTGTTAGATCTAGTCTAATTACTGAGATATTGCATATTTAATGAGGGGGGGCTGAAATTTGGATTTTTTTTTATGGATCTTGGTAGATATTCGTTAGATCAGGTTAGATCAACTGTTTTTTTCGTTAGATCTACCACGCAGGAGGCGGTATTCACAATCCTATTTTGTGTGCGGGGGATGGGTACACATACGGTCTGGCCCCCCTCAACTGAAATTTGGATTTTTTTTTATGGATCTTGGTAGATATTCGTTAGATCAGGTTAGATCAACTGTTTTTTTCGTTAGATCTACCACGCAGGAGGCGGTATTCACAATCCTATTTTGTGTGCGGGGGATGGGTACACATACAGTCTGGCCCCCCTCAACTGAAATTTGGATTTTTTTTTATGGATCTTGGTAGATATTCGTTAGATCAGTTTAGATCAACTGTTTTTTTTCGTTAGATCTACCACGCAGGAGGCGGTATTCACAATCCTATTTTGTGTGCGGGGGATGGGTACACATACGGTCTGGCCCCCCCCTCAACTGAAATTTGGATTTTTTTTATGGATCTTGGTAGATATTCGTTAGATCAGGTTAGATCAACTGTTTTTTTCGTTAGATCTACCACGCAGGAGGCGGTATTCACAATCCTATTTTGTGTGCGGGGGATGGGTACACATAGGGTCTGGCCCCCCCTCAACTGAAATTTGGATTTTGTTTAATGGATCTTGGTAGATATTCGTTAGATCAGGTTAGATCAACAGTTTTTCTCGTTAGATCTACCACGCAGGAGGCGGTATTCACAATCCTATTTTGTGTGCGGGGGATGGGTACACATACGGTCTGGCCCCCCCTCAACTGAAATTTGGATTTTTTTTAATGGATCTTGGTAGATATTCGTTAGATCAGGTTAGATCAACTGTTTTTTTCGTTAGATCTACCACGCAGGAGGCGGTATTCACAATCCTATTTTGTGTGCAGGGGATGGGTACACATACGGTCTGGCCCCCCCTCAACTGAAATTTGGATTTTTTTTAATGGATCTTGGTAGATATTCGTTAGATCAGGTTAGATCAACAGTTTTTTTCGTTAGATCTACCACGCAGGAGGCGGTATTCACAATCCTATTTTGTGTGCGGGGGATGGGTACACATACGGTTTGGCCCCCCCTCAACTGAAATTTTGATTTTTTTTTTATGGATTTTGGTAGATATTCGGTAGATATTCGTTAGATCCGGTTAGATCAACAGTTTTTTTCGTTAGATCTACCACGCAGGAGGCGGTATTCACAATCCTACTTTGTGTGCGGGGGATGGGTATACATACGGTCTGGCCCCCCTCAACTGAATGGATCTTGGTAGATATTCGTTAGATCCGGTTAGATCAACTGTTTTTTTCGTTAGATCTATCTACTCACAATCTTCTTTTGATTTTACATATCCATGCCTGTTCATTTGCACATCAAGCCACAGGTGCATACCTCTCAACTGTCTCGATTAATGCAGTACAGTCACGATTTGGAGGCTCTGTCCCGCTGAGCTCTACCTCTGTTCCATGGAATTCGGGATTCAGAATCCTGCGGGTCCTGATCGTGTTCTCTGGTGCCTGGGTCACCAGAAAACGACTACTGGACATGCTCAGCATTGTACGCTGACACTCTGATCTTCACAGTTTAGGAAGAGTGATGGCAGCAATACACATGCGCGCCAGCGTCCCAATTTGCCGAGATGTTGGGAGGTATGAGGTGATGTCATAAATAACAGACTCCACAGACACATTTAAAACACATTTTTCTCCGAATTTAGGCATTTTCTTGCAGTTTGCCTAACACAATGTATAGATAACTTTCAATATTTTTTTATTCTCTGCATTCACAGTATAAGCAATGTTTAGGTGATACAGTTGCTTTAATATTGGTGAACTAATCTGGCTGAGGTCAGCATATGTCCAGCCTGAAGATATTAGTTACATTTCAATAATGCTGTGTATGACATCTTCTTTGATTGGATAATAATTTCCCTCCAGTCATAACAGTTGTTAAAGAAACACATCCTGTGTGACCACTAACTCAATGTTAAGGTGGGTATTGGTTTACTGTATATGGGATACAGGGCCGGCCCGACAATGGAGCCAAGTGGGGCAACCGCTCCAGGCGGCACTTTTGAAGGGGCGGCACTTCGCCGCCCCAAGCCCTTTTTTTTTTTTTAAAGCGGCGAGTTTCCCTGTTCGTTCTCGGTGCCGGCTTATAATGCTGAGTGCCGGAAGATTTCCGGCG
This sequence comes from Spea bombifrons, assembly GCF_027358695.1. Lineage (NCBI taxonomy): Eukaryota > Metazoa > Chordata > Amphibia > Anura > Pelobatidae > Spea > Spea bombifrons. Next base: position 16,676,899 of record NC_071090.1, read on the forward strand.
CTCAGCATTACAAGCCGGCACCGAGACCGAACAGGGAGACTCGCCGCAGGACTGCTGAAAGGTAAGTACAAGAGGGCGGGGGCGGCAGGGACGATAAGGGAAGGGGGGGGCGGCATTTTAAAATTCGCCCCAGGCGGCATTTTGCCTTGGGCCGGCCCTGATGGGATATATATATATATATATATATATATATATATATACTACTTTCAGTGTATAATTTCCATTGTATAATTTCAGTGTATAATTTCAAGGAGGCCATTACATTTCATGTTGTAGAAGAAAAGACAATTTTTGGGAGGTATACGATGATATGGTGCGCACTGTAAAAACTGTTGACCCAAACAAAGTATGTGGACTTTCAGAGGTAGTTGTATATGTTAAGGTGTAGCTTTTTCTGTTAACATAACAGATGTAACAAATTATGTAAGACATAGTTTTAAACACTCTTTATAAAGTTAATCTAAGGTCATTCATAGACCATTTTCATATAAATGCAATCAACATGCTACAATGGGATGTAAATGTGGCCCACACCTCTTAATTGAGCTACATGTTGGTTTACATACACCAAAACAATGTTTTTCTGATTTTCCAAATTAGATAGGATTTGTACACTATGGGCATTTATTATGCATGTTCAAGATGTTTCATGTTTCCATTTTTAGACATTGCTGTAAAAGCACTGCACATTTTTTTCTACAGTATTTACTTAGTTGTGTTTTAGACCATGCAAATAACTTTAATATTTAGTTTTATTATACTAATTAAACTGTTTATTAAAAAAAAAAAACAGAAAACTGATCCTTTTTGTTTAGGTCTGTGTACATGCATTTTTTCAGCCCCTATGTATACCCATTACCCGCACACAAAATAGGATTGTGAATACCGCCTCCTGCGTGGTAGATCTAACGAAAAAAAACAGTTGATCTAAACTGATCTAACGAATATCTACCAAGATCCATAAAAAAAATCCAAATTTCAGTTGAGGGGGGGCCAGACCGTATGTGTACCCATCCCCCGCACACAAAATAGGATTGTGAATACCGCCTCCTGCGTGGTAGATCTAACGAAAAAAACAGTTGATCTAACCTGATCTAACGAATATCTACCAAGATCCATAAAAAAAAAATCCAAATTTCAGTTGAGGGGGGGCCAGACCGTATGTGTACCCATCCCCCGCACACAAAATAGGATTGTGAATACCGCCTCCTGCGTGGTAGATCTAACGAAAAAAAACAGTTGATCTAAACTGATCTAACGAATATCTACCAAGATCCATAAAAAAAAATCCAAATTTCAGTTGAGGGGGGGCCAGACCGTATGTGTACCCATCCCCCGCACACAAAATAGGATTGTGAATACCGCCTCCTGCGTGGTAGATCTAACGAAAAAAACAGTTGATCTAACCTGATCTAACGAATATCTACCAAGATCCATAAAAAAAATCCAAATTTCAGTTGAGGGGGGGCCAGACCGTATGTGTACCCATCCCCCGCACACAAAATAGGATTGTGAATACCGCCTCCTGCGTGGTAGATCTAACGAAAAAAACAGTTGAACTAACCTGATCTAACGAATATCTACCAAGATCCATAAAAAAAAATCCAAATTTCAGTTGAGGGGGGGCCAGCCCCCCCTCATGAAATATGCAATATCTCAGTAATTAGACTAGATCTAACAAAAATTTTGTCTGATCAAACCTGATCTAACGTAGAGCTATCATAATCAGTAACATTTTGTTGAAATTTTTGTTGAGGGAGGCTGGCTACGGGTTAGCCCCCCCTGAAAAAGATTGTTAATATTGCCTATTTTAGAGTAGATCTAACGAAAAAAACAGTTGATCAAACCTGATCTAACAAAGATCTAACAAATGCCATGATCTTTTGTAAAAAAAATTTATATGGGGGGGCTAACCCGGGGGAGGTCACATTTGGGGCATGCACATTTTTCAATGTTGAACTTTGGCATTTGGGGATCCACTGCCCATGCCCTATTTGGTACATCTTTGAGCCGGGCCATTTCAGTGTGCCCAATAAACCCATATATTTTTGATAACTAGACACCCCAGGGTATTTCAAATGCTAGTATTTTAACTCTTTCCATGCACCATATCTACCACCAGTCTTTGTCAAACTTTGTGGTAGTCATTTTTTTGCATTTGTTTTGTCACACACATTTTACTTCAGTTATGAATTAAAAAGTTCTCGTATATGTCACTATCACAAAACACCCCAATATGTGTTCAGCAACATCTCCTGAGCACAGTGATACCCCACATGAATGATTTTGCCTGGCTGTTTGGGGGCAAAAGGGCCACATTTGGGGCATGCACATTTTTCAATGTTGAACTTTGGCATTTGGGGATCCACTGCCCATGCCCTATTTGGTACATCTTTGAGCCGGGCCATTTCAGTGTGCCCAACAAAACCATGTATTTTTGAAAACTAGACACCACATGGTATTTTAAATGCTGGTATTTTAACTCTTTGAATGCACACATTTTACCACCAGCATTTTTTCAAAGTTTGCAGCAGTATTTTTGTGTGTGTATTTTTCCCACACACACCTACTTTATGTATGAATTTACAGCTCCTGGTATATGCCGCTGTCACATGACACCCCAATATGTGTTCAGCAACATCTCCTGAGTACAGTGATACCCCACGTGCATGGGTTTGTCATTTTTGGGGGGAACTAAAAGGCCACATTTGGTACGTGTGCATTTTTCTAATTGGAAATTAGATGTGTGGCCATCCTTCCCCCCGTGTTAATTGGGACCTTGTTGAACCTGGCCAATTCAATTTACCCCATCAAGTAAACACCCCATGGGCATTTAATATGCCAGTATTTTAACTCTTTCCATGCGAGAATTGTTTTAAGCTAATATGCTAATTTTAGGACTTGCTCACAAAAATATATTTTTTATATATATATTTTATTTTTTTTTGCCTTTTTTAATTTTTTTTAACATTTTTTTTCAACTTGAAGGTTCCCCTGATAGTGACATCAGTGGGAAATTATTTTTACATTTTACTGTTTTTTTTTACTATTTTTTTCTAATTATTATTAATTTTATTTTATTTTTAATTTATTTTTACTAATCACACTGTGATTAGAAAGCTGAGCGCCATTGACTTGCATGGTTGAATGCAGAACCTGTATTCAACCTGCAAGTGGAGCCAGAGTTCTCTAGAGGGTCGGGAGACCATCTAGCGAACTTTTTCGTCTTTATTGGGTTTTTTTCCGGGCCGCCGCCATCTTGCTGAGCGGTCACAGTCCATCCCAAGGTAAGTGTTTGGTGTCGCTGGATGCCTCCCGATCGAGGCATTCCAGCGACACCATTTAAGTTGATCGCCTCCTAAACGGTTTTAAAACGGGCAACAAAGTATGGCGGATGTTGACGCCCCGGGGAGGGGCCAGAGATGGGCCCTTTGTGCCGATCATGGCGTTGCTGAATGCCTCGAGGTCGAGGCATTACAGCAACGCCGTTTCGGTGCAGAAAGCGAAAATAGATCGCTTTCTGCACCCGTTTAAAGACGTGCCGGTCCTAGCACGTTAATTGTCGTTAACGACTTGATTTTCGGTGACGTGCCCGGACCGGCAATTGTCATCAAGGGGTTAAAGCATTTAAATCAGACAAATCACAGGCATCCTATATAAGATATAAGGAAGCCAATAATGCATGCAAAAAGGCGATTAGATGGGCTAAACTAGAAAATCAGAAAGAGCAAAATCAACCCCAAAATCAACAATTTTCCTATATTAAGGAGGAACCTATGGCAATAGATATGCAAATGATTTCTGGAAAACACTTGCAGACAAACTGTGATTGGATTACTCAGGACAAAGTACTACAACAACTAAAGGAAGTTAATGTCAACACCCACAAGTATTTAACCCCTTCAGGACTGGGATTTTGATACTAAGGTGTCGCTAAAGGACCGGAGCCGTTTTTGTGTTTTTGCTATGTCTTTCTTCAACTGTAATTTCTCTCATATCAATTAGTGCACCCACACAAATAATATATTGTTTTTTTCAGCACAAGTAGGGCTTTCATTTGAAACCATATTAAGCTGGGTAGTACATTGTTTTGTTTGAAATAAACTGGAAAAAGTGGGGGGGAAATGAAAAGTTTTTTTTACAGTTTTGTATACATACAAATTGTACACACATTGAGCCAATGGGAAAAAATTATCCAAAATATATTCATTAATTTGTCCTTATTTGGAAACCACCCAATAAAGCCAAGATTTTAATCTATTTTGACCAGTATAGGGCAAATATTGCAAGGCATGCATCACGTTTTTAAAATGTAATTTTTTTCAAATTTGGCATGGTAGTCTAATAACTGCAATAGTTGTCACAGATACTGATTATCCCCCCAAAATTATATGTTTATGAATAGTAGATAAGTCAAGGTGTACAACAAGGGTCATTTTGACACTTTTCAAACAGGGATTTTATCGCCAATTGCTGCCAAATTTTGAGGTATTTTTATATTTTTGGGGGTTTTTTGCATATGTTGCAATGTTGCTTTAGATTTCATATTATATTTTAGGGTAAATCACAATTTTTATTCATTTTTGGTAGTTCAAAGAGGGGGGAACAGAAGGAAAAAAGGGAAGGGGGAAGGTACAAGTCAAAAATACACAACATCCATGAGGTATCCCCATACAATGCATGAAATAAATAGCAGCAGTAGGAATGGCGAGCAATCGATGTCTTAGGCTCACGACAAGGCGTGCATTCCAAAACAACAATAGTGACCCAGCACACTGAGGAAGCGGCCAGAGAGGACGCAGAGGGGCGAAGGTAATAGAGAAAGCGCGGCAATTGAAACGCGCCCCAGAACACAGGCTCAAGTGGGGACCTGGCGCATATGGAGCCCCAGACACATAGAGGCAAGGACAAAGAACGAGGAGGAGAACAGGGGTAGGGAAGATAACGGGGAACAGGGGGAGGGAGAGAAAAGAAGGAGGAGAAAGAAAAAAAAAATAAATGTAAAATAAAAAAAGGGTAGGGAATGAAAGAAAAAAAGAGAAGGAAGAGAAGCGCGCAAGAGGGAGGGGGAAAGTCTAAGCCAAGAGGGGGCGGATAAGAGGACCCGACACAAACTCCAACCAATAGAACCAGGTGGACCTGTAGCGCTCAGTCGCCCCAGTCGCCAAGAGATGTAATTCCTCAAAAATCCGTATCCGCTCCACGCGGAGTACCTACTCCCGAAAAGAAGGTGGATCAGGGCTACCCCAGTGTAGGGGGACCAGAGCCTTCGCCGCAGTCAGGAGATGACGCAACACAGACTTCCGGAACCAACGCTCAGAGTAAGGCATATGGAGAAGGAGAAAGAATTCCGGGGTGAATGGAATGGACTTGTCCGTTAAGCGCTGCATCTGTGCATGAACAGAGGTCCAATACGGGACAATGCGCGGACAGTACCACCACAAATGAAGGAGGGAGCCCGGGGTGGCATCGCATCTCCAACACCTGTTGGGGACATCAGGGCGGTAAGCGGAAGTGATGCTCGGGGGCCTATACCAGCGGGCTAACAATTTGTAGGACATTTCCCGGTCCCCATTACTCCGAGAACAACCATGCGTGAGGAGGCATATTTTCTCCCAATGGTCATCCGAAAAGGTGGCCTGAAGCTCCAATTCCCAACTCCCCATGAAGGAAGGTGGAAGCGTATGAAAGGCCTCAAGGAGGAGGCCATACAACCTGGAAATGCCATGCGGCGGAAGTGAGGAAGCCAGACATAGGTCCTCAAATCGTGTGCAGCTGCGCAACATAGCATGCTTCCGGGGCTGAGACCGGAAAAAACTACACAACTGAGCATAACGGAACCTATCCAGTAGGGAAGGAGGCGAGCAGGCAGCCAATTGCGTTAGGGGCTTAAGACCACCCACAGACAGGAAGGATTGGATCGTCGGACCCACAGCAGGGCTGGAGGCCGGGAAGAGGTCGCAGCCCATCCCGGGTGGAAAATCAGGGTTGTCCCGGACCGGGGTCAATGGAGAGGGGACAGGGCAAGCCCTTCATGGGGAGGCCAAGCAAGGCCGCCTCGGCAGCGACCCACTGCTTGTGGGCGGGGCTGTGAGACCACTCCAAGACCCGAAGCAGGTGGCAGGCCCTGTAGTAAGAGCGGGGGCAGGGCAAAGCCAGGCCCCCAGCAGCCTTGGGGAGGATCAGGGTAGCAAATCGAACCCGAGGGTTCCGCGAACCCCACACAAATCGCAGAAAGACAGACCGTAGCGTATCAAAAAAGGATCATATTATATTTTGTATAGAATAGGTGCAACTGCAGAAAATTGTGTTCACCAACATCCCCTGGTTCCAACAAGGCCTCACATGCATGGTTCATGCATTTTTTGAGGAAGCCATGAGGCCATAACTGGAACATGCACAAGTTTTCAGTAATTCGTTTACTGGGCCCATATCCCATTTGGGACATTTTGGAAGCCCCCACTGTAAATTTCCCCATAAAAGTATATATTTATGAACAGTAGACAAGTCAAGGTGTTCAACTAGGGTAGTTTTGACAGTTTTCAGCCAGCCATTTCTTAACTGATGTCTGCCAAAGTTCACAGGGAAATTATTTTATTGCGTTTTAACGCATAAATTTCAATGTTGCATTGAATTTCTTGCACACCATAAGTGTAACAGTGGAAGAAAATGCCACATTTTGTTCACCAACATCCCCCGGTCCCAATAAGGCCTCACATGTATAGTTCAAGCATTTTTTGAGGAAGCTATGAGGGCAAAACTGGAACATGCGCATTTCAATTTTTAAACTTTTTAAATATTTTTTTTTTATCAGATTACTTGTTAGTGACAGGTTTAGGCCGTTGACATCAATCAGGGAGACCGATCAATAATCAGCGACTTAAAATGTCACCGACAGGTGATCAGGTAATAATTATGTTTTTGTTTCTTTATTATTAATAATTTGTGTTTTTTCATAATTACCCTAGATGACCCCTCTCTCTTTGTAGGGCAGTGTCATCCATGGGCTGCCACAATGATTTGATCACCCCTATTGGCCAGGAGCGATCTGATCATCATCAGCCCAGCATTTGACCTGGAAGCACCCTGGACTTTCAGGTCAGTGCTGTTATTTTTTTTATTTATTTATGAATTTTTTAATTTTATTTATATTTATTTTTTTACATTTTTTTTAACTCTTTCAATGCTGATGCTCCATTGAAGCATTGACTGATATTTAGTCCCCACAAGCTTTTTTATACATTTTTTGTATAATTTTTATGCCTATGGCTTAACGGGTTTGGGGTTTTTGAACGGGGGCAGGGAGGATATACCGCATTTGCTCGATTATAAGACGACCCCCCAAAATATGAATATTAACTTAGGAAAAAAAGAAAAAGCCTGAATATAAGACGACCCTAAAGGAAAAAAGTTTTACCAGTAAATGTTAATTCATGTAAACTATTTTTTTTTGATAAAAGCTATGATTGAGAAAAATATTTTTTTTGTTTTTATTTCCTTGTATTTTCCAACCTGTCCCCCAGTTACGCACATCTGTCCCCAGGCTTGCCACACCAATATGGCACTGTGGCCCATGATATGCCTTTTAACCCTCTATATGCCACTGTGCCCCATGGTATGCCTTTTGACCCCCTATGTGCCACTCTGCCTCCAAAAATGCCTTATACCCCTATATCCCATTCTGGCATTTAGGGGGTTAAAATGCATATTATGGGGCAGAGTGACATATAGGGAGGTATAAGGCATTCCAGGAGGCAGAGTGGCATTAAGGGAGTTAAAAGGCATTGTATAGAGCACTCTGCCTCCAGAAATGCCTTATACCCCTATATGCCACTCTGGCATTTAGGGGGTTAAAAGGCATATTATGGGGCAGACTGGCATATAGGGAGGTATAAGGCATTTCAGGAGGCAGAGTGCTCTATTAAATGCCCCCTTAACGCCACTCTGCCTCCTGAAATGCATTATACCTCCCTATATGCCACTCTGACCCATAATATGCCTTTTAACCCCCTAAGTGCCAGAGTGGAATATAGGGGTATAAGGCATTCCAGAAATGCCCTATGCCCCCATTTAACACACACACACACTTACCGGTGCTTCCAATTTCCTGCTGTATTGCCGGGGCAGCGGGTTGACGTCTCCTTCCGCTGCAGCCGGAAGGAGGTGTGGCTAGCAGCGGGGTTTGTCTGCGTCCGTCGCGTATACCTTCCCCGGCTGTCAGAGATCAGAGTTCCCCGCACCGGTGCCGTCAACCCGCTGCCCTGGCAATACAGCAGGAAGCACCGGTAAGTGTGTGTGTTAAATGGGGGGGGGGACAGAAGGATCCAGGTTCCCTGCAGCGGTGCGGGGGATCTGGATCTTAGTCTCATAATCAGGCCTCTGTTTGAGGTCTGATTAGAAGACGACCCCGATTAGAAGACGAGGGGTATTTTTCAGAGCATTTGCTCTGAAAAAAACCTCGTCTTATAATCGAGCAAATACGGTACTGGCTAGATGTTATGCTAGGGCAATGGGATGTATGGTTTTTTAATTTTTTTTTTATTATCTTTTTTATATTTTTGTTTTAATTTTTTTTTTATTTTTTATGTATTTTTTTTTTTTACACAAAAATGGTTAGAGGCCCTCTTATGGACCTCCTGAACATGCCAGTGATGTCACTATGACATCACAGCTCACATTTTTTTTATTACTATTTATATTATTATTTTAATGATTTTTTTATTATTATTTTTAAATGAATAAACTTTTTTTTTCTGCTTTTCTGTTTCAGGACGGGAGGGGGAGTGAGAGACATGGTTTCTCACTCCTCTCCCCGCGATCCCCCCTGCACCGATCACACTGTGATCTCTATGATCCTCACAGACGTGCATAGAGATCGCAGCGTCTGTGCCTCATCGGGGGACAGGATATCCCCAGTCAGTGGGGAGTCCAGGCTGTCAAACGACAGCCTGATCTCCCGTGCAGCGGCAGGGATGTGTCCCTGACGCTGCACGAAGGGCTGGACGTACCGATATGTCCATAGGGGTTTCTTAATGGGCGTTTTTTGGACGTCCCGGTACGTCCATAGGGGATTGAAGGGGTTAAACTCTTTGCCTGGAAATTATAGTCCTGTGAGCTTAACGTCTGCAGCTGGGAAAGTATTGGAAGGGTTATTAAGGGATAATATTCAGGAATTCATTGGGAAGAAGAGTGTTATTAGCAAAAATCTGCATTGGTTTTATGAAACATAGGTCATGTCAAACTAACTCAATTGCATTCTTCAAAGAAGTAAGTAGAAGTGTAGATCAAGGCCCTGGGTTTGTAAAGACTTCTGTGATCATCTCATCACTTACTGAGGGGATTTTCTCTGGCAGACAGCTAGGATCTGCAAGCAGGGAGTGACCACCATTGTTTTAGTTTAATATCAGACCCTTCCACCCCATGGTGTATTATTATGTTGCCCCCCCCTTCCCCCCAGTTCCACTACTACAGACATTTACCCCGGCCATCCCTGGAACTGATTTGGGCCAGTAAAAGATAGTGGAGGTTGGGACCCTATTGTATTGTTAATCCCGTTACTGCCCCTGTTGCCCCATGTGTGTTTTGCTGGATATATCCAGCCCTGTGTGTGAGAAATAAATCAGTCTTTGTTTTGGTTTTACCCTACACTGCTAGTCTCGGCTAGTGACTGGGAAACCGGGGAAAGTGTGTGTGTCCCAGGCTAAGGAAGCACAAGACAGCGGAGGTAGTCGGACGGACTAGCCAGCTCTGTGACACTAAGCTATTGTGTGGAACCGTGTCAAATGAAAATTCTTGTTCTTGGGTAGAACATTGGCTTAATAATAGAGTACAGAGAGTTGCTATAAATGGTAATTTTTTCAGGCTGGACAAAAGTGGTAAGTGGTGTCCCTGTTCTGGGACCAATTTTATTCAACATATTTATAAATGATCTTGCAATAGTCGGTGAAAAAATGGTAGTGAATTAGGGATAACAGCAAATGAGAAGGATTTGGGAATTGTTATAGACAACAAACTAGACAACAATGTGCAATGTCAGTCAGCAGTTGCTAAGGCCAGTAAGGTATAGTCAAAAGGGGTATCAATTCATGGGATAAAAATATAATATTTTTTTTATAAATCAATGGTGAGATCACACCTTGAATATGCTGTGCAATTTTGGGCACCTATTCTAAAGAAGGATATTATAGCCCTAGAAAATGCAGAGGCGGGCTACAAAATTAATAAAAGGAATGAAACACTTAAGTTATGAAGAAAGGCAAAAGAAATTTAAATCTAGTTTAGAAAAATGGCACCTCAAAGGGCACATGATAGCCTTATACAAATATATTATGAACCAATAGAAACTATAATCTGGAAATCGTAAACAGGACTATGCATAGGACATGTGGTCACGCATTTAAACTGGAAGAAATGAGAATGAGTCTAAGGCAAAGGAAAGGTTTTTTCACAGAAAGGACAATAAGGATGTGGAATTCTCTGCCTGCAGAAGTAGTTTTATCAGAGTCTGTACAGACGTTTAAACAGCAACTGGATGAATAATGAAAAACATAATATTCAGGGATATACTTTGGAGACACTGAATAAAAATCAAAGAGATGAATTATGTTTATTAAGTGCAAAACTGCCTCACGCTATGTATATTTTGTAGTTCTGAAATTACAGAGGATCTTTCTGATCAATATTTTTTTTAATAAATCATTATCTTGTATACCAAATGCTTTAGCAGAAACCCCCATAATTTTAAAAATGGTCCTTAATGTAGAATTACTCACCTAACCATAATCTTTTTCCACTTGTGAAGCTTGTTGTTAAAAACCCCAGGTAACCTAGAAACCTCCTAGAGACTTGAACACTGCAGTAATTGCATTGCACGCATTAAAAATACACAAATTGAGTCAAACATCCCATTTGCAATCCTCATTTTGCTAAAAAAAACAACTGCAAACTGTGGCTTTAGTTTGTCACAAGTCCAACTAGACTGGACAACACTGGATAGCAGTGAAGACAGGATTTACTGCATGCTTTGCACACAGAGGGAACTGGGAAATAAGGACACTAATGCATAACTTTTTTCCAGCTTATGCTAACACCTATATACTAAGTACACATTACTACATGCCCCACTGACTAAATAACTATGCAAAAAATGGTGGGGACTTGCATAGATCAAATTTCTCCCAAACTGTTTGGAGGTGGAAGGTAGAAACATCTGGCAATCCAGCTAATGGGGACTGAAGAAAGCATGTCCCACTCCCCTTTGTTTTAGGCAAGTCCCGAGGAACATTGCTTACTATGAGTAAATATTGCAAATTTTTGGGCTTTGAGAAAAGGTCAGACACTTCAAAACGTACTTCAACGGGACCTAGGCCCCATGATTAAAACAGAACTGTGTTTTAGCACTACAACTTGACTATTAAAGTTACAACAACTGGTCTGAATGAAAAAAAAAACCTAAAAATCACAAAACAATACTAAAGAAAATTCTAGTATGAATGCCCATGTTAATTCCCATTAACATGTTCCTTTTCTTTGATGACACTGTAAGTCGTATAGTTTTCAGAAATTACATCACAAAGTGACATTTAAGTTTTGCATGGGAAGTCAAGCCTATTTTTTTTCTTGGTGCATTTATTTTCAGAAAACAGACTCAAAGAGGTAAATTATGAAAGCACTGTATTAGATGTGTAGTAGTGTTGTCACTTACTCTTGGTTTGGCCAGTTCCTTTATTTTTTCTATTTCCTCATCAGATAAAACATCAATGTATCGCACAACACGTGGACTGTCCCATTCATCTTCTTCTTTAACAGGACCCAAGATCAGAAGAGGGTTTTTATTTCCATCATAGTATCTGCAAAAAAGTCTCTTCTGCCTACGTGGAGTCTTTAAAACAATGAACAAATAAAGGAATCTAATTAACAATGTTTTGTAGAACATTACAAAGTCTTGTGTGGTGATCTACAGGGGGAAAAACCTTTGCAGCTGCACCCATATAGTTGTGCTGCTGAACAAAGCATGTATGTATGGTAAATAAGAGTATCCAGTATGTCAACTAATGTGTTTAATTTTTCTACACAGTAGAAATAAGTAACTAGTAAAGAAGAGCATGTATGCTGTGAAGACCTGTGTACAGTGGTGTACTCACATATTTTATCATAATAAATTTGGTACCTTGATTCAAAACAGAACAACCAATAGGATCTCTTACTTACCATATTGATTCCCTCTCCACGGCACAGAGCTTCGTATGTCTCTCTCTCTGGAAGGTAGTCCAAGGGCCTCTCATAGAAACCTGGGCGAGGCTCAGCTGGCTCTGTGACTAAGGTCTTATTTACTTGTTTTTCTGTCTTCTCATTTTCCAATAACTTCTCAAAATATCTCAGGTTGCTAGCAGCTCGATCATGAGTAGTATCTTGTAATGTACAAAAGAAATAATAATAATTTGACGTAGAATGGTTAAAACCTATGTATGAAACAGAATTTTAATAACATGATTATCTATTATTAGATTTCTCTATCACGATTTCTCTTCTAACCACACAAAAAATGCAATGGGCAGATCATATACATGTATTATATACACTTGTAAGTCCAACTGCATATCTCAATCTTGCTTCAGTTTCTCTGTTTTGCTTCAATCCATTCCTGGATTTCCTTATGCTCTGTCCTTATCTTCCATTCCTTGTTCCTAGTTCTGCTCTTTGCTTCAGCTCTGTTTCCTTCATAGGTGTGCCCCACCCGTTATGTTTGTCGCAGTCTGCAGTCTAAAGGTATGTCTCATTGCTATGTGTTTAGATTTCTTGTTTGGTTTGTTTCGTACCTCTGTAAGCAGGGTTTAGCGTTAGGACCCACCGTCATTGGAGTGCTTTGGCGTAGTGGTGGGCTAAGCATTCTATGGCCATAAGATGTGATGGAATCTCCAATAGTTATCATATAGTTCTAGGCTAGTTCCTGTATTTATGTGTGTCAGTCTGTGATGTAACCTGTGGGGTGTCCTGTCCTGTATCCCCGGTAGAGGGGTGTCCTGTCTTGTATTCCCGGTAGAGGGGTGTCCTGTCTTGTTCATGTCTGATCTTGAGTATTCCTTTCTTGTTCCATGTAGTGCCCTGTATTATGTATATCTTGTCTGGTTATGTTTATTCTTTGTCTTGTTCCCCGTTGTGCCCTGTAATATGCATGTCTTGTCTGGTTATGTTTCCTGCCTGGTCTCCCTGTCCCCTGCTCACTATGTTTCAGCTATTACTCTGCTTAGCTTCCACACTCCCAGCCTGTAGCATCCTGCAGTCTTGTGCCGTGTGAGTGCAGTCGCCCTGCATCAGGCCCTGTCCTGTGACTCCGCTACTGCATACTGAACTCCATCTTTGGGCGCCCCCTGAGTCATTACAGTCGTCTGTATGGACCCAGTTCCTGACAAAACCATGTGATCTAAATCTCAATTTTACAAATTTAACAAAAACCGTTTACAAAAAAACACAGTTAAAATCTCAGCTTTAACATGCACTTGTATATAATACACAAGTACAACTTTATTTCTATAACCTTAAATACACACACACAGAAGGGACTTATAAGTGGAGTGTGGCATTGTGGTACTGTAACCATTGTTTAAAGTTTTTTCTTTTCAGTTTTATGTTCTTAGGTAAAATACATCCCCCCCCATTTTAGAACTCCTGAAAAAGGATGAATTATGCATATTATACCTGAGATTTTAGGATAAAATATTCTTATGATATCCTCAAATGTTCATATATCATAAAATAATCATTTCACTGGAAATTATCGCCATAATGCTGGATCTGTTTAGTATACAAATGGTCTTTATCTTACCCAGGACCAGAAGTCTTCTGGTGAGTTCCACTGCCCTGTGAATATCTCCCAGTTGAAACACAGTGTAACTGAGGTAATCTAGAACTTGAACTTTAGTAACAACGGATTCCTCCCCATCATCCAATAGTTTCAGAGCCTGCTGCATCCATAACACAGTATGGTAATAATCAGTATCATGATATGCAGTTTTGCCCATACCAAAGCAGTCGTCAGCTGACAAGGATGAAACATATTTGCTTCCTGCAATATGAAACAAGTACATAATGTAAAACTTGTAACTTACTGCAACATTAAAAGTCACATAGCCTAGCAAACAACATTTTAGTCAATGTGAACTCTTGACTTCTTAATGAATAGACCCCTATGGATACTTATGCCTAGCCAGCACAGGCTAAAAAGCATGGTGTTCCCGGTGGCACACTCCCTTCTAAGGTTTATCACAGAGGATGACGACCACAGAGGTATGTCTGGAGACAGCTATAAATGCTAACCTGGCAATTTCCCTTTCGATATTGTGTCAGTATCAAGTTTGTATGTGTCCTGCAAACGCATCAAAGCTTTTGCTGCTCCAGTTTCATCTTCTTTGCTTGGAAAGAATTCTCTCTGCATTGTAAGGTTTGCAATAAATCCTGGTAAAACACAAAAGAAATGTAAAATTCTTAGAGACAGTATATTATGCATAATAAAACGTGGTAATCTAAACAATTACATTTAGATTTTTTAAGTTATATTGGCACGTGTTGATCTTTATCAGCAGTAACTTTCTTCATAAAGTATGCACAAGCTTGTCAATAACAATCAGACTTGGGCGCAGGCAAAGTATTCGTGTTAGTCATCAAAAGAAAAAAAATCTTCGTATTCTACGAATATTCGCCCGTTCCTGTCTTCGGTTCAGGCGAATATTTGTGGACATTCTTCGTGTTCGTTTTCATCTTCGTTTTCTCCCAGTTTCCTAGCAGGGGTTAAGAAACACATTGCAGCAGCAGCTTTGCTACTTTCAAAACCCAAATTTGACGGGACAGGACTGGAAAAAAACAGGACTGTCCCGAAAAAGTAGGGTCTCTTGGCAGGTATGCGAGTGGAAAAATGTGGGACAAGAACTAAAAAATAGTAGTAGTAGTGCACTGGTTTGGTTAAAGATGTATTATTTCTAAATAATAATCTAATTTTAAATTTAATGGGAGTTATTAAAAATAAGAGGTACATTTCTTATACTTATTTTATTATATTATAAAAGTTGTTTTATTTTATTTATTTTTACCTACATTTGCATACTTACCCACAAGGGCATACTTACTTTCCAAAGTTGACGGGATGCAAACAAGGGGACTGTAGGGAAATTTGGAACTGTTGCAAGGTATTTGTTAGAAGAAAGAGGGCCAAAACACTCCAAATATCATTTTAGGATTATAGGGTGAAGTGTGAGTTATAGCGTTAATTGTGGGCTAGTGAGTGTAGAAGTAAAGGCCAGGGCAAATAACAGGAAAGATCCTTGTGAATTGTGTTTGTGTGGTTGTGAATCACGGCAAAAAATGAAATGAAAGGAATGAAAAAGCATGATTTGCTGAGAAAAAGTAGATGTTTGAAAAATGGAAAAGGTAAATGAGTGGGCAATTGGCGACCCACTCACCTGTTTCACCCCAGAGCAAAGCATCCAAACACTGTCAGTCCAGGATGTTTGGCAGCGGACTTCCAGAGATCAGACACTAGGCCCTAGTGTAAGCTGGCTACTCCGGTGGAGGTAGCAGGCGTTGCCAACACTGCAAACAGATGCAGCGAGGGCAAAAGATGCTGGCACCACCACCATCAGAAGCAGCATTGGAAACGGAAAAGGTGAATGAGTGGGCAATTGACAACCCACTCACCTGTTTCACCCCAGGGCAAAGCATTCAAACACTGTTAGTCCTTGACGTTTGAGAGTGGACTTCCAGAGCTCAGACACTAGGCCCTAGTGTAAGTTGGCTACACCGGCAGAAGTAGCAGACGTTGCCACACCGCAAACAAGCGCAACCAGGGGATTTTTAGTTCTCATGCACGCTTGCAAAATTTCCCTGCAGAAAAATTACTGCAGTTTTTTGTGAAGTAATACTGCAGAGGCAGGTAAGTCCTTACATGCTGTAAGTGATAGGTTGGATTATAAAACGAGGGGAATTTTTCAGAGCATTCATCCATTCACCTAAAAGAGCATTTGAGCAGATAGGCACTCATGTCAGACATGTAGTCAGTGCTCCAATTCATCCCAAAGGTTTTCAATGGGATTAAAGTCAGGGCTCAGTGCAGGCCATTTGAGTTCTTCCACACCAGTGAGCAACACCTAAACTCAATTAGGAGGGATGCCCACATACACTATATAACCAAAAATGTCCATATGACACATTTAGAATATGAAATATAAGAATATTTACTGTATACATTACAGAAACCTAAGGGTTTAATTTGTCAAGTATGCAGACTCTGGCAATTTGTTAATGAAAATGTATATATTCTAGGTGTCACGGAGCTGGATAGTCCGACTGACTACCACCGCTGACTTGTGTTCCCTTAGCCTGGGACAACACACTCTTTCCCAGTCTCTAGCCGAGACTCAGTGTAGGGTATAACCAAAACAAAGAGTACTTTATTTTTCACACACCTGGCTGCATATAGCCAGGAAAGCACACATTAACATAAAACAAGATATGGAATACAAGCTGCCTCCCAGAGACAACAGCGTCATTAAAGGGATTAACAATACAAAAGGGTCTCAATCTCCTCTACCTATTACTGTCCGAAATCAGTTCCAAGGTTTGGCCGGGGTGAATGTCTGAAGTGATGGAACTGGGGGGCACTGACTTATACAAAACATTAATGCACCATGGGGTGGGGGGGTCTGACATTAAACTGAAACAACGGCGGTTACTCCCTGGTTGCAGATCCTGGCTGTCTGCCAGAGATAATCCTCTCAGCAAGTGATGGGATGATATACTTCTGGGGATAGATACAGAAGTCTTTACAAAGCCAGGGCCCATAGTCAATAGGGAGGAGGCTGGCTCTCAGGCCTCTCCAGTGGCCCCAGTGATGGAGGGTTCCGTCACACTAGGGTATCTATAAATTTGATAGATCAATGTAATGTATTGTTTATTTGATTGAAATCTTACTCGTCGTCCTACAGACTCCTTAAGACCGGACCCACAGAGCCCTTAACAACTCTGCAACCCCTGATATATCTAACCTCCTATCCAAATACACTCCTATCTGCCCTCTGCATCTTTCTTCTACAGTCATTACAGTCTTTTTTCTACAGTCTTCCCACTCCTGCATTCAAGTCACACATCCTACACCACTGCTGTACCCCTGCTCTGGAATATCCTTCCCTGTTCTATCAGACTTTGCACACTACTTTCAAAAGCTCCCTGAAAACCCAATTTTTTCGAGAAGCTTTTCTTCCTAACACCCTCAGCCTGCATTTTAACCAAGCCACCTGAATGACCAACAACATCTACAGATCATCCTGACTCAACCAACTCATCCCCCTTCCAAGCAGTTCCCTACTATAGATTCACCTCCCCTTCAATCAGCGTTTTATTGAAGGCTGTCCCTTATAAAGTGAAGGGCATACCTGGTGGGGATATATACCCCTGGAACCATTCACCTTCATCTGTTCGTGGCACCAAGTTCTACTGGATCCCCGGAGGAAGGAATGGACAGACCGACAAGAGAAACACTGGACCCCTTACTCAAGCGCATTTGGTACACTTTCTGGTGTACAACTAACGGTATGAGTGCATCCATTTTGTTTATTGTACATTGTTAGAATATACTACACCATTGTGGCTCTTTTTCCTTTGATTTCAATCCATCTGGATTCACAAAGATATTGACAATAAGCCTGAAAATCACATTTTTATTGTGAGTGCAATGAATGCTTTTTATTTTTGACGGAGTGTTGTTGTTGGGTGGCAGCTGTAAGATTGAAAAGGGAAGTATATATATTTTTTCTATTTTATCACTATCCTATATTTGGGATTTTTTGTGGTTTAGCACAGTTTTTTTCACTATAGGTACACATTCAGCATTTAAATATTTAGTTTTACTGGGGTCCTCATCACATTTACAGAAGTTTAAACAGAGCAGACAGAAGTGAGGAGGCCGATCCATTATCCAAAATAATCCCTTATCTTAAATACTTCCCAAGAATTTCAGATAAGGGATACTCAACTTGTACTAACTGTAACTAATTTATCACCACACTCACCAAATATCATTACACTTCCCTGTGATGTAAAACGGTATACAGAAAGTCTACACCCTACATTAGTGCTTTTTATAATAATCTTCCATCATATCTATGTTTTAGATCAGGGGTCCTCAAACTACGGCCCGCGGGCCACATGCGGCCCGCGGAGCGCATTTACCCGGCCCGCCGGGTGTTTTTGCCTCAGGACATCCATGTGTTCCGAAAGATGCTTTCGGAACACAAGGATGCAGTAGCGTACCTAGCAGGGGGCGGGGGGGCGGTCAGTAATGTCCGCCGCTGGAGGAGCAGGCTCGCAAGGGAGCGGTATCGGAGGTCTTTAACAGACCACCGGCTCCCTTGAGTGATTTTAAGCCGGTTCAAGGATCTCCCTTGAACCCGGCTTAAAATCACTCAAGGGAGCCGGAGGTCTGTTAAAGACCTCCGATACCGCTCCCTTGCGATCCGCGCAGCAACAGCTGTTGTGCGCCGGGGTTTGTTGTCAGATCCCGGCGCACAACACTGAAGCCGCGCCCACCGCTGTCCGTGCCCTCTGACCCGGAAGAAGACAGAAGAACTGAAGAAGAAGAGGAGCGAAGAGCAGGAAAAGGAGCTGTAAGGAGAAAAGAGGAAAGGTAGGAAAGCATACAGTGAGTGGATTGGTGTATGTGTGTGGATTGGTGTATGTGTGTGGATTGGTGTGTGTGTGTGGATTGGTGTGTGTGTGTGGATTGGTGTATGTGTGTGGATTGGTGTATGTGTGTGGATTGGTGTATGTGTGTGGATTGGTATGTGTGTGTGGATTGGTATGTGTGTGGATTGGTATGTGTGTGGATTGGTGTATGTGTGTGGATTGGTGTATGTGTGTGGATTGGTGTATGTGTGTGGATTAGTATGTGTGTGGATTAGTATATGTGTGGATTGGTATGTGTGTGTGGATTAGTATATGTGTGTGGATTGGTATATGTGTGTGGATTGGTGTATGTGTGTGGATTGGTATGTGTGTGTGGATTGGTATGTGTGTGTGGATTGGTATGTGTGTGTGGATTGGTGTATGTGTGTGGATTGGTGTATGTGTGTGGATTGGTGTATGTGTGTGGATTGGTGTGTGTGTGTGGATTGGTATGTGTGTGTGGATTGGTATGTGTGTGTGGATTGGTATGTGTGTGGATTAGGGCTGCAACTAACGATTATTTTAATAATCGATTAGTTGGCCGATTATTTTTTCGATTAATCGATTAATCGGATAAAAAAAATGAATGTAAATTTTTCATTTATTTAAAATAATTTACTAAACAAATGATGTTAAATACAAACAGCAGAATAAAAAAACTTTGATAATACATTTCTTGTCTTTATTTCCCAACCAGCCCCCCAATATATGCACATTTGAGCCCAGGCTTGCTACGCTGCCTCCCAGACATGCCATGCTGCCCCCCCACATATGCCACGCTGCCTACCACAGCACTCCACGCTGCCTCCCACATATACCACACCACGCTGCCTCCCACATCTGCCACTCCACGCTGCCTCCCACATCTGCCACGCCACGCTGCCTCCCACATCTGCCACTCCACGCTGCCTCCCACATCTGCCACTCCACTCTACCCCCTACATGCCACTGTGCCTGATACGCCTTATACCCCCTGAAACACCACTCCATCCTCCCCAGACATGCCACCCTGCCCTCCCCACATATGCCACGCCATGCTGCCTCCCACATCTGCCACTCCACAATGCCTCCCACATATGCCACGCTGCCTCCCACATCTGCCACTGTGCCTGATATGCCTTATATCCCCACTCCATCCTCCCCAGACATGCCACCCTGCCTCCCAGACATGCCACTTCTCTACCCCCAGATATGCCACTCTACCCCCAGATATGCCTTATACACCCTGATACACCACTCCGTCCTCCCCAGACATGCCACACTGCCCTCCCCACATATGCCTTATCTGGGGGTATAAGGCATATACAGTATATATGTCACTTCACTGCCCCCAGGATTTAGATTCCCCTAAATTAACCCTAAACTCCTCATTAACCATAACTGCCCCTAAATTAACCCTTAACACCCCTTAACCACAGCATCCCCTAAATTAACCCTAAAGACCCCATCAACCACAGCATCCCCTAAATTAACCCTAAACACACCATTAACCACAACTGCCTCAAATTAACCCCAAACACCCCATTAACCACAGCTGCTCCTAAATTAACCCTAAACACCCTATTAACATAACTGCCCCTAAATTAACCCTAAACACCCAATTAACCCTAAACACCCCTAAATTAACCCTAAACACCCCACTAACCATAACTGCCCCTAAATTAACCCCCACCTCCCCTAACTTTCAGTAGCCCAAATATATATATATATACACATATACTTACAGTTAGATGAGTGTCACAGCCATGTGGTTCTGGCCTGGAGAAGGAAGGGGCGGGGCCAGTTGTCACAGTGATTACAGGGAGGGGGAGTAAGTAGGAGCTGCTGCTGTGAGACGGTGAGTCAGACTAAACGGATTATATAATGAGGAGGATTTTTCAGAGCGTTTGCTCTGAAAAAACCCTCATTTTATAATCGATAATAATCGATTCAACTAATCGATAATGAAATTCGTTGCCAACGAATTTCATTATCGATTATCGATTTTATCGATTAGTTGTTGCAGCCCTAGTGTGGATTAGTATATGTGTGTGGATTGGTATGTGTGTGGATTGGTATGTGTGTGGATTGGTATGTGTGTGGATTGGTATGTGTGTGGATTAGTATATGTGTGTGGATTGGTGTATGTGTGTGGATTGGTGTATGTGTGTGGATTGGTGTATGTGTGTGGATTGGTATGTGTGTGTGGATTGGTATGTGTGTGTGGATTGGTGTATGTGTGTGGATTGGTGTATGTGTGTGGATTGGTGTATATGTGTGGATTGGTGTGTGTGTGGATTGGTGTGTGTGTGGATTGGTATGTGTGTGTGGATTGGTATGTGTGTGGATTGGTATGTGTGTGGATTGGTGTATGTGTGTGGATTGGTGTATGTGTGTGGATTAGTATATGTGTGGATTAGTATATGTGTGGATTAGTATATGTGTGGATTGGTATGTGTGTGTGGATTGGTATGTGTGTGTGGATTGGTATGTGTGTGGATTAGTATATGTGTGTGGATTAGTATATCTGTGTGGATTGGTATGTGTGTGGATTGGTATGTGTGTGGATTGGTGTATGTGTGTGGATTGGTGTATGTGTGTGGATTGGTGTATGTGTGTGGATTGGTGTATGTGTGTGGATTGGTGTATGTGTGTGGATTGGTGTATGTGTGTGGATTGGTATGTGTGTGTGGATTGGTGTATGTGTGTGGATTGGTGTAGGTGTGTGCATAGGTATTTGTTCATAGTTTTTGTTTTTTTTTTAACTATAGTCCGGCCCTCCAACGGTCTGAGGGACCGTGAACTGGCCCCCTGTTTAAAAAGTTTGAGGACCCCTGTTTTAGATGAATGTTAAATAAAAGCCAAACTTTACAAAAAAAAAAAAAAAACATTTAGAGACTATAATACATAATTATCCCGAGGATTACATTAGATAAAGAAGAAAACAGGGACTGACTATTTCTCAAGCACTCAGATTTTAAAATCAAGCAAAAGTGTGTTCTTCTTACCTTTGGCAGAATCCTGAAGCACCAGGTGTTCAAGCAATGCCCAATCAGTATTAAATCTCTTTACAAGCTTGTAGGCATTCACTGGGTGGGCAAGATAACCTTCTGGATCAGCCGTTGACTTGCTGGTGAGATCCTCTACTTGAGATGCCCAACTGGAAGGAAAGGGGGGGGGGATGCCGGCACATACATTATGGCCTACTTGCATAAATAATATTTTAAATACCTACACAAAAACATTACAATCATAAAAAAATTACTAAGGTAAGAATATAACCATAATCTATGAAAAATATATGCATTTTCAAACAAATGTATTGGTAACGAAATTGACAAAAGATGGCAAACATTTTAATATACACAACCACACATATAATGTGTGTAATTTATCAACATTCTATTTAACATATACATCTGACCAGGCACCATTAAAAGCGCAACCACTATCCAATGTGTTTTTTGTATGGTACTACCAATTTCTGAGTAAATTACACTTTGATAGCTGTAAATAACTGTAATTGTATTTTTTGCAGATATTTAAATCACCTTTTTATTTTAGAAAGTCGCTCTTCTTCTTCCCGAATGTATTCTTTTAAAGAGTGGACTAGGTCTTTCTCCTTGTATATTAGATCCGTCATTTGACCTGAAATGACAATACGATACAAGATACACATTTAGCATTGTCATGCCGCTGCATGAGTTAACTTCGGCTAGGCTCAGAAAGGGTTAAGCGATTTCACATTTGTTCACACCTTTCCCAGATTCCAATATAAAACTGGATTACCCACACTGGGTATTGTCACCTTTGACAGGAAGATGTTACCTGCGGAAGGTAGGGTGATGACATGACCTACTATGGGACTTTAAGTCCCGGGCAGCCTCAATCCAGGAAAATGCATTGTTCCAGAATCAGTGGCCTCCCCAACTGAAACACCGTTTTTTTTTTTCTCTAACGTGGAGGAGAGCATTTGTTCACAAATACATTTTCAGCAACCGATCGACGCCCCTCACTCTCCTGCAATGCTGGGTTTGTGTGTTCTGTTGATCTATACCTGCTTTGCGATGTTTTAATACATTATTTATGTATACCTGCAAATATAGGGTTTGTATGTCTCATTCAGTTGATCTATACATGCAAGTGCTGATCTATACCTGAACTACAGGGAGTAAGTAAAAGAGAGGTGTGGTTTAGTGAATGAGGGGATAAAGGGACTCTGGGGAGAGGACCTCTCAATGTCATGGTAGGGTTAGAAGGAGGGAAGACTACACTGACTCTCACAGTCTTCCCCTAATCTGTAGTGAGTGTGGCAAAAAATTTTATGGTGTGGTAGTGGAGGGAATTATTGCATGCTAGTGTGGAGTGGGGCCCAAAGAAATGCTTGCATAGGGTCCAATTATTTTAAATATAAAATTGTAAGCAGGGCTAATATTTACCGTATTTGCGCGATTATAAGACGACCCCCCCAAAATCTGAATATTAATTTATGAAAAAAAGAAAAAGCCTGAATATAAGTAAATGTTAATTCATGTAAACTATGTGAACAATTGTTTGTTAATAAAAGCTACGATTGAGAAAAATATTTTGTTTTTATTTGCTTTTTTTTTTCAACCTGCCCCCCCAAGTTATGCACATCTGCCCCAGGCTTGCCACTCTGCCCCAGAAATGCCTTATACCCCATATATGCCACTGTGCCCCATGATATGCCTTTTAACCCTCTAAATGCCACTGTGCCCCATGATACACCTTTTAACCCTCTACATGCCACTGTGCCCCATGATATGCCTTTTGACCCCCTATGTGCCACTCTGCCTCCAGAAATCCTTATACCCCTATATGCCACTCTGGCATTTAGGGGGTTAAAAGGCATATTATGGGGCAGAGTGGCATATAGGGAGGTATAGGGCATTTCAGGAGGCAGTGGCATATAGAGGGTTAAAAGGCATTTCGGGTGGCAGAGTGGCATTCAGGGGGTTAAAAGGCATTTAATAGAGCACTCTGCCTCCAGAAATGCCTTATGCCCCCCATTTAACACTCCCTCCCCCTCCCTCCTCCAAACTTACCGGTGCTTCTGAGTCCCCCGGTGCTTAGTCCGGGCAGCGTGTAGAGCTCTACGCGATTCGCGTAGACAACGTCTGCTCTACGCGAATCGCGTAGAGCTCTACACGCTGCCCGGACTAAGCACCGGGAACTCAGAAGCACCGGTAAATTGGGGGGGGGGCATAACACAGGATGATCCAGGTCCCCTGCATCTGAGTCCTCGGTGCTTAGTCCGGGCAGCGTGTAGAGCTCTACCCGAATCGAGTAGAGCTCTACACGCTGCCCGGACTAAGCACCGGGGACTCAGAAGCACCGGTAAGTTGGGGGGGGGCATACACAGGAGGATCCAGGTCCCCTGCATCGCTGCAGGGGATCTGGATCTTAGTCTCATAGTCATACCTATTTGAGGTCTGATTATAAGATGCCCCCGATTATAAGACGAGGGGTATTTTTCAGAGCATTTGCTCTGGAAAAAACCTCGTCTTATAATCGAGCAAATACGGTGTATATATATATATATATATTGTCAGCAGGGGCTAATATTATTATAATATTAATACATCGGCAGCAGGATCTAAATAATGAAAACTAACTGCCAGTTCAGCTGTTCAATCAGTCTTTACTTCAAAGAGAGCCAAGGTCGGGTGAGGTCATATTGCATATTTTGTGATCCCAAGTAACTCTTCCTTCAGGACATCATAATCTGCTGCTCTTGCTCAGTGGACTTGAAGAGGGCAGTTTTGAGGGCAGTCTTAGGTGGGCATTTGGTACTGAGGGAGCCTGTTTCACCTTTAAAGAGACAAAACATCACGGGTCCAAGGATCACAAATATGGCATGATATGGTTTTATCCTTTTTTATTTTAAATTGTTTATGTACTTCTATCTATTTCTATGTCTCTTTTGATATGCATTTTTGTATAACAGCACTGTGACTTACTTTAAATATTTTTAATCAGTACTGTTTTTTGTTCTCTAATCGAAATCAGCCTAGAGATAGCCTTTTTACCGAGACAAACCGATACATTAGGTAGAGAGTGTCAGGGTCCATCCAGGCTGCATTGCTGCATATCTCTGAGTCCCCCCTTTGCTGTAATCCATTCCTGGATTTCCATATGCTCTCTTCTGTGCTTCTGATTCCTTGATTCCGGTTTTGCTCTTAGCTTCAGCTCTGTTTTCTTTATAAGGTGTGTCCCACCCGCTTATTTATGTTTGCCTCAGTCTAAAGGTATGTCCTTCTTGGTTTTGTGTTTAGGTTCAATATTTAAAAGGGTCTGAGGATCTCGGCTCCTCACTCCATCCCTTGGGTTCCTTGCCTTGTTCCCTGTCCTTTGTTGTGTCCCGTACCATGTATGTCTTGTCTGGCTATGTTCCTTTCTTGGTCTACCTGTTCCTTGCTCCCTCCCTCTTGCTTGCTATGTTTCTCCTGTACTCTTAGCTTCCCAACTCCCAACCTGCAGCATCCTGCACATTCGTCTGGAGAGCTATGTTTCATGCCTGCTCCAGGGTGCCTGCAGGATATCACCAAGTTTTGCTTTGTTCTGGACTACATCAGCTGCTATGTCAGGGCCCTGGTATGTGGCAGCTCAACCCTAGACGCTCAACAACCTGGAGAGTGCAGTCCCCCTGCACCAGGCCCTGTCCAACTCCGCTACTGCGCAATAACTCCTGGGTCTGTTTGTGACAGAGAGAGCCCTGCTCGCACGCTTACATTCTTGAGGGAATGGGGTGACAAACATAACTAACAGAGAAAGAATGAGAGGTAGTGTGGTGGTTGTATCAGTGACAAGGAAGTTCTAGCAGCTAAGATGGTATTTCTCTGAAGAAGTGAGTTTTGAGATGTTTCTTGAATGTTGGGAGGGAAGGTGAATGCTGAAGGTTCGGTGGAAGTAAATTCCAGAGATATGGTCAGCTCGAGTAAAATCTTGTAGATGGGAAAATGAAGATGTGATAAGTGAGGAGGAGAGCCTTAGCCCATGGGAAGAACGTAAGGATCAAGTAAGAGAGTATTTGCTTATGAGGGCAGAAATGTATGGAGGAGCAGGGTTATGGAGGGCCTTATATGTTAGTGCCATGATTTTAAATGTAATTCTTAAGGTAATAGGGAACCAGTGGAGGGTTTCACAGAGTGGGGAAGCAAAAAAGGAGCGGTGTGCAAGGAAGATAAGCCTAGCAGCAGCATTTAGAACATACTACAGAGGAGAGAGTCAAGACAGTGGAGTGCCAACCAGAAGAGTGTTGCAGTAGTCAAGAAGGGAAATGATAAGAGAATGAACCAGAGTTTTTGTGGATTCTTGGGTGAGGAATGGGCGGATGAGAGAGATGTTTTTTAGGTGCAATCGGCAGAACTGAATGTGAGCGACGGAGAGGTTTGAGTCAAGGATGACCCCAAGGCATTTGGCCTGGTTAGTAGGAGAGATAGCCATGTTGTTAATGGTGATAGAGAATTCAGGTAGTGGAGTAGAGATGGAAAGAGGGAAGATAATGAGTTCAGTTTTAGGAAGCATTGTGACATCCATGCACAATAGCAGAGAAGGAAGACCGAAAGGGTCCAGATACATTTTGCACTACTCTAAAAAGGAACATGCAATGTATGTGTAGAAAACACAACAAAAAATAACAAAATCAAAATGGTTCAGTTTAAAAAAACAGTGTTGTCATCTCATTAGCAATATATAGTTTTATGATGTTCTAATATATAGATCTGTTATATTCATAAAAATAATGTCTTACATTTATGAATATGGTTTCCACAAAAAGTCCTGCTTGTGCAGAAAAACACAATATAATTGAGAAAGGGAAAAAATAAGTGTGACAGAATCACCTGTCATACAGGGCCCCAAGGTACTCAGAAATGGCTCCAGCCTGGCTGTCAAACAAAGATAACACAGGTAGGAACTCCATTGTGTAACTATTCCCATCAATAGGATTGCTGCCAGGGGAATTAAAGGTTGGGTTGATTACATGTATCTAGGGCTGCAACTAACGATTATTTTAATAATCGATTAGTTGGCCGATTATTTTTTCGATTAATCGATTAATCGGATAAAAAAAAAGAATGTAAATTTTTCATTTATTTAAAATAATTTACTAAACAAATGATGTTAAATACAAACAGCAGAATAAAAAAACTTTGATAATACATTTCTTGTCTTTATTTCCCAACCAGCCCCCCAATATATGCACATTTGAGCCCAGGCTTGCCACCCTGCCTCCCAGACATGCCATGCTGCCCCCCCACATATGCCACGCTGCCTACCACAGCACGCCATGCTGCCTCCCACATATACCACACCACGCTGCCTCCCACATCTGCCACTCCACGCTGCCTCCCACATCTGCCACTCCACGCTGCCTCCCACATCTGCCACTCCACTCTACCCCCCACATGCCACTGTGCCTGATACGCCTTATACCCCCTGAAACACCACTCCATCCTCCCCCGACATGCCACCCTGCCCTCCCCACATATGCCACGCCATGCTGCCTCCCACATCTGCCACTCCACAATGCCTCCCACATATGTCACGCTGCCTCCCACATCTGCCACTGTGCCTGATACGCCTTATATCCCCTGATACCCCACTCCATCCTCCCCAGACATGCCACCCTGCCTCCCAGACATGCCACTTCTCTACCCCCAGATATGCCACTCTACCCCCAGATATGCATTATACACCCTGATACACCACTCCGTCCTCCCCAGACATGCCACACTGCCCTCCCCACATATGCCTTATATACTGTATATGCCTTATACCCCCAGATATGTCACTTCACTGCCCCCAGGATTTAGATTCCCCTAAATTAACCCTAAACTCCCCATTAACCATAACTGCCCCTAAATTAACCCTTAACACCCCCTTAACCACAGCATCCCCTAAATTAACCCTAAAGACCCCATCAACCACAGCATCCCCTAAATTAACCCTAAACACACCATTAACCACAACTGCCTCAAATTAACCCCAAACACCCCATTAACCACAGCTGCTCCTAAATTAACCCTAAACACCCTATTAACATAACTGCCCCTAAATTAACCCTAAACACCCAATTAACCATAACTGCCCCTAAATTAACCCTAAACACCCCACTAACCATAACTGCCCCTAAATTAACCCCCACCTCCCCTAACTTTCAGTAGCCCAAATATATATATATATATATTACATACATATACATACATACACATTATATATACACATATACTTACAGTTAGATGAGTGTCACAGCCATGTGGTTCTGGCCTGGAGAAGGAAGGGGCGGGGCCAGTTGTCACAGTGATTACAGGGAGGGGGAGTAAGTAGGAGCTGCTGCTGTGAGACGGTGAGTCAGACTAAACGGATTATATAATGAGGGGGATTTTTCAGAGCGTTTGCTCTGAAAAAACCCTCATTTTATAATCGATAATAATCGATTCAACTAATCGATAATGAAATTCGTTGCCAACGAATTTCATTATCGATTATTATCGATTTTATCGATTAGTTGTTGCAGCCCTACATGTATCTGTTAATTTATGTTGATGCAGTTCTATGGATATATGAGTCTGTGTTTTATAACAATAAACTGTTCATTCTTGCTGTACTCAATTCAAGGTAGCTGTGTCTACTTATTGGGTACACATAGCAGGGTTCCAAGGTGTGCATGCTGACTGGTGCTGGAAGTGATTTTGGGGACAACAGGAGGATGCATCTAGGTGATCTCTGGGAGTTACTACAGCTCTCTTGGTGAACCCGTTACAATAAGATTGAACAGAGACATGGTAAAAACTGAAAATAACTGATTCTGTAAAGTAAAAAGCCCTGGAACTGTACCTATGAGCATGCAAGAGATGAGCAGTGCATTATTTATCCAACAGAACCGACAACCTCCAATTCAACTGCTGATTTGGACAACTTTTGAGATGCTCAGCAAGTCTCCCAGGTTATTAGCTAGCAAAAGCAATCAATAACTTTACCCCAAAACAGCTGGCATTTCAGAAGCTAGCTGCCCCTGCTGAATTCCAGAGGTATAAATAAGGATAAATAAATGATCATACCAATTGATGTAAAGAACTCTGCCTCGACATGCAATACGTAGCACAGATCAATTAAAAGCAAAAAAATGCCCCAGGGCTTCATCTTCTCGCTTTGTAGTAGAACAGTTTCAATCTGTGAAGAAAGACAAAAAAAATAAAGTTAAATATATATATTAAACTAAATTGCTATTTTAATTATGTTAACAAAACAAATTCAGGCATCACACACTGCTTGCATGTTTTTTTTTGCCTCAACAAAATATAAGTGAGTGTAAAAAAAAAAAAGTTGCAACTGCCTTTATTTATTCTGTTGACACTGTAAGAAGATAATGCTAGTCGGTCATAGAAAAGTTTTTAATTTTGCTTTGGATATGATAAATTGACAGTTATTTAGACATAAAGCTTTATATGTCCCTCTGTTACAAACCTATCTATCTTTGTGCGCACCTGGAAACACCCTCTGTGGGTTTATACACCAGCCATGACGTAAAAGAATCAGAAACTGTTTATGGGGGGAAAAACCACAGGGACATAAATCGGTTTCCCAATAACCCGAATGCAGCCCAGTGTTTAAAACAGCATTTGGTCATTATGGCCAATGGGGCATCAAATGTGAGAGTCTCTTCAATGTAGCCAATAGATTTGAACCTGGAGAAGATGAGACACGGGATCAACCAGAAAGGTGTCTACATTTTGAATGGGGGAATGTGTATGTGCAAACTTGGCACATGGAGACTCACTGAAGTATGGGGATGATTATAGGCAGACTATAGTGCCATCATTGCCCCCAACTTGTCTGTGCCATCAATGCCCCCAAACTTGTTTGTGCCGTCTTGGCCCCTTGACCCCCTTCCAACATACACTCTGGCATACTCACTAACATATTTATTCATCCATTTTCTCACATACACACACATACATCTACACCAGGCATGTCCAAACTTTTTTCGAAGAGTGCCAGATTTGATGAAGTGAACATGTGCAAGGGCCGCCATTTTGCCTGACATTCTTTGAACCATTAAAATTAAATGCAATTTTACTATTTTATGCAAAGTTTATTGAAAACGGCATACTTTTCATTTTGTGACTTGGATGACAAATCTAAACAGGTGTTAAATCACTCTGCCTTTAATATAAAAAAACAGATCTTTATTTGGACAACTTATCTGTGGGGCCTTATCAGTCCGGAACGCGGGCCGCAATTGGCCCTCAGGCCGGACTTTGGACATGTCTGATCTACGCAGACTGACAGGGAGAGGGGCATGCTGGCGTCTATGTTTCATGGTATATATTGCAGTGCGGTGTGTCTGATAACCCCAGAGAGAATATTATGTGGCAGGCAGAATAGAGGACATTCTGTGTTTTAGTTTGGGTCCCTGGAATTTAATATTTTGGAGAGAAGGGAGGGCCAGTGCT
This sequence comes from Spea bombifrons, assembly GCF_027358695.1. Lineage (NCBI taxonomy): Eukaryota > Metazoa > Chordata > Amphibia > Anura > Pelobatidae > Spea > Spea bombifrons. The sequence continues at coordinate 16,707,069 of NC_071090.1, forward strand.
TCACTCCACAGTTTACTTGCAGCAGGTGGGGAATCCAGTCCGGGTGTTCTAAATCTCCCAGGTGGGTCATCACCTGTTGGCAATGAGCAGCAGGAGGCAGCTACAAAGTTCCCTGTGAGGGATTCAGTGGAGAGGATACAAGCAGTGAGTCAGACTGCATTTCTCTCTCCGCAAGAGTCTACAGGAATATTTCTTGAGAAGAAAAAGGTCTGTGCTACATTTTTGTTTAGGTGGCAGCGGGTAGTAAGCTTCAACTGTTAGTGCTCAGAGAGCAAGGCTTTTCATTTGTTTGTTTTACATTTATGTTTTGTTTTCCAGACCTTTTAATAAAGATAACTATAATTTCTAAAGCAATACAACCTAATTTCTAAAGCAATACAGCCACAATAAGACTGTGTGGCTATATGATCCCAACTCACAACACACACACACATATATACATACATCAATCCCGCCAGCCTCTGCTTAACTCTCAGCAATCCTCCAGCTTTCTCTACGGTTAATCGCACACTGTGTGAGTAGTAACTGTTTTACCATGTGATGTGACCCAGATACTACCTGCACCAGTTTAAAATAGTTTAAAAAGGGCCTTTCCGACCTGGAACTGGTGGTACAAGTGAAAGGGGCCCTTTCTAAACAATTTTGAACTGGTACGAGGGGACAGGAACAAGAGGTTGCACCGGGCACCCTAGAGGCTCAGGCCCCATCGCAGCTGTGACCACTTGCAGTTGTGCCAGTGGATACAAGTGAGGGAGGCAAGCAGAACTACAATAATATAAAAGTGACAGTATACAGCAACTAATACAATAACAGGCATACAGCAACTGGAAAAACTCATTTATAGGACCTGGTAATGTTACACCAGATTACCAAGATGCTGTGCCTTTGTAGTGTAATTGTATGAGGAGGCACTCTTGCTTGTGTCTGCCAACTTCCCACTCCCTCAAACAACCTCTTTAAATTTTCTTTGAGACCTTGCCAGCAGGAATGTCCCTAATTTTAAACAGCTTTTCAAATGCCTTTTATTAACTAGCTCGTCAAACTAGGCTTCAGAAACAAATCCCTACATAGAAGAGAAGGGAGTATCTATATCTACTTTAAAGGGACACTCCAGCCATCATATGCACTTTAATGCATATGATATCTGCATGTTCCTTTTACATTTTCGTGTTGCCTGTTTAGCAGATGCCAATTGTCTTATACGGCGAGTATAGCCCAAACTCTATATTTTAACTGGAAAAGTTGGGGGTCGTCTTATACACCCAGTCCTCTTATACGCCGGAATATACGGTAATCATTTCTCTTTCTAACTTCAATGCTGATGATTATATTGATTCTTGTTCAATGATTTCATTATATAATGATAGCCTCTGTGTGTTAATGCTTCATTTTCAATAAAAGTTTGGTTCTTTATCCAGAAGTGAATTGTTATTATAGTTTGAGGCTATATACCTTTACATTGATGCATGTGAAGATCTAGCTCACTACCTAAAATAAATACTTGTGTTCTATTTTTACACAGGAAGGTTAAGTTGAGGGACCCCAGTTAGCAAAGAGAAAAAGTGACATGCAAAACAAGTGTGTTTGCAGAGGAAGAAGATCTGCTTGACCTTTAGATTGCAAGCTTGTTTGAGCAGGGCCCTCCTCACATGTAAGTCTAATTGTTATTTTATATACTACTTGTCATTAGTGATGGGAAGTTCGGATCATTAAAGTGAATCGGATCATTTCGATTCGTTCACTGAAATGATCCGATTCATGATCCGAATCTTCGGATCACTCAGTGTGACTCACAGGAGTTACTGTTTTCCAGTAACTCCGTGCAGGCACACTAACGATTGGCCCCGCCCCTTTCATTATGAATCCTCCCCCCTGCCTATTCCAGTGATGTCAATGAAGGCAGAGTCGTTCAAAGATCCGAATCTTACAGGGATCCAAATCTTACAGGGATCCGGATCACTGTAAGATCCGGATCTTTGAACGACTCTCTGCCTTCATTGGGATTCAAATCAGTCAGATAATATTACCATACTGTTATAAATAATACATTAATAATCACTGCCCCCAGGATTTACATTCCCCTTTACCTGTAAATGCACCTTAAGCTAACTTTATTAAATTAATTAAATTAACCCTCACCATTAAATTAACCCTAAACACCCCATCAACCATGACTGCCCCTAAAAATAACCCTTAACACCCCATCAACCATGACTGCCCCTAAAATTAACCCTTAACACCCCATTAAGCATAACTGCCCCCAAATTAACCCTAAACACCCCATTAAGCATAACTGCCCCCAAATTAACCCTAAACACCCCATTAAGCATGACTGCCCCCAAATTAACCCTAAACACCTCATTAAGCATAACTGCCCCTAAATTAACACTAAAGACCCCATTAAGCATAACTGCCCCTAAATTAACCCTAAACACCCCATTAAGCACAACTGTCCCTAAATTAACACTAAAGACCCCATCAACCATACCAATTTATTAGGTAATTTATCTGGAGTACATGCAATTGATTTAGAGGCAGTTATGATTAATGGAGTATTTAGGGTTAATTTCAGGGGCCGTTATGGTTAATGGGGTCTTTAGGGTTAATTTCAGGGGCCGTTATGGTTAATGGGATCTTTACGGTTAATTTCAGGGGCCGTTATGGTTAATGGGATCTTTACGGTTAATTTCAGGGGCAGTTATGGTTGATGGGGTATAAGGGTTAATTTTATGCTGATGACTGAGGGTTAATTTAATTAATTTAATAAAGTTAACTGTAGGTGCACTTATAGGTAAAGGGGGGCAAACTTAGGGGAATCTAAATCCTGGGGGCAGTGTAAACATTATTAATGTATTTATTTTTTTTTGAAATTTAAAATTTTTGTTTATTTATTTCTTTTTCTGTTGAAAAGGCACAATAGTCAAAACATACATAAACAGACTTCCAGGACGTGCAATGGCTAATACATAGTAGCACCTCTCAGCATGAGGAAATAAACATGAGAAAGAGCATCTAACAATATCCATGTTAATACATGAGCACCGAGAGGAGGATAGCGATCATGTAACGTACATAGCAATAAGAGTAGCACGTAGCATCACAACAACATAAAATCGATAATGGTAGTTATGGACGAGAATCGTTTCGCTAACAGCCTGAAAGTCACAGAAAAAGTGCCAGTAAGAAACAAACCAGGACAACGGAATGCCTGGAAATACTTATTACCAAAAATAAAAACCAACACTGAACTCTCGACTCTGGGAGCGAAGCACCTTAGACATAATGACCGGAATGTAATGTAAATCCATATGTGTGATAGGGAATAACGATCATTATCATGTGCAAAAAAAGAAAAAATAAACAAAAAAAACAAAAACAAAAAAAACTGAGAAAAAACGATAAGAGCACCTGGACGCGGCCCGTCAATACCTGGGGTTAATCGCCCTCCCAGAACATGGCATCACGCATAACTAGCCAAGGAGCCCAAACCTTCTCATATTGAATCATTTGATGGTCATTCCTGAAAGAAAGTTTTTCCAATACATGGATACGATCTAAATGTTGCCGCATGGACGATAAACGGGGTCTCTCTGTTGACTTCCAGTGATGGGCTATGAGTAATTTAACAGCCAAAAAAAATGTATAACCAATTTCCTACTAGGGGGGGGGGGATGGTCGGGGAACATGTGTAGTAGCGCGAGCTGCGGCAAAAAAGGAAGGCTAACCTCTAGGGAGGACTCAAGAAAATGAAACACCTTCTCCCATACTGCTAATATAGGTGGACACGACCACCAGACATGCAACATCGTACCCTCAGCGTGGCACCCCTTCCAACATAGGGAGGAACAGGAGGGAAACATGTGTGATAGACGTTTAGGTGTCAAATACCATCTACATGTTAACTTTTTTTGTAATTCAACATGGTTGGTACAGTGCGTCACACCCCTCATCGCCTCCTCAGACTCGAGCCACAACTCAATCGGGAATGTAGTTTCCAACTCCTTTTCCCACGCCAACATATGAGGGAGTTTATTCTCCCAGAGATCAGAGAGGAGAGAGGCATAACAAACTGAGATTGCACCTTTACGGGGAGCAGAGGCTAAACACAAAAGAACGATTGGATGTGAGGAAGAAATATTAACCGCAAAGAAGGACTGACAGACTGGAGTAAGTGTCTAATTTGCAAATATTTGTAAAAGTCCCGTGTCGGAAACAAAAATGTGGCGCACAAATCCGAGAACGTGCGTAAAGAACCTCCATGGAATAGGTCACCTAAACGGAGGGAGGAGGTAGACTCCCAAGCCTGAATTTGTAAGTGTGGGATCAACAATTCCAGGGAGCTTAGCGGCGTAGCCCTAGTGAGGTGTCGTAGTGGAGGAAGTCGTTTAGCGACCCTAGACCATGTCCAAAATGTACAAAGTGTAGTGGGTGGGAGAGGAGGGAGAGGAGGAATACAGCGAGGCGGAAGCCATAGGAGCTGCGATACTGTATAAGGGCGCAAATAGGAATTTTCCAACAATACCCAACGGGGGATGTAATTGCGGTAATGAAAAGCTGCCGCTTGTGAGAGGATCGCGGCCTTGTAGTATGCCGCAATGTCCGGTGCACCCATACCCCCCTTGAACCTAGGAGAAAAGAAGGCCTGTTTGGAAATCCTTGAACGACCACTCAGATTAATAAAATCAGTAAGGTTTGTATGCGCAAGAGGAACCTAGAAGGGATAGCAACCGGGACTGCTCTAAAAACGTACAACAATTTTGGAAGGACCATCATTTTGACTGACGCAATACGTCCGAGCCAGGAGAAGTCGAATGATCGCCACCCTTGCATTGTGTTGAGTATATGCTTCCATAGAGGAATGATATTAAAATCATTCAACTTGGATAGGGACTTAGGAAGCTTAATTCCCAAATAAGAGAGGTAATCACGACGCCACTCAAAATTATATGTGGCCCGAAGCGAGGCGGATAAGTGAGCCGGGAGATGTATGTGCATAGCCTGTGTTTTGTGTATGTTAAGTTTATGGTAAGACACTGCTGAGTATTTTGTGAATTGGGCCAATAAAGCAGGTAAGGAAACTGAGGGGTTCGTGATAGCTGCTAATATGTCGTCAGCAAAGAGACCAAGAATAGATTCGTGTCCACCAGCATGCTGAAAGCCACGTATCAACGGGTCAGGACGGATAGACTGGGCCAGTGGTTCTAGAGCCAATGTGTACAGCAGAGGGGATAACGGGCAACCCTGACGCGTCCCATTAGAAATCGAAAACGGAGGCGAGAGAAAACCTGAAAAAAGAACAGATGCAGAAGGAGAAGAGTAGAGGGCCATAATGGAGCGAATTAAGGAAGGCAAAAAAGCAAATTTCTGGAGGACAGATGAAAGAAAACGCCAGTGCAGCCTGTCAAAGGCCTTTTCCGCGTCGAACGAAATAAAGAGACATGGGGTTTTATGTCGCGAGGCCTCCCAGGAAAGGTCAATAAACTTGCGTGTATTATCATTCGCTTGTCTATGTCTAACAAAACCCACCTGATCCGAATTGAGAAGGAGAGGGAGAATCGCGGAAAGCCGATTTGCTAAAAGTTTGGCATATATCTTAATATCGTTGTTCAGCAACGAAATAGGACGAAAATTTTCACATCTATCTGGCGTTTTGCCTGGCTTAGGAAGGGTAACTATATGCGCACGAAGGTTTTCAGTCGGGATACACCCCTTGGACATGAAAGATTGGAAAAGAGAAAGGAGGTGAGGACCAAGAATTGGGAAGAAAGTTTTGTAGTATAGACCTGTCAGTCCATCCGGGCCGGGGGCAGAATTATTTTTAAGTTGGCGCGTGATGAGTTGTATTTCATCTAAATCTACGGGAGCGTCGAGACTAAGCCTCATATCATCCGTGAGAGAGGGCAAGGAAACAGAGGCAAGATAAGCATTAATAGAGTCGGCCGCAGGCTGAGGAGTAGAAGTATCAGCAGAAAGATTATAGAGAGAGGAGTAGTAATTAGCAAACTCGCCAGCAATATGAGACGGGTCTTGCAAAACCACTCCCTGTGAGGAACGAAGAGAAGAGGGACGCGCCAGGGCCGAAAAATGTTGAAGCTTGTGAGCTAACATCGTATCTGCCTTATTCCCTTTGGAATAAAAACGTTGCCGGATTGTCAACAACATTAAAGCCGTGTGGCGAGATTGAATTTCAGCTAATTTGAGTCTAATGCTTCGGATCTCAGCAGCAGTCTGGGAAGACGGAGAACATTTATTCAAGGCCTCTAGGTCATATAGTTGGAGAAGTAAAGAGTCTTTATCATCCTCCTTCTCCCTTTGCTTTTTGAGATGTGAAGCCATACTAATAAATCGCCCCCGAATCACAGCCTTATGGGCATTCCACAAGGTTTCAACCGAGTTCACGTAACTTTAAGTGCAAGGGAGCATGATCCGACCAGTTAATGACGCCAATAGAGCAGTCCCGGATTGCCTGCAGTGTAAACTTGTCAACTAAAATGCAGTCTATTCTGGTGTAAGAATTGTGTGGTGCAGAAAAAAAAGAATAGTCCCGTTCAGAAGGATGACGAAGGCGCCAAACATCATATAACTGAAACAAATGTAAAGTGGTGGATAAGGTATTAGCAAGAGATCTCATTTGTCTGCCGTATGTACCCGTTAGGGCAGAGGAGGTGTCTAAGAGGGGGTTAAAAAATGCATTGAGATCACCGCACAGAATAAGTTGACCTTTTTTAAGGGAATCTATTTTGGACAACAGTTTCCTAAAAAAATGTGTTTGCGAGGTGTTAGGTGCGTAAAACGAAACCAAGGTGTAATCAATAGAATTAATGACACAATTAATGATCAAATATCTACCCTGGGGGTCAGCCGTTTTTTTAGTTAACTGAAAGGAAAGGTGTTTCGAAATAAAAATAGAGACTCCCGCTTTACACGTTTTTGCCATGGAATGAAAGTGCCACGGGAAATCTTTTAAAAAGAAATTTGGAGGAGAAGGTTGTTTAAAATGAGTTTCCTGCACACAGAGGATATGAGCGTGGTGTTTTTTGGCCTCAGAGTGAAGCAGTCTCCGTTTATGGGGAGTATTCAGGCCATTAACATTTAATGACAAAAGGTTAAGGGACGCCATAATGGTAAAAATTAAAAGGTATGGGACCAAATGCGGTAGTGGAAGAGAAAATCAACAGAGACCCCCAAGGAAGAAAATCTCCAAGTATATAGTGGGACGAGCCGCGTCGAGAACCAAGGAAAAAATAATATGGTGATACGTAAGGTGCATTCAAAAGGAAAGGAAACATAAGTGACACATCAATAATCGTATGGAAACAAGTATCCAAGATGTAGCATTGTATTGTAAACGCTCCCAGAGTAAAAAGAAAAATAAAAGAAAACACAAAACTGGTATGTAACTCAGAACATAATCGGCCCATACCGCTTTGGGCCGTCAGGGGGGGGTGATAACCCGTACCGTGTAGAGAGACCACACAGGGATGTGAAGGTCGTTCCCAAATAGGACAGGGAGACCTCCAACATATGTAAGAAGGAGAAAAAATAAAAAGACCCCAATGAGCAACTAAATAAAAATGTCGTGACTTATGTGAAAGTATGTGTGTGTGTGTGCAGGCAAGGGAGACATGATGGAACAAAAGAGTATGTATAGAATGTGTCATCACTACCGTGAACAAGTAGAGAGAAGATCGTATGATGCAGTGAGGGAGTGTAAGGGTGTTATGAAGTGCAGAAGACATACGTGTATCAGTAGGTCAAACAGTTACAAAGCACCCGACCAAACACTGATCAACATAAATGTGTACGAAAATGGAATAGCGCAAGGTGTATGAGGAAAGAAGGAGAATGTCGTGTAGAGTGGTATGGAAGCCCGGTAGGGCACTATAAGGTCCGAGCCACAGACCTCCGGGAAAACGTATGGAATATCGTGTCGTGTGTGGTGTAAAAAGCAGAAAATTATACATTTGAAAAATTAAAGAACAAAAATACAGAATCGCATAAAAAAAGTATAACATAAAGCAGCGGGTCTCACCCCTGCAGCCCAGGAAGCGTCCCCAAAAGTCATGGAAAGACCCAATTGAGGTATACGTGGAGACCAAAATCCAAACAGAGGAAAAAGCGAGAGTCTAACCGGTCTGAAGATACGAATGGACCAGCAGTCGAGACCAGGAACAGTCCGCAGATGTCAACGGATGATGGAGAGCGTCCAGGACACAAGGATACAGCATCAGCAGGAGCGACGTAGAGCCGAAAGAGCGTTCCAGATGGGGTGAGGCGTCCGCAGCAAAAGCACGACGACCGCATAACGGGAACAAAAAAAGCTGAAAATAAAGAAGAAAAAAAAAGTGTATCAAGGTGAACACAGCGTCCCGGGCGACTCTAGACCATAGCCTAGATATAGGCAGGAGATGTATCCAAGCAGTTCATGTGTGTGTAGGAGATCTTTTGGAATGCACCACATCCCATTCTCGGGCGAGCCTTTTGGGGGGTCGAAGCGGGTCCAGCGTGGAAGGGAATTTCACAGGTACGTCAAGCAGACCCCAATCAGAGAGCAATTGAGAGCCTGCGGCCGGTGTTTTAACCAGGTGCGTTGTGCCCTCTCTGTTGATGAGTAGACGAGTGGGATACCCCCAACGGTAGGGAATTTTATGAACCCTGAGCGCAGCAGTAACGGCCAGAAAAGCCTTACGTTGTTGCAGAGTGTACTGGGAGAGGTCTTGAAAAAACTGAAGCTCCCGATATTGCTCCGGAAGAGCAGTCTTGTGTCTTGCTTTCTGCATAAACTTGTCTTTGAGATCGTAGAAATGAATCCTGAGGATAACATCTCGTGGGGATGATCCTTGCAGCGTTTTAGGACGAGGCAATCTATGAATACGGTCGATTTTGACCTCCTCAGACGTGGGAAGCTCCAACACGAGCGGAACAACGTGGTGGCATAGGTAAGTAAATCTTCTGAGGCAACATCCTCGGGTATACCGCGGATACGCAAATTATTCCGACGAGAACGATCCTCTAAGTCGCTAAGCTTTAGCCGCAGAGAGTCCACTTCATCCTGTAGAGAATTACACGTGTCGACCACAGAATTGTGTGCCGACGTGAACTCCTCCATCTTGTCTTCAAGATGCGCAGTGCGGCCTCCAAGCTCTCGGATGTCTTTCTGAATTTCAGAGAGAGCGTCTGTCATATCATGCTTGACTTTTAGGCGCATCTCATCGAGCAGCACTTTCATAGCGGGGATGGTTAAAGCTTGATGTTCTGAATCTTCCGCTAAGGGCGAAGGAGATCGCCGAGCAGGAACAGCATCAAGGCCTTGTGAGGCGTCTGAGTCCTCCTCTCCATCTTGGATGACCGGCAAAGCGCGGGAAGATGTCTTCCTCCTCGATTTGGACTCGAAAAAGGTAGGTATATTGTGAGCAGACGATTTAGCCTTGCCCGCAGACATCTCGGAAGCACTTATTGTCGAAAAATCATAAGTCAAAACGAAAAAAAGACATAAAAAGGGCCGTTGTATGAAATTGTTGGAGGAGCTCCACCACCATGCGTCCTACTCCATTGCCAGCCAAGCCACGCCCCCCATTATTAATGTATTTATTTATAAAAGTATGGTATCAGTAATATTCTCTGTAAGATTCGAATCTCTGTAAGATTCGGATCCTTGTAAGATCCGGATCCCTGTAAGATTCGAATCATTTGAATCATTGAATCATTCGAGTCTTCGGATCATTCGAGTCTTCGGATCATTCGAATCTTCGGATCATTCGATTCTTCGGATCATTCGAATCATTGAACGAGTCTCTGACTCTATGAGTCATCGTTCCTCTGTGAATTAATGAGCTGTAACCTGACCCCAGAGTCTGTGTCTGAGTGCTCTGCAGATGACTCACAGCTCTAGGATCAGGTTACAGCTGAATGATTCACAGACTGAACCGCTACAAATGAATCGTTCAGTCTACTGAACCGATTCATCTGGATCACTAAAAAGAACGATTCGTTCATGATCCGGACATCACTACTTGTCATGTCCTGTTTACTCATTGTACAGCACTGCAGAATACGATGGTACTATATTAAAACAATAACTCTCCAGGTTAAAAAAAAAAAAAAAAGACAACTCCATGACACCTTAAAGGGACACACCCCACGTTTTTAAAACAGCTTCAGAGGGTCCTATGAAAACCACCAGCAGACTTATTTAACCAGTCACTAAAGGGAGGAGTAGTTATTTATTGTTTTATATGGTGCCATCAGATTCCACTGTACAGAAGGTAGGCAGGATATAACAACATACAGAAACAACAGGTGAGGAGGGGCTTGCTCAAATGAGCTTACAATCTGGAGGGAGTTACACACAAGGTAAAAGTTCTATAGTTAGGGCAAGGCCAGCCACACTAGCATAAGTATTGTATGAAAGGGACTAGGAAAGGTGAGCTAAAGGATTGCGGGAGGAAGATGTTAAGACATAAGACCGCAGGTGTCCTTTTTTGAAGGACGGAAGTCAAGCTTTCCAGAGGATAGGGCTTTGAAAAGTCTTGTAAGTGTGCATGAGAGCTAGAAATCAGGATAGAGGACAGAGATCATTGGATGAGCAGAGAGACTGCTTAGGGTTGAATTTAGAAATGAGTGAGGACATGTAAGGGAAACCATGAGCTTTGAAAGTAAGAGTCAAGATTTTGAAAGGAATCCTGAAGTGCACAAGCAGCCAGTGAAGAGACTGACAGAGGGGAGGTGTGTTAGTAAAGCAATGGGAGAGATGGATAAGTCTGGCCGCAGCATTCCTGGTGGATTGTAGAGGCAAGGGGGGTACGAGGGAGAGTTACAATAATTGAGGCAGGACATAATGAGGCCTGGGCAATAATAGTGGCCTCTTGTATTAACAAGGGACGGATGCGGGCAATGTTTCTAAGATTAAGGCGGCAGTTTTTTCAGACATGCTGAATGAGGTGGGTGAACGAGAGGTCAGAGTCAAGGATGACACCAAAGCAGAGAACATATGGGGATGAAAAAAATTGCACTATTGACATAGAAGGAAAACAATGAGGGAACATTGGCACTGGAGGGAGGAAATATAAGAAGTTCAGTTTTTGAGCGAAACGTGCAGATCCAGAAGACTGGAAGTTGCCAATTGTAGTACTACTTCACAAAAAGGTAGCAGGGACGTATTTGACACCTGGGGCAGAACCTGTATGTGGCACCTCCCCCAAACACCATAAAAAATTATGTTGGTAAGAATACTTATTTCAAAAAGTTGTAAACTGTAAAAGAAACTAGAATTCAGACCAAATTAAATACGTTTAAATAAATAATATTTAATTAATAGATATGGTACAACGTAACCCCAATTACCATATTCTGAGCCAGACATTGCTGGTGGTACGGTCAGGGCCGGCCTTTGGGGTGTGCAAGCTGTGCAGGGCGCCATGTGGACGTCCCATCATCAAGCCCAGGGCCGCGCCGAGGCGGGTGCAAAGCACCCAGGAGGAGAGAAAGGGGGGTAGATAGTGAGAAGAGGAGGGGGTAGATTGTAAGAAGGGAAGAAGAGGGGGTAGGTTGGTGAGAAGTGGGAAGAGATCATGAGAAAGAGGGGGTAGTAAGAATATTAAAATAAATAAAGAATGAATGAATTAATGTGTGAATGGATTTTGAGAATGCATTAATGAATATGCATAAATGATTTGTGTGAATGATTTAGAGAATGAATAATTGTGTGAATGAGAGAGTGAATGAATGAAAATATGTTTTGTGTGTATGATAGATGTATAGGTAATTTGGGGAAAGGTAATAATGGCACAAGCAGGGTGTTTGCGCCTTGGGGGGCAAAATGGCACTGGTAGGATGGTTATGGGACAAAGATGGCACAGGGCGGGCTGTTTGGGAACAAAGATAGCTCACACTGGGCTGTTAGGGGACAAAGATGGGTCAGACTGGGCTCAGATTGGGCTCTAATCCGTGTGTAATCTGGGTGCTGGTCAAGTTCTATGTGGACACCATGGCTGGCCTTTGGGGTGTGAAACCTGTGATTATGCCTGTTATTTACGGGGGTTTATCTATACATTTTAATGCTGAGTTTACATGCGATTCCCAGGTGATCTATACCTTCAAAGCTGGATTTGTGTGTTATTCTGTTGGACTATACCTGTAATGCTATACTTCCATACATTATTATTGTATACCTGCAAATTTAGAATTTGTATTAGGGATGAACTGAAATAAAAATTCTGGACCGAAACCGAAAATTCAGGATGCACTTGGCCAAAACAAAAACTGAAAATGGTCAAGCATGTCTCCAGACCTAAACCCTATTGAGCATCTGTGGGGCATCCTCAAACGGAAGGTGGGGGAACGCAAGGTGTAATTCACCAGCTCTGTGATGTCGTCATGGAGGAGTGGAAGAGGACTCCAGTGGCAACCTGTGAAATTCTGGTGAACTCCATGCTCAAGAGGGTTAAGGCAGTGCTAGAAAGTAATAGTGGCCACACAAAATATTGACACTTTGGGCCCAATTTGGACATTTTCACTTAGGGGTGTACTCGCTTTTGTTGTCAAGGTGTTAGACATTAACCCCTTCAGAACCAGGATTTTGATACTAACGTGTCGCTAAAGGACCAGAGCCGTTTTTGTGTTTTTGCCATGTCTTTCTTCAACTGTAATTTCTCTCTTCTCAATTGGTGCACCCACACAAATCATATATTGTTTTTTTCAGCACAAGTAGGGCTTTCATATTAAGCTGGGTAGTACATTGTTTTGTTTGAAATAAACTGGAAAAAGTGGGGAAAAAATGAAAAAAACGCATTTTTTTACAGTTTTGTATACATACAAATAGGGCTGCAACTAACGATTATTTTAATAATCGATTAGTTGGCCGATTATTTTTTCGATTAATCGATTAATTGGATAAAAAAATGCATTTTTTTTTTATTTAAAATAATGTAATAAAAAAACGTACAATTTACACTTTCATCTCTTTATTGCAATGGCCTCTCTCTATTCACCTTCTTATTTTACTGACATAATAATAAAAGCTACAAGAACCCAAACACGGTGTTTCTCAAACAAGGTTTTAATACAAAGTTATTAGTAAATATTAATTCATGTTAACTATTTTTCATATTTAATAAAAACTATGAGAAAAAAAAACCTTGTTTAAATTTTTTTTATTTACCAAACTGCCCCCGGTTATGCACATCAGACCCCCAGCTTGCCACTCTGCCCCCATATATGCCTTATACCTCCTATATGCCAGATTCCACTATACCCCCCTGATATGCCACTGTGCCCCTGATATGCCTTATACTCCTTATATTCCAGTGATATGCAACTGAGCCCCCTGATATACCTTTTATCCCCAGATATGTCTTATGCCCCCTGATATGCCTTATACCCCCTATATGCCCTGAAATTCATAATACCCCCATACACCACTATAACTCACCCATACACAACTTTGGCTCCTCCCCCTCCCATACACCACTCTGGCTCCTCCCCCTCCCATACATCACTCTGGCTCCTCCCCCTCCCATACTCCACTCTGCCTCCTCCCCCTCCCATACACCACTCTGACTCCTCCCCCTCCCATACACCACTCTGGCTCCTCCCCCTCCCATACTCTACTCTGCCTCCTCCCCTCCCATATACCACTCTGGCTCCTCCCCCTCCCATACTCCACTCTGCCTCCTCCCCCTCCCATATACCACTTTGCCTCCTCCCCCTCTCATACTCCATTCTGTCTCCTCCCATACTCCACTCTGCCTCCTCCCCCCTCCCATACACCACTCTGGCTCCTCCCCTCTCCCATACAACTCTGGCCCCTCCCCCTCCCATATTCCACTCTGGCTCATCCCCCTCCTATACTCCACTCTGCCTCCTCCCCCTCCCATACTCCACTCTGCCTCCTCCCCCCTCTCATACTCCACTCTGCCTCCTGTCAGCAACGGATCTTCACTAGACACCAGGGAGCCGGGTAGAGAGGCAGAGTGGCGTATGGGAGGGGGAGGAGCCACAGTGGTGTATGGGAGGGTGGCTCCCATACACCCCTCTGACTCCTCCCCCCTCCCATACACCGCTCTGCCTCTCTACCCGGCTCCGTTACTGACAGTAACGGAGGCTGTCTGTGCGATGCAGACCCCCACCAGCTGACAGAGAGGATGATTCTCTGTCAGCCTGTGAGTGTCTGCATCGCACAGACAGCCTCCGTTACTGCCCTTCACTTACACTGTGGCTTCTATGAAGCTGCAGTGAAAGTCCTTGTCAGTAACGGAGCCGGGAGAGAGGCAGAGTGATGTATGGGAGGGGGAGGAGTCAGAGGGGTGTATGGGAGGGGGAGAGAGATGGAAGTGAGAGACCGGCCGACAGTGAGGGGAATCTAGGTCCCCTGCAGCGTTGCGGGGGATCTGGATTCCGGTGTTATAATCCGATCTCTGTTTGAGATCGGATTATTATAAGGAGAGGAGTTTTTTCAGAGCATTTTCAGCCCTACATACAAATTGTACACACATTGAACCAATGGGAAAAAATTATCCCAAATATATTCATTAAGTTATCCTGATTTGGAAACCACCCAACATGGCCAGAATTTTTATCTATTTTGACCAGTATAGGGCAAATGTTGCAAGGCATGCATTACGTTTTTGAAATGTAATTTTTTTCAAATTTGGCATGGTAGTCTAATAACTGCAATAGTTGTCAAAGATACTGATTATCCCCCCAAAATTATATGTTTATGAACAGTAGATAAGTCAAGGTGTACAACTAGGGTCATTTTGACACTTTTCAAACAGGGATTTTATCGCCAATTGCTGCCAAATTTTGAGGTATTTTTATATTTTTTTGGTTTTTTTTGCATATGTCGCAATGTTGCTTTAGATTTTATATTATATTTTGTATAGAATATGTGCAACTGCAGAAAAAAACACCAAATTGTGTTCACCAATATCCCCCGGTTCCAACAAGGCATGGTTCATGCATTTTTTGAGGAAGCTATGAGGGCAAAACTGGAACATGCGCGTTTTAGTTTTCAAATTTGGAATTTTCAGAAATTGGTTTGCTGAGCCCATATCCCATTTGGGACATTTTGGAAGCCCCCCACTGTAAATTACCCCATATATTTATGAACAGTAGACGAGTCAAGGTGTTCAACTAGGGTAGTTTTGACAGTTTTCAGCCAGCCATTTCTTCACTGATGTCTGCCAAACTTCACAGGGAAATTATTTTATTGCATTTTTAACGCATACATTTCAATGTTGCACTGAATTTCTTGCACAGCATAAGTGCAACAGTGGAAGAAAACACCACATTTTGTTCACCAACATCCCCCGGTTCCAACAAGGCCTCACATGCATGGTTCATGCATTTTTTGAGGAAGCTATGAGGGCAAAACTGGAACATGCGCATTTATATTTTTTTTTTTATCAGATTACTTGTAAGTGACAGGTTTAGGCCGCTGACATCAATCGGGGAGACCGATCAATAATCAGCGACTTAAAATGTCACCGACAAGTGATCAGGTAATAATTATGATTTTTTTATTTATTAATAATTTGTGTTTTTTTCATAATTAACCTAGATGACCACTCTCTCTTTGTAGAGCAGGATCATCCGTGGGCTGCCATAATGATCCGATCACTCCTATTGGCCAGGAGCGATCTGATCAGCCCAGCCCAGCATTTGACCTGGAAGCACCCTGGACTTTTTTTTTTATTAGTATTATTTTATGTTTTGTTTTTTTTAATTAATTTTTTTTTTATTTTTTTATTATTATTTTTTACATTTTTTTTAACTCTTTCAATGCTGATGCTCCATTGAAGCACAGCATTGACTGATATTTAGTCCCCACAAGCATGTGGGGACATATATTAACCCCTGCAATGCTGCGATGGGGGGTCATACACAATCGCAGCATTGAAGGGGTTAATTGAGGAAGAGGGGGGGTAGGGGTTAACTGAGCAAGGGAGGGGGTGGGGGGGCTGGTCTCCACACTCATGTGGAGACCAAAGAACCCTGTCTCCCTGTCCCTGAAGCTGCCTCTGGCAGCTGGGACACAATCTCCCATAGACTGGAGATTGTAGGGGAGGAGTCTCTTTGATCAGTCCTACAGGACTGATCAAAGGACTTCTGGGGGCTCGTTTTTGCTGTTGCTGGTCTGCCTAGGCTTCCAGGCACACCACCAGCAGCAGAGCCCCCCACAAAACGGGAATTAACCCCTTCAATGCCGCGATTGCGGCATTGAAGGGGTTAACGCTGCACTGACGCTCTCATGGAGCGATCAGGCAGCAGGGGGGTGTTGGGTCAGGTCCCCACACTTGTGTGGGGACCCATTCAACACACCACCCCCTTCCCTGAAGCTGCCTGTGGCAGCTGAAAACGCGATTGCAGATTTTTCTGCAATCGCGGTTTCTGCCTAGAGAATCACTCCGTGGGAGTGATCGTAGGCTTGGGGGCGGGTTTAGAGAGGCTGTGCTGTCTGCCCAGACTCCTGGGCAGACAGCAGCAGCAGCGCCCCCACGATCGCCGCGATTGTGGCGATGTGGGGGCGGTTTTTGGAGGAGACGTACCTGGTACGTCCCGGTCTACCGGTGACTGTTAACCAGGAAGTACCAGGTACGTCCTGGTCCTGAAGGGGTTAATGGCTGTGTGTTTATCGCGTGTAATCGCTGTAATCGCGTTTTCAGCTGCCACAGGCAGCCTCAGCCACAAGTGTGGAAATCTGGATGGAATTTTCTGTCACTTTACCTAATTTTGTGAGGATCCAGAGGGAAAATTTTAAAAAAATTAGGTGTTTTTTTTTTAAAATTTTTGCTAGTTTTTACTAAATTTCTAATTCTAAATTTTCAGCTAATCATCCAACTATGGTATCAAAAGAAAGCTCTATCTCTCCTTGAAAAAACAATATATAGTTTACATGGGTACACTATTCACAGGAAAAGAGAATAATCTCTGAACCGACATAGCGCAAAAATGGCAAAATTGCTCCGGGCTTTGAGGTACCAAAACACCCTGGGATTGAAAGGGTTAAATAGAATATCCTTAGGGGAAACTACCAATGAGAAGGATTTAGGAATAACGGTTGACAACAGACTTGACAACAGTGCACAATGCCAGCAAGCAGCTGAGAGGACCTCAAGGGAGGAGGATATTATCTTGCCTCTTTACAGGTCATTGATAAGACCTCACCTTGAATATGCCGTACAATTCTGGGCACTGTCCTTAAAAAGGACATTATGGAATTGGAAAAAGTGCAAAGGAGGGCTACGAAATTAATAAGGGGATTGGGAGATACTAGTTATGAAGAGAGACTAAAAAAGTTAAAATTATATACGCTAAAAAAACGGCGTCTCAGAGGGGATATGATAACATTATATAAATATATGCAGGGCCAATATAAAAAAGCTCTTCAGTGACCTGTTCATTAACAGAAATACACAAAGAACAAGAGGTCACCCTCTGAGACTGGAAGAGCGCAGGTTTCATAGACAAAGGAAGGGATTCTTTACCGTGAGGACAATAAAGGTATAGAATTCACTCCCAAGGGAGGTGGTGTTATCCAATACATTAGATACCTTCGAAAGGGGCCTCGATATTTTCTTAGAAAGGCATGACATACAGGGATATAAATAGAATAACATTAATATTTTAGACCTTCTTGATCCAAGGAGAAATCTGATTGCCTCTTGGGAGTCAAGAAGGAATTTTTTTCCCCTGATGGCAGAATTCGAAGTAGCTTAATTAGAGTTTTTTTGCCTTCTTTTGGATCAAGAATATGAAGGTTAGGTAGAAGGGTTGAACTTGATGGACTTAGGTCTTTTTTCAACCTTATGAACTATGTAACTATGACAAAAAAGACACCTGTCCACAGAAGCACTGTGGCCAAGACCACAATTGACGTGCCAGGACCATCATGACTTCAAACGTGTGCAGAAAGAGATCCATGTTCGCTTTCTGCACCCAAACTCTGTTGCTGTAATGCCCCTAAATTAACCCTGAAGATCCAATCAACCACAACTGCCCCTAAATTAACCCTGAAGACACCATCAACCACAACTGCCCCTAAATTAACCCTGAAGACCTCATCAACCACAACTGCCCCTAAATTAACCCTGAAGACCCAATCAACCACAACTGCCCTTAAATTAACCCTAAACACCCCATCAACCACAACTGCCCCTAAATTAACCCTAAACACCCCATTAACCATAACTGTCCCTAAATTAACCCTAAACACCCCATTAACTATAACTGCCCCTAAATTAACCCCCACCTCCCCTAACTTTCAGCAGCCCAAATATTAATTTTATACTCACAATTAGATGAGTTCCTGAGCCATGTGGACGCTATAGGAAATGGGTGGGGTCAATCGGCAGTTTGGCCCCGTCCCTTTCTTTCTCCCTGTCTCTCCCTGCAGTCACTGCCTATTGGCCCTGCCCCTTTCTTTCTCCCTGTCCCTTCTTACAGTCAATCGACAGTGACTGCAGGGATGGACTGTAAGTAGTAACGGCTGTGAGTCACAAACGGATTATAAAATTCAACTAATCGATAATGCCCTACAAGTAGCCAATAAGTGGCAAGGATCATTGGACTAGGGAGGATACAGCTTTAACTTTACCCAATGTTATAGCATATGACTATTTTATTATTATTATACTTTATTTATAAAGTGCCAACAGATTCCGCAGCGCTGCACAAGGTAAATATTTTACAGATAATGACAAGTACAAAATGACAAGCAATTGACCTACAGATACAAGAGGAGATACATTCTAGGTGAATATTTTTTCCAAATCTGGTCATACTGCCTCTATATCCTATTTAGGACATCTTTGAAGTCAGTCAGTTCAATTTACCCCATCAAACCATATGTTTACCCCAGGGTATTTCAAATACTGGTATTTTAACTATTTCCATGCACACATTTTACCACCAGCCTTTGCAGTAGTTTTTTTTTTTCTTTCAAACATTACTTAAGATATAAATCTACAGCTCCTGGTATATGTCACTGCCAAACATCCCAAAAATGTGTTCAGCAACATCTCCTGAGTACAGCGATATCACCCATACATGTTTTTTGGGGTCATTAGGGGGGCACCTTTGGGGCATATGCAATTCACTTTTTTCATCTTGGAATTTTGGAAGAGGGAGTTGCAGAGCAGTATTCAGAAGAACTGATAGCAGAAGTGGAATCACAGCTCAATCTTACCAAGATGTATCAGAGAAAAGTAACAAACACAATTCATTGAGCTGTATCGAAAGCTATTGCTTCAGCACAGAGCGGTGGAGTGTAGAGGGAAGGGTGTGTCATTCTGGTAACCCAATACGTGCTGTAGTATTGCAGAAAAACTGTTAACTGCATATGTGAAAACACACACACACATATATATTGTGACAAACCCTATAGCATGAGGGCCATACAGGTCACTTTTAGGGGTCCTAAGCACAGTCCTCTAGGGCAATCAGAGTCAGGAACAGTAGCTTTGAACCAAAACAGCACTTTATTTGTAATTGCTGAAACCCCAAAAACCAAATCATAAAAATAAAACCTAGCTCCCAATTGGAGCCCTCTCTAACTTAACTATGCTGGTCTAGACTGACCAGCCTAATCATCCACTACCTCAACCTCCCAGCCAGACCCAGCTACGCCAGGCTCTGGAAAACCTCCCCCAGACAGCACACAAAATGTCCAGGCAGGTATTGCCTCACTTGGCTCAGGGATGGTCTTCTTCAGGGCCTCTCCTTGCCCTGGGAGCACAGGGAACTTCCTCTTCCCCCAACAGTCTCTCTGAGTATCAGGCTCCAGGGGTTTTTAATGTCCAGCACCTGTGCCTGATGTCAGCCTCATAGAAATCCCGGACCAGATCCTGTGGACTTCTTGCCTCATGGAAAACCCGGCATGGAGTTTCCACAAAATGGGGAAATGGAGCATTGGCCCACCCTGCTCTCCAATTGCTCCACCCCAGGGACCCATACGTATACTCTGCATAGCAGCTGTACCCAGATGCCATGCTAATCATCTCCCTGGGGTTCACACGGTCACATATCCTCCCCACCAGCTCAGAACCATGGGGCTGAGCGACCATGGGACTAAGCAGCTCTGCTGATGACGTCCCTCTTAGGTTGGCATCAGGGGGCTTTCCTTTCCACACACCATAAATGTGGCCCGGTAGTGGATACTTCCTCCTTGTATCCGTCTGCCCTTCTGGGTTTCTGCAGTGATCAGTGAATGGGTAACACTTTGCACAGCCACGTCTCTTCTCTGTACAAATGAAGACCATCGTAGCTTGCCCATGAAAAAGGTCTACCCTGTGTGATCTACACGATACAGCCAAGCGCACACCATCTTCAAGCTGTTTCCCCGTAGCTTGTTCACCATCACTCCTTTTAATACCAAGCCCATTTTTATGTCCTCTTACCCCAGATGCGTGTAATGGATGGACCTTACTGTCACCTGTAGAAGGTTCCTCCTTTGAAGTATGGCTTCTGCTGGACCTGGGACCACCTGCTCCCTGGAGTAGCTTACTGCCATGTTGCTCTGCTAGTTGGTCAGTACTTCCAGCACCATGCATAGTCCCTCCATCACTTAGGTTATAATGGTTATTTTCCATGCCATTCTTCTTTTCCTCCAGGCAGCTTGTTTTGTACTGTATCTGCTCACTTGCTGCTTGTGCAATTTGTGACGTTTCAGATACTGTGTCCATTTCCTCTTGGACCTTAATCTGTTTCTGTAGAGCTAGCTTGGCCTCCCTTTCTTCAGCTAGCTGTATACCCAGTTCATCTAACTGGAGTTGTAGTAGTACATGTTTTTCTACTGCAGTAACCCTTTGTTCCTCAAGGGTTGCTTTCACCTCTCTCAGCTCTAAGGTGGATATCTCCAGTTGATGCCTGAGGGATATATTCTCTTTCTGCAGTTTAAGTCCAACTTGTTGAAGCTTTTCATTGGACATGAGGGCTTTCTCCAGATTCCCTGACAATGTGTCTCTCTCGGTCTGGATATCAGCAAGCTGCCTCATTAATGTTTGCCTGTCGCGTTCTGTGTTACTCAGTATTGCTTCCAGGTTACGTTGGATCATATCACTCTCCCTTAAAGCTTGATCTCTGTTGTGAATAGCCAATCCTAAGTCCTCCTCTTTTAGAAGCATAGCTGCCTCCATTTGCTTTAGCTGAGCTTCTGCGTCCTGTAGCTGATCCTTGCACGATTTCAGTTCCGCCTTTTTCTGGAAATACTTGTCTTTTAGTGCTATGTTGGCCTTATGAAGTTCAGTGTTCTCTTTACTGGCTTTAAACAAGGCCTGGATTTCATCTTGTAGTTCTTTTACGGTCTCCTGCAGCTTTACTTTTTCTAGACGTTCAACTGCAAGTGTTAAATTCACACTGCTATTCTCAGAAAGGAGCCCGAATACACGCTCTGCATCCTCTTTACCTTTCTGGGACACCTCCGCGAGACGTTTTTCAACCACCAGCTTTTGTTCCTGCAACTGTTGCATCTCTTGAAGTTTTGCTGCCAGATCAACACAATGCTTTTCTCTAGAAGCAGCCACTTCATTTTGCAAAGTGAAGTTTTCTCCCTCAAGCTGGCCAATAGTTTGGTGCAATTCCACCTGTAATTGTGCTGCTTGGTTTTTAACCTTTATTAATTCATGTTCTTTTAGCAAACACTCATCAGTCAGCTTTTTGGTCTTGCAGATCTGTTTCCCAACATACTCTGACTGCTCAAGCACATACTGATTCAGCTCATCTCTGGGCATAGCTTCCACTTTCCTGAGCTTGGTAGTCCATGCCACATTGTTACCTTCACCACGACTCTGTTTGTCATAGGAAACATTTAGCTCTGTCAGTCTCTTAAGTTCACAGTCCCTCTGTTTTATAGCATCATCAAACCTTTGTTTGTTGAAGACAAACTCTTTCTGTAATTTGTGTTTCTCCTCCTGAAGTTGAAGAACCACCGGTGAAAGACTTCCTCTAGCTATCGTAAAGTCTCTTTTGTCCCCATGTGCAGCACAATTGCAAGACATAGGTAGCATTCCCACTTTCTTTTCTGCAGCATTTAGTTTATCAGTTACTTCTTTCAGCTGCAAGTTCAAATCAGAGACTTCACCCTGGTGCAGCCACTTTAAGGATTCAATTTCCTCCTTTAACTCTTGTGCCTCAATACAGGACCCTGCACACTTTATATATGCCTCTTGTGCCAGTTTCAGTGGTTCCACATATCCACTGCAGGTTGGCTGGCGAGTGAGACATGGAAAGGACATTTTATTTCTGCTTTGTGGTCCTTTTCTCATCTTGCATTAGACCAACAGTCAGTGCAATACACACATCCCAGAGATTGTACTCCAGGTCGTTAATCGCTCCCTCTGCAGTGTGCAATCAAGTAATTACCAGCAGGCCATAGAGACAAAATGCTTTTGTTTTGCAGGTTTCACAGATACGCAATACTTTGATCCCGCAAGTAGAAACTTCACATCCGGATCATCCTCCATAAGCATATGTATTTCAGCCAGCAATACACAAGGGCACGTACCATGCAACAGTCTTTGCAGAGTTTCCACTCAATCCTCTGGGTTAAGCTGTAATAACTTCTGGCACATCCACTGCAGCTTGGTAGCTTCAGGCCGCACAACACTTGGGGTTCCTGGATCCAGTGTAGCACTCGTCACCAGCATCCACTCAGCTGTTCACTTGGTTCCTGCTTTCTGCCCACAGACCATAGCAGTGCTTTGCCCGCATTCTCCACCATATGTGACAAACCCTATAGCATGAGGGCCATACAGGTCACTTTTAGGGGTCCTAAGCACAGTCCTCTAGGGCAATCAGAGTCAGGAACAGTAGCTTTGAACCAAAACAGCACTTTATTTGTAATTGCTGAAACCCCAAAAACCAAATCATAAAAATAAAACCTAGCTCCCAATTGGAGCCCTCTCTAACTTAACTATGCTGGTCTAGACTGACCAGCCTAATCATCCACTACCTCAACCTCCCAGCCAGACCCAGCTACGCCAGGCTCTGGAAAACCTCCCCCAGACAGCACACAAAATGTCCAGGCAGGTATTGCCTCACTTGGCTCAGGGATGGTCTTCTTCAGGGCCTCTCCTTGCCCTGGGAGCACAGGGAACTTCCTCTTCCCCCAACAGTCTCTCTGAGTATCAGGCTCCAGGGGTTTTTAATGTCCAGCACCTGTGCCTGATGTCAGCCTCATAGAAATCCCGGACCAGATCCTGTGGACTTCTTGCCTCATGGAAAACCCGGCATGGAGTTTCCACAAAATGGGGAAATGGAGCATTGGCCCACCCTGCTCTCCAATTGCTCCACCCCAGGGACCCATACGTATACTCTGCATAGCAGCTGTACCCAGATGCCATGCTAATCATCTCCCTGGGGTTCACACGGTCACAATATATATATATATATATATACAGGGCTTGACAAATTTGTTGTGAATCTAGGCGCTAGGTAAAAAAGTTAGGAGCCAGGATTTTTTTTAAACTAACAGTTGGTCAGGAGTGATCTGATCATCATCAGCCCACTTACTAAACTCACAGCGTTTGACCTGGAGGGAGCGATCAGGCAGCAGGGGGGTGTTGGGGCTGGTGTCCACACTCATGTGGAGACCGAAGAAGCCTCTCCCCTGTCCCTGAAGCTGCCTCTGGCAGCTGGGACTCAATTGCTGGTCTATAGACCAGCCATTGCAGGGGGGAGTCTCTGATGACTGCTGTAGGCTTCCATGCCTACAGGAATCTTCAAAGGGCTTGTGGGGGCTCGTTTTTGCTGTTGCTGGTCTGCCTGGGCTTCCAGGCAGACCACCAGCAGCAGAACCCCATACAAAACGGGAATTAACCCCTAAATGCCGCGATCGCGGCATTGAAGGGGTTAACGCTGCACTATCGCTCTCATGGAGCGATCAGGCAGCAGGGGGATGTTGTGTCAGGTCCCCACACTTGTGTGGGGACCCAATCAACACACAACCCCCTTCCGTGAAGCTGCCTGTGGCAGCTGAAAACACGATTGCTGGTTTTGCAGCAACCGCGGTTTCAGCCTACAGACTCACTCCGTGGGAGTGATCTCAGGCTCGGGGGCGGGCTCTGAGTGGCTGTACTGTCTGCCCAGACTCCTGGGCAGACAGCAGCAGCAGCGCCCCCGTGTGGTGACTCAGTCTCTTACATCCACAATTCTTTCTGGATGTAAGAGGCTGACAAAACCTAGGCGCCAGGACAAAATTCTCTGTCGCCATGGCGACCTGGGATTTGTCGAGCCCTGTATATATATATATATATATATTAGGGCTGCAACTAACGATTATTTTAATAATCGATTAGTTGGCCGATTATTTTTTCGATTAATCGATTAATCGGATAAAAAAAAACAATATGCAAATTTTTCGTTTATTTAAAATAATTTAATGAACTGGATGTTAAAAAACAACTTAAAATTTACATTAACATTCTTATTTTGTTATGATGTAATAAAAAACAATATTTTCAAAGTACAAGAACCCAACCACAATATTTATGAAACAAAATAACCCCAAACATTCTGAAAAGAGGTGGACTATTACTGTTCAAGAAACTTTGCCCCAGCCCTGGCACTTTGCACCCAGCACTTTGCACCCAGAACTTTGCACCCAGCACTTTGCACCCAGCACTTTGCCCCAGCCCTGGCACTTTGCACCCAGCAAGCACTTTGCACCCAGCACTCAGCACTTTGCACCCAGCCCTGGCACTTTGCACCCAGCACTTTGTACCCAGCACTCAGCACTTTGCACCCAGCACTTTGCCCCAGCCCTGGCACTTTGCACCCAGCACTTTGCCCCAGCCCTGGCACTTTGCACCCAGCAAGCACTTTGCACCCAGCACTTTGCACCAGCACTTTGCACCCAGCACTGGCACTTTGCACCCAGCACTTTGCACTGTGCCCCTGCACCCAGTCTCCAACTCTGCCCTGCACCCAGCCCTGCCCCCACACTCACACTCTGCCCTGCACCCACTCTGCCCTGCACCCACACTCACACCCTGCCCTGCATCCCCACCCCCACTCTTCCCTGCACCCAGTCTCCTGCCCTGCACCCCCCACCCCCACTCTGCCCTGCACCCCCACCCCCACTCTGCCCTGCACCCACACTCACACCCTGCATCCCCTGAAACCCCACCCCCACCCCACCGTGGACCCCCACCCCCGCGAATCGCTCTGTGCGAATGGAGCCACTCGCACAGAGCGAACCGCTCTGTGCGAATGGAGCCACTCGCACAGAGCGAATCGCTCTGTGCGAATGGAGCCACTCGCACAGAGCGAACCGCTCTGTGCGAATGGAGCCACTCGCACAGAGCGAACCGCTCTGTGCGAATGGAGCCACTCGCACAGAGCGAACCGCTCTGTGCGAATGGAGCCACTCGCACAGAGCGAACCGCTTGTGCTACACGCTCTGCAGTCTCCGCCTTCTAGCTACGTGACGGATGTGACGCGTTCCGGAGGTAAGTATTCTTCATGTCTATGTGCACAGATCGCACAGAGCCACTCGCACAGAGCGAATCGCTCTGTGCGAATGGAGCCACTCGCACAGAGCGATTCGCTCTGTGCGAGTGGCTCCATTCGCACAGAGCGGTTCGCTCTGTGCGAGTGGCTCCATTCGCACAGAGCGATT
Organism: Spea bombifrons; assembly: GCF_027358695.1. Classification (NCBI taxonomy): domain Eukaryota; kingdom Metazoa; phylum Chordata; class Amphibia; order Anura; family Pelobatidae; genus Spea; species Spea bombifrons. The sequence goes on from NC_071090.1 coordinate 16,732,684, forward strand.
CGCTCTGTGCGAGTGGCTCTGTGCGATCTGTGCACATAGACATGAAGAATACTTACCTCCGGAACGCGTCACATCCGTCACGTAGCTAGAAGGCGGAGACTGCAGAGCGTGTAGCAGAAGCGGGGAACGCTCGCGGAGGTAAGTAAAAGGAGCCGAGTGCTCCAACAACGAATCGATCACTCGATTAATCGATAACGGAAATCGTCGACAACGATTTCCGTTATCGATTATTATCGATTTTATCGATTCGTTGTTTCAGCCCTAATATATATATATATTCGCATATCAGGAAAAGAGACTGCTAAACAAAGGCTCACAGCACTGGCTACCAGAGTAAGGAGATACACTAGAAAGCAGAGGCCAAAACGATAAATGCACACACGGACCTTTAAATCCTGGCGTGATCCAAGGTGCTCTGAGTCCGAAGTGTACCTTGTCCAAAAATGAAATCCCCGTTCCTCCCAGGCCAAGTTGCTCAGAGCAGTTGTGTCTGAGCAACTTGGCCTGGGAGAAACGGGGATTATATTTTATTTATCATATAACATCAATAAAAGTTTAATAAATGAATAATAGGGGATTTTAGACCAATTTTACATACTTGGCTAACGTTTGCAACTTTTCTAAAATGGCATATTTTACAACAATCCAAATTTGACGGGACAGGACTGAAAAAAACAGGACTGTCCTGGAAAAGTAGGGGCTGTTGGCAGGTATGCGGATGGAAGTATGTGGGACCAAAACTCAAAATAACTTAAGACTGATAGCGTTAAGGTTTGGTTAAAGATCTAATATAATAATATCTAATTTTAAATGTAATGGGTGTTATTAAAATAATGGGAACATTTCTCCTATTTATTTTATTATATTATAAAAGTTATTTTATTATATTTATTTTTTACCTACATTTGCATACTTACCAACATTGACAGGATGCAACTCTAGGTAAATTTGTGTAACGTTTCACCCTTCACTGGCTGTTCAAACTTTGTGTTGCTCATTTCCGTTTCCAACCATTAGTGGCCACCCTTGTCACTCTGAACCAGACTGATTATCATAAGGTCCAGCTGCATCTTATTACCTGATTTAGCCAGCCTTTATAAACCTGCCCAGCCCTTCAGTCTGGGCCTTGATATTAACATTTTAGGACTGCCTGTTTGGTTCCTGATCTGCTCCTGAGTTACGGCCAGCGACCCACAAGTGGGATATCTGCCGTGTGCCCTGCAAGTGGGCTTACCTGTCGTGTGTGCCCAATCCAGAGGGCTTCTAGTCATATGTGCCCCATCCAGAGGGCTTCCTACCGTGTGTGCCCCATCCAGAGGGCTTCCTGCCGTGTGTGCCCCATCCAGAGGGCTTCCTGCCGTGTGTGCCCCAGGTGGTGCTAGGAGAAAATGGTGTGGCGGTAGGAACAGCAGGCACAGCACTAGTGGTTGTAGACAGTGTTCCCTCTAAGCTGTGCGCTTGTGCGCGCGCACATAGCTTTTTTAGAGAGCGCACACGTTCAAAAATTGTGCGCACAACAGTTTTTCCCAAAAAAGAAAAAAATAATTATTTTTTTTAAACTTTATGCGGCCCGGATATTGTGCGCACAAAATTTTTGCTCTGTGAAACTTTTTGCACAAGAGAAAATTTCTGCGCACACCAACTAAGAAAAATTAGATGGAACATTGGTTGTAGAGGTGGTGGTCTTGGGAGGCGGATTATCTACAAAAAGCCTCCGTGAGAAAGAACGAGATCGCTTTGGATTGGGAACACCGCTCTCAGTCTTGCTGCTAAACTTGCTCTGCTTGGTAGACGAAGAAGATTCTGCTGGGGGCAAAAGGCACTTCTTTTTACTCACTGGGTTAGTAGTAGTACTAGTTATGCTACACTACTACTGTCTGCTATTGGTGCTTTTCCTTTACTGGATGACATAGATCCTTCAAGCAATGATTCCCCAAATAATAACCAAGAGCTTGGCCTCCTTGTCCGACTAGACTGACGCAAAGGCTGCATCGTAGAAGAACTGCTGGTGGTGTTGGTGGTGGTAGTAGATGGAGCCTGTCCCTCCCTTCTTAGTCCCATAAAGAAGGATCCATTTCAAAAAATTTGAGGAAGTTTCTCTTCAGTGCTACTGATGAAAAACTATGCACAACTGCACTGTGCTGTTGTGTGCAGTCTGCCAAAGTGCTCAAGTTATTCAAAAATTGGTTAACTAAAGCCACTAAATGGTGTTATTAACTCAAGTTTAAATATAATACAGTAATTAGTAAAACTGCTAGCACCGTTTTATTTTTATTTTAAATTTACACGGGCCTAAGAGCCTACTACTATGCTAAAGCTATATTTCCTTCCTATTCTAAGTCTACCTCTAGGCAAGGGCAGACGCTCTCAAGCCCACTATGCAAAAGTGAGGTTATATCAGCATATTATATTATTAATTAATTAACCCCTTGGCTGCTAAGCCATTTCCCACCTGGAAGTTTCCCAGCTGGTTTTCGGCATTTTGGTGCATCTCACGTTTAAACGCATTTAGAAGTAAATTTATTGGGAATAAACTATACAAACCATATATTGTTTTTTTCAGTACACCCAAATATACAATTTTTATATGTGTGTCTCATTAGGTTTACAAAATAAAGCCAAAAATGGAAGAAAAAAAAAAGTGTATTTTTTTTAATTCCGACTAAATAAAAACTAGTTTGTAGAGCTGAAACAACGAATCGATAAAATCGATAATAATCGATAACGGAAATCATCGATAACGAGTGATCAATTCGTTGTTGGAGCACTCGGCTCCTTTTACTTACCTCCGCGAGCGTTCCCCGCTTCTGCTACACGCTCTGCAGTCTCCTCCTTCTTTTAGCTACGTGACGGATGTGACGCGTTCCGGAGGTAAGTATTCTTCATGTCTATGTGCACGGATCGCACAGAGCCACTCGCACAGAGCGATTCGCTCTGTGCGAGTGGCTCCATTCGCACAGAGCGATTCGCTCTGTGCGAGTGGCTCCATTCGCACAGAGCGGTTCGCTCTGTGCGAGTGGCTCCATTCGCACAGAGCGGTTCGCTCTGTGCGAGTGGCTCCATTCGCACAGAGCGGTTCGCTCTGTGCGAGTGGCTCCATTCGCACAGAGCGGTTCGCTCTGTGCGAGTGGCTCCATTCGCACAGAGCGGTTCGTGAGTGTGGGTGCAGGGCAGAGTGGGGGTGGGGGTGCAGGGCAGAGTGGGGGTGGGGGTGCAGGGCAGAGTGGGGGTGGGGGGTGCAGGGCAGGAGACTGGGTGCAGGGCAGAGTGGGGGTGGGGATGCAGGGTGTGAGTGTGGGTGCAGAGCAGAGTGGGAGACTGGGTGCAGGGCAGAGTGGGGGTGGGGATGCAGGGCAGGGTGTGAGTGTGGGTGCAGGGCAGAGTGGGTGCAGGGCAGAGTGTGAGTGTGGGGGCAGGGCAGAATGTGGGGGCAGGGCTGGGTGCAGGGCAGAGTTAGAGACTGGGTGCAGGGGCACAGTGCAAAGTGCTGGGTGCAAAGTGCCAGTGCTGGGTGCAAAGTGCCAGGGCTGGGTGCAAAGTGCTGGGTGCAAAGTGCCAGGGCTGGGTGCAAAGTGCAAAGTGCTGGTGCAAAGTGCTGAATGCTGGGTGCAAAGTGCTGGATGCAAAGTGCCAGGGCTGGGGCAAAGTGCTGGGTGCAAAGTGCTGGGTGCAAAGTGCCAGGGCTGGGTGCAAAGTGCTGGGTGCAAAGTGCTGGGTGCAAAGTGCTGGGTGCAAAGTGCAAAGTGCTGGGGCAAAGTTTCTTGAACAGTAATAGTCCACCTCTTTTCAGAATGTTTGGGGTTATTTTGTTTCATAAATATTGTGTTTGGGTTCTTTTACTTTGAAAATATTGTTTTTTATTACATCATAACAAAATAAGAATGTTAATGTAAATTTTAAGTTGTTTTTTAACATCCAGTTCATTAAATTCTTTTAAATAAACGAAAAATTTGCATATTGTTTTTTTTTATCCGATTAATCGATTAATCGAAAAAATAATCGGCCGATTAATCGATTATTAAAATAATCGTTAGTTGCAGCCCTACTAGTTTGTAATTTTATTTTTCTAAACTCTAATATCAAAACCTGTTTTGCTAAATATTTGTAGTAGGTAACCGGTCTAAAATAAACAGAAATTGAGAACAGTAGACTGTGTTTTTCTAATATTTTATTGCTAAAAGTTCAATTTACTAGACTATCACAAAAGACATCTTTAAATTTAATGCATTGCTGTTGTCAATTAAACAGCTCTAGCTGCCTGGGATGTTAAAATATGCCAACAAAACTATATATTTTTAGAAACTACACCCCCAGCTGCAGCCAATGAGGTCTTATTTGTATTTGTATCACAAATCTGACGTGCACAACAAAAAAGTGTAATTTATGTCTTGCGCGCTCCAGTCTTGTGCTACTAATACATGCAGCCCCTCATTTGTTGCGCCAAGGGGTGTAGTTTCTGCAAATGTATACTTTATGTACCATAATTTAACTTCCCAGCTGTCTAGAGCTGTCTAATTGCAGGCATCACCCAAAATATTTAAAAAAAAATATTTTTTTAACAAGATTTTCAAATCTGCCATATCTGAAGTTAAAGTGGTCTAGACATCTGGGAAGTTAAATTAGGGTACATAAAGTACACATTTTAAGAAACTACACCCCTTGGAGCTTCAAATGAGGGGCTACATGTATTTCTAGGACAAAAGTTGAGTGCACAAATAATGATGTAATATGTCGCTTTGGCTAGAAAATATGTTTTTTCTAACCATAGGGACATGTTCATTTGTGTCTTGCGCACTTCAGGTTTGTACTAGAAACACTTGCAGTTTTTGCAAATGTGTACTTTTTGTGCCATAATTTAACTTCCTACGTGAGCAGTAATGCCACGTCAAGGCTTCAACCCTAATTACTGACCATTCACACGCCTTTCATATCTCCATTCACTCACAGAAACACACACCATACTTTCCATACATTCACTCACAGAAGCACACACCATTCTTTCCCCTTTACAATCCCAAAGAAATGATGGTAAAGGGAAGTTTTGCAGTAAAAATGCAAGGCGCTCCAGGAATGAGATGGTTACTCACCTACCACACAGGCTAAATGGCTGATTTTAATAATATTTGCAGTTCGTCAGGATTTCAAAAATTGCCTCCCTCTACCATTGGCTAAATTTAACCCCATGATCAAAGGGATCATGGGATTAAAAATTAGTATCGGCCATTTTCAAAAAGGGAATGTGACTTTTTATAGCTATATGATCACTGTGGTAACATTGGCTACTACAATGATCATTTAGCTAGAATACTTAAACTTTTTTTTTTTTTTTAAAGTTAAACTACTTTGTTTAAATAATTAATTTTTTTTTACTTTCTTTTACATTTTTATTTTTTGAACTTAATATTTTGTATTCTTTTTTTACAAGCTATATACCGTTGAGGTGAGGTGATTACCTTTCCAACGGTATATGTTGGAGGTCTGTAGCTGCTTAGATGAGATACAGGCATCTAAGCAGCATGCCCCCATACCTCTTTAACTGACAATTGTCAGTTGTTAATAAAGTTGCGCGGTGACGTCATCTCGTCATTGCACGAGACGTCACCGGGCGGCCTCAGTGATGCCCTTCAGTTTGAGGGGCAGATCGCCGGGGTAGGTGGTGATGGAGGTCCACAGACCTCCATGAAGGTAGGGTAGTGCTAGCGACGGCATGGTGCCGTCGTTAGCACCTGACTGGGACTGCTAGCGATGGCACCATGTCGTTGTTAGCAGTCAAGGGGTTAATATTATTAATTTAATTATAAATTATAATGAATTATTATGTTATGGGGTTAAACAACTTTAACTTTAAATTAGATGCAGAAGCAGACAGATATAGTTGTACTATTTCCGCTAAATCTTCAAAAATGTGCTAATTTATTTTGTTTCTTACTAGTACTACAGCTACCTTGAAGCTTTGCTTACTACAGTTGTTGTCACACAGTCAATCTTTCTTTAAAATAAATTAGAAAATATTTCCCTGCTGCTGTTCTGTATAGGCTTGCTAGTCTGTCACAAGGTCTGGATGCAGGTACAACTTCACGAATGGCACTACCATCAGTTACCTCCTCTACATGGATGACATAAAGCTGTATGCCAAGAGCGAACAAGACATCGACTCGCTGATCCACTTGACACGGATTTACAGTGAAGACATTGGATGTCATCCGGACTTGAGAAGTCACATGGCAACCATGATGAGGAGACAAGGAAGGCAGCAACATCCAAGTACCACCAAAGAATGAAGCAGATCCTGAAGAGCCAGCTCAATGAGAAGAACAGCATCTGCTCCATCAACACATATGCACTTCCCATCATCTGATACCATGCCGGCATAGTGAGCTGGCCAAAAGAGGATATGGAGGCTGCCAACATGAAGACCCAAAAGCTCCTCACAATATACAGAGGTTTCCACCCCAAGTCCAACACCCAGAGACTGTACACCAGCCGGGAAGTAGGTGGACAGGGTCTACTAAGTGTGAAAGCCCCTGTCATAAATGAAACCAAGATCATCTAGGAGTAAATTGGTAAGGCGGCACTCAAAGATGAGCTGCTGAGAGAATGCCTGAACCAGCAACATACATGAAAGGAAGATAAAGTAGAGGAAGTACCATGGCAAGCCAGGACCCTGCATGAGATGTACCATCGACAAATAGCTAACGTGGCTGACAGTGGGAAATGCTACCAATGGCTAGTTTTAAAGACAGCATTGAGGCACTGATAATGGCAGCACAAGAGCAGGCACTAAGCACCAGATCCATAAAGGCAGGTTCAACAGTTGAGTGGCTTTTGAGAAGGTCCAACTCTTGGTGACAGTGTGTAAGGTGCTCACAGGAACAGCGTACACTACATATCACAGCCAAGTAGCTGGCATTGTGTACAGTAACTTCTGCACAAAGTATGATCTAAAACCTATCAAGACCAAATGGGAGATTCCACAGATAATTGTGGAGAATGGCAGGACTAAGATCCTGTAGGACAAACAGGTATTGGCCAATCAACCTGACAGCGGTGGTGATAGAGATAGCGGTGCCAAATGAAAGCAACATTAGGAAGAATGAGTAGGAGAAGTACCAGGACCTGAAAGAAGAACTAGAGGAGATGCAGAGAGTGAAGACCAAAGTAGTCCCAGTGGTCATAGGAGTCTTCAGGGCTGTGACTCCTAAACTGGGAGAGTAGCTCCAAGGAACAACATCAGAACACTTTGTCCAGAAGAGTGCAGTGCAAGGAACAGCTAAGATACTGCGCAGAACCCTCAAACTCTAAGGCCTCTGTTAGAGGACCTGAAGTTGAGAAAGACACATACCAACCTTAGGGGTGAGAGGGAATTTTCTATGCATTTGGACTTTTTCTATTTTGTTGGAATTGGATGGTTCCACTGATGGTGACATTTTTTTAAAGGATGCCGCCATCTTGCAAAAGCCAAAATCTTGTGACAGCTCTCATCACAATTAAGAAATATGTCCCATTATAAAGTTAAAGATATTTCACAAAATATATGAAAATTAATGAACTATTGATACGTATATAACATTTTTTGGCAAATAATATATTTATGATAATCCATTTAATCAGTAAAATCATTAATCCATTGAATAAACTGATAAATTAATACATTAAAGTACTGGTAAATCACGTAAATTCATATGCAAATAAAAATCAGTTCAGTGTTAATTTATCCCATTGACGACAATTTACATACCAGGCACATCACAAAAAACAGTCAGTTAAAGACAATTGTCAAGTGGTGTACAAAGTGATCTACTCTAAAATAGAAACATAGAACATAGGTAAGAACCGTTCCGCCCATCCAGTCTGCCCAACTTCTGAATACTTTCCTTAGTCCCTGGCCTTATCCTATATCTAGCTTAGCCTTATGTCTATCCCATGCTAGCTTAAATGTCTTCACTGTATTAAAATCTACCACTTCTGCTGGAAGACTATTCCATGCATCTACTACCCTTTCAGTAAAGTAATATTTCCTGATGTTACTTTTAAACCTTTGCCCCTCTAGCTTAAGACTTCTAAATAAACTATCTTCCTTTATCGTGTTGATTCTCTTGTAAGTTTTTAAAAAAATTTAAAAACTCATGTGGAGACCGTAGAACCCCCTGTCCCTGAAGCTGCCTTTGGCAGCTGGGACGCAATTGCTGGTCTATAGACCAGCCATTGCAGGGACGAGTCTCTTTGATCACTCCTGTAGGCTCCATGCCTACAGGACTGATGAAAGAGCTTGTGGGGGCTAGTTTTTGCTGTTGTTGGTCTGCCTGGTCCAGCAGCAGAGCCCCGTACAAAACGGGTATTAACCCCTAAAATGCTGCGATCATTGAAAGGGTTAACGCTGCACTGTCGCTCTCATGGAGCGATTAGGCAGCAGGGGGGTGTTGTGTCAGGTCCCCACACTTGTGTGGGGACCCAATCAACACACCACCCCCTTCCCTGAAGCTGCCTATGGCAGTTTCAGCCTACAGAATCACTCCATGGGAGTGATTGCAAGCTTGGGGTCGGGCTTAGAGTGGCTGTGCTGGTCTGCCCAGACTCCTGGGCAGACAGCAGCAGCAGCCCCCCCTGCGATCACCACGATTGTGTCGATGTGCGGGCGTTTTTTGGGGATGACGTACCTGGTACATCCCGGTCTGACGGTGACATGTGACCAGGAAGTACCAGGTACGTCCCGGTACGGAAGGTGTTAAGGTCCCCCCCCTTAATTCATACTGCACCTTACTTATAGATGTGCCACTCTACCCCAGATATTCCACTGTGTCCCACCGACTTACCAATGCATCCCCAGACTCCCTGGTGTTTAGCGGTGACAGCCCGTGGAAGACGTTCTTCGGCTGCCAGAGAGGAGGATACAGGTCTCCAGCAGCGCTGCAGGGGATCCTCATCTTTGGCAGCCAGTGAACATATGTGCTCAAACAACCTCCGGTGCTGCTGCCCGGTACTTCTGCTGGGGCTTCTATGGTGGAGAGCCGGAAGGTCAAGCAACGCTGGCGCTCCTTCAAAGAAGCCCAGGTAGAAGTGCCGGCAGCACCGGGGGTTGTCATCCAAAGAGGAGGATCCAGGTCCCCTTGGACTGGAGGAATAACCTAATTAGTTAATTAATATTGTACACGCTCAACCAATAGAAAAGGATTGTTTTAAATTTTAAAACAAATTATGGTGTCCTTCACTGTTCCAGTTGGTTTTGAAAATGTCCACAGCGAAATATATCTCTGTGCCTGTCACGGTAGTAAGCCTTTATATTTTCAATTTAAACAGACTGTGTATTTTAACAGGAACAAATTTTTCAATCCTTCTGGAATTAGCAAAATGTTTAAACATTTAAACGCTCTGGGCAAGAAACAGGAAAGAAACATCTTACACAAACAAGAAGAAAAGTAAGAATGCAGGACTACCTGCACACACTCACACACTTTATACATATCCATATTTTGCATCCCAAACATTTACTGAGAAAACATGTTTAAAAAAGTACACCAGTCTGTAGCCATTTACCCCTATTCACCTATCGGAATTACAATAATACTCATTTCAAGCTGGTATAACGTCTGTAATGTTTGTATCATTCTTATTGGTTTTCTATTTCTATAGTCCTCGAGTGTGTGGATATTATTTTGACTATCATTCCATATAGTACACGTATGCAGCTTCATGCTAAACATTTCCACGCATACATTTGACAGCTAAGAGTAACTCATGTTTCAAGTACACTGTCCGTGCCAGGAACTTGTTCTCTGGCAGGAGAAAGTTGGACTGGCCGTTTATTGTAGTGTTCTATTATACACCTTTCACGTGGGTGAAAAGATTCATACCAAGTTTATGTTTATGAAGGGGGTATACCCCTTAAATTACGTGTACTCTCTTGTGCAAACGCATTAGAAAGTCTAAGGAAGTTTGTACATTTCATTCCCAGATCCATCGTGACCACTTACCTTGCGGTCTACTTGTTGTGTGCGGATAAAATATGGACCAGCTGGCCAATCAACAGCAGCACCCTGGTATCCTAAACACTAGTAGCGAGCTCTGGAGATGTTCGTCTGCGTGTTGCCGATTCAAAGATATGGCAGCCACTATAAAGGGGTCTGTGGCTGGGATATGATTGTCCCTCCCATCCAGACAGCACTGCCCATATCTTGACGTCTTATCCGGACAAAACTGCTCCTCCTGCGGGTCGTGCTCAGGCTCACGTCGTTAATATAGTCCACTTTAAGACGTGTCTCTTTTTGTTGTGTTCCAGATGTTCTTGAAGGGGTGTGTGGTTTAAGGAAAGATGATTAGATGTTGCCGACCAGGGACCCTATCCTCTAATCTGCTGTAAAGTTGTGTAGTACTTGACAAAACCTCTTCAACTAGCATATCGGGGGTTACCATAGTAAAGGGATTAGTTGAAGAGGTTTTATGCACTTCATCATAACGGCCGCATTCTACAGTAGAGAACGTGCCATGTTTAGGTCTTACGTGCGATGCTCCATGCAACCACTCCATTATCATTTTTTTATTGTGTTATATAGCGCTATCATATTTTTCAGCGCTGTACTCTGGATAAACAGGGCATAACAAGTACTACATAACATAAATATCTGACTTACAGAAACAGGAGGTAATATCAACCAACGTGTAAAATGCAAATATAAAAATGGTTAAAGGTAAGATTTGGTTCATAGTCCCATGTCTATTTCAAATACTGAGGAAGTAATTCCTTAATTTTATATTTTGAGCTTAGATTAATTGCTAATTGACTCGGTGTTGGCTCTAGCTATCTGCATATTTATTTTAATTATATACTCGTTTTATTTTTAGTAATAGAAATAGTAAAACCTGATCATCCTTCGGTAGCCTTTAATCTCGAATGTTATAAATAAATATCCATATCAATTTTTACCACTGTTATTTATTTGTCTTTTAAAACAAATAAGAATAGCTTATGTTAAATCCTGCTGAAACATGCTATGAACCTAAGACAGCTCTTACAGCTTGTTCAAACGGATCACAAAAACATGCCCTCCAGGGAAATTACTTTGCCACGAATATAAACTTCATACAGGCTGAACTTTGTGAGTCTGTTCCAAATGTGAAATAAGCTTGGCAGCTTCATAGGTATGACAAAGCATTTTAGTGGAAATTCTTATGTTGCAAAGAAATGTTCTAGGTCAAGACAAAAAACGAAAGGAGAAAGCAGAAAGTGCTTATTTACAACTACTATGACTCTCACATGATCTCTACCATAGTATTATTTTATATTATACTACATTTTGTTTAGAAAGCACTAGCAGATTCCAAAGCACTATTATAATAGGGGAGAGTGAAACATAATAACATTAAAATCAAACAAATAATATATTCTAACAAGTATAGCGAACATTTATTACAAACAATTGCAGAACCCTGGGCTTTGGATACTGGGCCACTCTGGTACTTCCTTATTAACAAAAGTCAATAAACTATTTTTGGAATTATGTCCTAATTCAGAAGCCACAATGGAAATAATAATTATCCAATACAATTTAGATATATAGGGGTAGTAGCTCCATCACAATCCCCTCACAATTTATTGTGCTATGGTGGTGTTTTCTAGTGCAACTTTCCTGTAGGAGTGCAATTGGTGATCTATTTTCTTTTCTTTTCTGCCCACAGTTTGGCATTAAAATAAATTAATATGCAACTTCCTGGGAGACAGTGTAGGATTTCAGAATAAAGTGGACACTCACCACTCACCATTCAAGCAGCTGGTATCCCACTTCTGCAAAATTCAAGCACTAAGCAAAAAGACTGACAATTATGGTTATCATTATGCTTATCAGTACAAATCCAGTTTTAAAATATAGAAACCATTTACGAGGCTGGACCCAATTCCAAATAAAAATTTGTCCACCGTGCCATAAGTTTACTGATCACCAAACTTTTATTCGAAACGGGTCCAACCTCTAAATTTCAATACTGGATACATCTTAACAACCAGAATTTTGACTCAGCAAACATGCTTGTGGAACTACCTCAGTTATTATCTCATCACATCAAATGCTGAGCAACCTTAGCTCAAAAAAAAAGGAATGCAGAGTAAAATCCCAACAATCCAAGATCCAACTTTATTGAAAATAAATGTAGAAAGAATAACTAAAATTGAATAGCCTTATGCGTTTCCTGCACTTAATCGGAGGCTTAAATTGGATGGTTCAGCTAGCAACCTATATAGCAGACCAATTAATCAACTTCAGGGCACTTGGCTCAATATGATGTTTAACCTGTTAGAGTGAAAAATATTTAGATAGCAAATGAACAATGATGCAAACACTTTAAAAATTAAGTACAGTATCTCACAAAAGTGACATTCATGTGACAACACTGAAGAAATGACACTCTGCTACAATGTAAAGTAGTGAGTGTACAGCCTGTATAACTAGTAAATAACTGTAAATTTGCTGTCCCCTCAAAATAACGCAACACAAAGCCATTAATGTCTAAACCTTGGCAACAAAAGTGAGTACACCCCTAAGTGGAAAAATGTCCAAATTGGACCCAAAGTGCACTGCACTGCCTTAGCCCTCTTGGGCATGGAGTTCTCCAGCCCTTCACAGGTTGCCACTGGAGTCCTCTTCCACTCCTACGTGACAATATCACAGAGCTGGTGGATGTTAGAGAAGTTGCGCTCACCCACCTTCCATTTGAGGATGCTCATTAGGGTTTAGGTCTGGAGACACCTTTACCCTCATCGTCTTTGGCAAGGCAGTGGTCGTCTTTGAGGTATGTTTGGGTCGTTATGTTGGAATACTGCCCTGCAACCCAGTCTCCGAAGGGAGGGGATCATGCTCTGCTTCAGTATGTCACAGTACATATTTAAACATTTTACAAAGTTTAAATGAATAGCAACACAGATGCAGTTTCAGTTACACATTCTGAGAAGTAATTGATAATAGGGTATGATGACAACTTAATAACATGCTTCGTTATTTTACACCTATAAATGAATTATTCTTATTGATTCAGATGTATATGAATTGCAAATCTGGCGATTTGTATGAAGCCAACAAAAATGCAGCAAAAGCTCAAAATTTTCATCCAAAGTTTGCAGACCCTGAGTCCTGAGGGCCAGCCTCCTCCCTACAGACTATGGACCCTAGCCTTGGAAGGGGTTCTGTTTTTGGGGAGGTGGGTACAGGAGGGTCCATTAGGACTACTTCTTTCCCCTGGTACAGAGTGCCACATTTCCACAAGTACCAGAGACTCTAAAGAATGTGAAGCTTGGACACAGATTTGGGGTTACTGCATTTTGGGAGGGGTTTATATGTGGTGTTACTCTCCATCAGGTCAGGACTTGCAGGACAGATACCTCTATGGCCAGTATTTGCACCTGGATCTGATATTCAGCAGGTTTCAGCCAGAAGTCAGGGAAACCTTACCAGGACAGGTTTAAAACTTACCAGGACAGGTTAAAGGATCTTAACCTATATAACCTGGAATAAAGACGTGACGGGGGATATGATAGAAACATTTAAATACTTAAAAGGAATCAACAAGATAAAGGAAAAGAGTTTATTTAGATGTCTTAAGCTAGAAAGGCAAAGGTTTAAAAGTAACATCAGAAAATATTACTTTACAGAAAGGGTAGGGGACGCATGGAAGTGGTAGATGTTAATACAGTTAAGGTATTTAAGCAAGCATGGGATAGGCATAAGGCCTAGATATAGGATAAGGGCAGGTACTTAAGGAAAGTACTGAGAGGATGGGCCTACTGGTTTTTATCTTCCGTCACTTTCTATGTTTCTAAATGCCCATGTTTACCATCCTCCCCACGGACTACGATAGCGACCCCCTACTGGACTTAGTGCAAATACTGAGCCATGTGCACAGGAGGACCTGATAAAGAACTTTGTGTGGTTTGTTGTGTCTATTGTATGTAAATTATCCCCTTGGACTGTTTAAATACCCCTGTGTTTTCAGCTCAACATCAGTGCTGCCCGATTCTTGGGGTGGGCTGCTATAATACTGTATTGACCTTTTTAGGACAGAAGCCACACTGTGTAACTAAGCTTCAGCTAGCCACAGTGCCAGCGCAGCTCCGAAGCAGTGGTGTCCCCCCTTCTGTCTACAATGCTGTCTGGCACTGAAGGGGTTAATGGTTGGTGTCCCGGCAGGAGGAAGCAACAGTCTGGGTACTGGGTGTCCCGTCACAGACCCTTTCACTCCCACTCTCCCTCACGCACTACCACTTCCGCGTCTTCTTGTTCTTCATCTTCTATCTTCTCCTTTTCTATCACCACGGACCTTGTCTGAACTTACCCCAAAATGGCAGCACGACTGTTGACGTCCTCTCACCCGATCCACAGGTGTCACAGAAAGTGCTGCCATTTTGATGTAAGTTCACCTTAGGTTAAAATGGCAGCACCTACTTTCATGAAATAAACACTCCAGTAGATCTTCTGTTAACTGCTTTATTCATGAAACATCTAGCATAACTCACAGGCAGTGTCTGTCATGGCTGCTGTCAGTTACTCTCCCTCTGGAGTCAGTTACCAATGTGACTCCTCCCACTCATTGTAACTTTATTAGCAGGCCTGCTCCCATGACATCTTCCTCCTTAAAGAAATAAGAACAAACACCAGCAATACATAACAATATAAAAGGTACCATCAGCAGGGAGGTAGGTAATATGCATATATTTTAAACTAAACAACAACATATTCCTGACTTGGGCATCGGGGTAGACTACCCTAGCCCCCAGTAACATAGGGATTATTCTGCCCATTCTTCATGTTACTGTACTAACTAAACATTATACAGTTTGTGTCCCTGTAACGGATTGGAGGTTTCACCACTCTGCCGCTGGAAGTTGTCTTGAAGTTATTGGAGGCAGCAGAGACCTGGGAACCTCCTGGAACAACTGTATTACGCTCTGGTTGCGAAACTGGGCATGGTCCACTATCTGCCAGTGGAGTATCAGTGCAGTGTTCCCCAGGTTGTTCTCCGCAGTCTAAATCTGGAATAGCTTGGAGATGCCTGCGGTTCCTGCGCACAGCACCTGTGTTGGTCTGTACTACATAGGAACGTGGGTCTTGAGAGTGACATATAACAGTAGCAGGGGTCTTCCAGCTTGTCTCCTGGTCTAGCTTCACCCTAACACTCTGGCCAGGGGACAATTTAGACAGAGGGCGTGCTGAATGTCTTCTGTTGTAGAAGAATTGATAAGACGTCTTCATCTTTTCGTCTCTCTCCTTCACTGCCCATGGAAGGTCATCACTTGCCGGTACACTGAGATTCCACTGAGGGACAGTGGTACGCATGTGGCGGCCCAACATGAGGTGAGCTGGACTTGTACCGGTTGCCTGCAGCGGTGTGGCCCTATAAGCCATGAGGGCTAGGTACGGATCCTGCTGTTTCAGAATATGCTTAGCAGTCTGGACGGCCCTCTCAGCAGCCCCATTGGACTGCGGGTAGTGTGGGCTAGACGTGGTGTGCCGAAAATCATATTCCTCACTGAACTTTTTGAACTCATCAGAGGCAAACTGCATGCCATTATCACTCACAAACTCCAGTGGAATGCCCCATCTAGCAAACATGCTTTTGAGATGGGAGATGACACTTCGGCTAGTCATTGCAGTGAGAGGTGCTATTTCAATGTATCTTGAGTAGTAGTCTACCACAATCAGGTATCTCCTACCCCTCATCTCACATAGGTCAGCAGCAATCCTTTGCCAGGGGCCCCCAGGCAGTGGGGATGTTACCAGGGGCTCCTTCCTCTGAGTAGGCCGATTATCACGACAGAAAGCACACCTTAAGATCAGTTCTGCTATATCCACATTGATGCCAGGCCACCAAACTGATAGCGCAGCCCTTTCTCTGCACTTTGTGATGCCCTGGTGGCCATGGTGTAGCTGTTGTAGCACCTCGCGCCTTAAGCTTGTTGGGATGACAATCCTATCCTGGAAAAGAATAAGGCCATCCACCTCAGAGAGGTGAGCCCTCTCAGTATAATACCTGCTTAGGGACACACAGGCGGATCGGCAGCTTGGCCAACCCTCCCGAATGAACCGGATAACATCCTGGAGATCAGCATCCTGCAAGGTTTCTTGTTTGATTTTTTCTAGTCTTGCTTCTGAAACTGGACGTGAAGACATAACAGAGTCCACAAACATTTGGACCTCATAGTCAGAGTCAGAGAAGTCACTGTCTTCTAAGGGAAGTCTTGACAGAGTATCAGCTACCACCATCCTCTTCCCAGGAACATGTATGGCTTTGACATTGAACCTCAGAAGGCGCATTAGTAGCCGTTGGCAGCGAATTGGGGCCTTATCCAGATCAAATGAGTTAATCAGAGGCACCAGGGGCTTATGATCTGTTTCCAGGCTGAAGAAATCCAGGCCCACTAGATATCGTTGAAATCTCTCGCAGGCCCACACACCCGCCAGACACTCTTTCTCAATTTGGGCATACCGCTTTTCAGTATCTGTTAGGGTCCGTGAACAGAAGGCCACTGGACACAATTCCCCATCATGTTCCTGTAGCAGTGCGGCGCCAAGCCCATAACAACTTGCATCTGCACTCACCACTGTTGTCCTGGTAGACTCATAGAATTTTAATACTGGTGCTGACACCAACATTTTCTTCACCTGAGCCAAAGCCTTCTCTTGGGGCTCACCCCAGTACCAGGCAACATCATTTTTTAACAGTTCGGTCACCGGGTGCAAAACTGTTGATAGATCTGGCAAGAATTTGCCCAGAAAATTAATAAGACCCAGAATCTGCCTAAGTTCTTGCACTGTCGCAGGGCTTTTCATTTCTGTGACGGCATGTACTTTGCTTTCATCGGGCCTTATGCCCTGACTGCTTACAAGATGTCCAAAATAGCGCAATTCAGATTGTTTAAAGCAACATTTATCTTTGTTCAGCTTAAGTCCAGACTGTCTGATAGTCTGTAGCACTTTTTCCAAACGGTGATCATGTTCCTCTGCTGTAGAGCCATAGACCAGAATATCATCCATGACAACTACTGCGCCTTCATGGTCCCTCAAGAGAGCACTCATCTCTCGCTGGAAGATCTCTGGAGCCGAGGAGATGCCAAAAGGGAGGCGGCGGAAGCAGAACCGCCCGACAGGGGTGATAAAAGTAGTTAATTTCTGGCTACCTGGATCTAAGGGGATCTGCCAAAATCCACTAGAGGCATCTAGTGTGGAAAAGAATCGTGCCCCCGCCAGCTTAGGTGCAATATCCTCAAGTGTAGGCAAGACATACCGTTCTCTTTTTACTGCCGCATTCAGACGTTTTAAATCCACGCAAATTCTGATTTTTCCATTTTTCTTTGTTACCGGCACCATGGGTGCACACCAGTCGGTTGCTTCCGTCACCACCTCAATTATCCCTAGAGCCTGCATACGCTTCAGTTCAGCCTCTACCTTGGGCAAAATAGGAAATGGTATCCTGCGAGGAGTAGACAAACTGTAAGGAACAGCATCGGGTCTCAGTTGAATCCGTACCGGTTCACAGTTTAATAGTCCTATGTCTCCAAACATGTCACTCTGTATTTCATTAATTCTAGAGACAAGGCCTAATCTACAAGCCACTGTGCGGCTAAGGAGGTTGTTACCACACCGACCTCTTATGACATAGATCCAGAAGGTGAAGTGCCTTGATTTATACACACTGCGTGCGAGGAATCTGCCCACACAGTCTACACGCCCTCCTGGGCTGCGGACACATGCTCTGCTAGCTTCCAAGATGGGGCATTGTGGTAATGATTTAAAGCTTTTCTCAGACATAACAGAGATATCTGCCCCTGTGTCAATCTTGAATTTGATGCATGCCCCCATCACAGGGAGTTCCACACTCCAACAGTCATCGGTGTCCAGCCACTGTGATACTGATCCAAGGAATAGTTCATCTGTACATTCAGATTCACATCCAACTTCAATTTCCTTTACCATCTCTGTTTTACATGTAACTTCAAAATGACCCATGCGATTGCATTTTCTACATCTCTTATTCTTAGCAGGGCAGGGGGTTTTCGGTCCATGAATGCGGTTACAGCGAGAGCAGCGTGATTTCAGCCCTTCTGCAGTCTGCAGCCTACTGCCCGTACTATGCTTCTCTCTAATAGAACGTGTGGTAGTCTGCATTTCATTCACCATGCATTCAGACCTCATGGTCACATTCTGTGCTTTTACCATCTCGCTTTGGCGTGCCATTCTGATAGCCACATCTAGTGTCAGTTCAGGCTCCAGCTGCAACTTCTGCGACACATCAGCATCAGCTACACCAATAACAATTCGGTCACGGATGTGTTCCTCCTTAGCAGGACCAAATTCACAGTACTCTGCCATTTCAAATAAACTGCGTACAAAGGACTCCACAGACTCTCCTGCTAGCTGACTGCGTTTATAGAAACAGGCCCTTTCATGGATTACATTTCTCCGTGGGACAAAATGGGCACTCAGTTTGTCCATGACAATATCAAAGTTATATTCTTCCCCTTCCTGGAAAATGAATGCATTATATATGGGCTCTACATCCTTCCCCATGGCATACAAGAGTGAGTTAACCTGTACCTCTCCACTCTCCTTATCCAATTTTGAAGCGATGCGAAACCGGGAGAACCTCTGACGCCATGCTGGCCATGCTGCAGGCTGAGAGAAATCAAAGGGTTCAGGAGGCTGAAACTTGGACATGTTGGCAAACTTGCAGACTGTTAATGTAGGGTAAACAGCACTTCTGACACCATGTCATGAAATAAACACTCCAGTAGATCTTCTGTTAACTGCTTTATTCATGAAACATCTAGCATAACTCACAGGCAGTGTCTGTCATGGCTGCTGTCAGTTACTCTCCCTCTGGAGTCAGTTACCAATGTGACTCCTCCCACTCATTGTAACTTTATTAGCAGGCCTGCTCCCATGACACCTACAATGACGTTGCACCAGGTTATGTCCGATCCTTCAATCGGGTGAGATGGCAATTTTGCCGTAAGGTGAACTTCCACCCAAATTGCAGTGCTTTAGAAGAGTGAAACAGGTGAGAGGATGTCACCGGAAGTGCCTCCATGGAAGTTAGTGCAAGGTTATGTTTGTGAAGATGCGGCCGAAGATAGAGGGTGAAAGAGGGAAGAAAGAAAATGAAGAACAAGAATATGTGGAAGCGGAAGAAAGGGACCAGGAACCAGACAGACACAGACATATTAATGTAAAATATTAAGATACCTTTATTATGGCAAAATCATGAGCCAAAAAGCGTAATCCAAGAAAAACAAGCCAGTAACCAAAGTGGGTAATCAGGCGAGACAGGGTCGGGACTATGGAAATCAGCAAAGTCAGGGTACAAATGTCAGGGAACAGGAGGCAGGAAAGAAGTCAGACAAAGCCAGGTTATACAGGATACTAAGCAAGGAGTAATGAGCCTTAGCTGTTAAATAGCCTAAAAGAGGCTGGCTGTTACTAGACAAGTGGGTAACCATGGTAACAGAGATGGAAAGGCCATTAATTAAAGAGCAGCTGAGTAAGTCTAACACAGTTAAGAAAAGGGCTACATCACCTGGTATTTCCAGGCGGTCTTCCATCCAAGTACCCAGGAGCATTCTTCTGGACTGTAATCCTTCCAGTGGACCAGATACTGGAGTTGGCCACGGAATCCCCAAGAATCAATGATGGAGCAAACCTCATATTCGTCATTGTTGTTGACAGGGACAGAATGAGGACAAGAAGTGTTAGTGGTAAATCTGTTGCACACCAGGGATTTCAACAGGAAAATATGAAATACATTGTGGATTCTCATGTTCAGAGCGAGGTCCAGAGGATAAGCTACAGAGTTAATCAGGCAGATGATACAGAAGGGGGACACTTTTCCAGGACCAAGTTTTTTAGATGGCACACGGAGGTGAAAATTGTGTGAAGATAACCAGACCCTCTCCCCGACCTGGTAAGAGGGTGCACCTAGGCATTGATGGCGTTGTAAAGCTTCCTAGATCTGCATCCTAGTGGAGCAGATTTGCTGGAGATGGTTATCCAATGCCAGAATCCCTTGCATCATGGACAGTTGATACCTGTAGTTCGCCAGGAACACTATTATGAGCAAACTTCGCCCAGGGTAGATGGAAGGTTATAACTTTGGGTAAATGTAGCCTGGACAAAAAATTTAGCCAGTTCCTTAGCAAAAGGAAGTTTTTTGATAGGGACACAATGAGTCATCTTAGAATACCAACACCCATGAGGATCACCTTATTGCCAGTGGAGGTTCGGAGGTCCACAATAAAGGTGTTGAGGTGTCTTGGTCTAAAATCTTCATTCGTTACGTAGTGGCCATTCTACTACACTAAAAAGAGGAGAATCTCGCCATTTTGCCTAGACTAAGAGGCAGGACATTGTCACATCATGCTGAAGGTTTCCAAAGGAAAAAAACAGACTAGTAATGGAGAGAGACTATCTAAGAGCAGAGAAGGGATCCGTTCATTTCACTGTGACTGCTTTATGTGACATGGCTGTTCTGCGTCTGAGCATTTTACAGAGTGAGATTCTTCTGTGTGACACTTGGTGAGTATCAGCGTGCTGTTTCTCACAGTATCTAAGACTCTTTAACGTTTTGCTTTAATTAAGTTTGATCATGAATTAATGTAATTGATTGTTTTAATTAAGATCATTTAACCATTCCACTACTAACTTTAACCTTAACCCTAGAACTCTAAGCTAATTTTGACCATTCATTGGTTTAAAGTTCTCCATTGAACTTATTTATTTCTTGTTTCCATGGGGTTACTGCCTTTTTTAGTCATATTGGTGAGGTAATTTGCAAATACACTCACTGCCCACTTTATTAGGAACACCATGCTAGTAGCGGGTTCGGTCCCCTTTTGCCTTTAGAACTGCCTCCATTCTTTGTGGCATACTTTCTACAAGGTGCTGGAAACATTCCTCAGAGATTTTGGTCCATATGGTATCACGCAGTCTCTGCAGATTTGTCGGGTGGACATCCATGATGCAAATCTCCCGTTCTACCACATCCCAAAGGTGCTCTATTGGATTGAGATCTGGTGACTGTGGAGGCCATTGGAGTACAGTGAATTTATTGTAATGTTCACAAAACCAGTTTGAGATGGTGTGTGCTTTGTGACGTGGTGCATTATCCTGCTGGAAGTAGCCATCAGAAGATCGGTATACTGTAGTCATAAAGGGATGGACATGGTCATCAAAAATACTAAGCTAAGGGGCCCAAAGTGTGCCAAGAAAATATCCCCCACACCATTAAACCACCACCAGCCAGAACAGTTGGTACAAGGCAGGATAGGTCCATGCTTTCATGTTGTTTATGCCAAAGTCTGACCTTGCCATCTGAATGTCACAGCTGAAATCCAGACTCAACAGACCAGGCAATGTCTTTCATTGTCCAATTTTGATGTGCCTGTGCGAATTGTAGCCCCTGTTTCCTGTTCTTAGCTGACAAGAGTGGCACCAGTGTGGTTTTCTGCTGCTGTGGCCAGT
Source organism: Spea bombifrons (assembly GCF_027358695.1). NCBI lineage: Eukaryota > Metazoa > Chordata > Amphibia > Anura > Pelobatidae > Spea > Spea bombifrons. The sequence continues at coordinate 16,754,178 of NC_071090.1, forward strand.
GGCGTTGCTACAGGGGGGCAAAGAGGGGGCCCTAGGTTATTCCTTGCCCCCCCCGCCGAATTTGGAACCACCCTACGGATTGCCCAGGACAGTCCCGCAATGGACTTTTTTCTCTTTTTTTTTTTGACGCGGAGGAGAGAGAGGGGCGCCTAGCAACGGCTTGGCCCCCCTCAGTTTCCTCCACGAGGCCGCTACCTCCATCGCGGTGCCAGCGTTTCATGGTGAGCACTCAGTAGTGAAGCAGCACACAGAGCAGGAAGACGGAAGCCTCGTTCTCCGACCGCAGGACTTAAAGGTGAGTGAACTACAAGGGGGAGAGGGTAGATAGTGAGTAGGGAAAGAGGAGTGAGAGGGGTTAGAAAGTGATAAGATAGGCAGAAGGGGTAGAAAGTGATAAGGGAGGGAGAAGGGGTAGAAAGCAATAAGGGAGGGAGAAGGGGTAGAAAGTGATAAGAGAGAGGGGTAGAAAGTGATAAGAGAGAGGGGTAGAAAGTGATAAGGGAAGGAGAGGGGGTGGAAAGTGATAAGGGAAGGAGAGGGGGTACATAGTGAGAAAGAAGGTAGTAAGAATATTGAAATAAGGAAAGCGTGAATAAGTATGAGTTAATGTGTGAATTAATTGTCTGAATGAGGGAGAGCATGAATTAATATGTGGGTGAATTGTCTGAATGAGGGAGAGCATGAGTTAATGTGTTTGTGTGTATCATAGATGCATAATTGTGGAAGGGCAAAGATTGCACTAGCAGAATGTTTGAGCCTTGGGGACCAAGATGGCACAGACAGGGTGTATATGGGACAAAGATGGCACAGGCCAGGCTGTTTGGGGACAAAGTGGACTTGTGCTGGGCTATTTGGGGACAAAGATGGCAAATCTTACGTGTGTTATCTGGGTGCTGGTCAGGTTCTATGTGGGCAGTGTGGATGCCAGGGCTGACTTTGGGGTGTGCAACCTGTGATCTATGCCTGTAATTTAGGGGGTTTTAAATATACCTTTTAATGCTGTGTTTTTATGTGATTTCCAATTGTTCTGTACCTGCATAGCTGGGTTTGTGTGTTATTCTGTAGATCCATATCTGCTATGCTTGATGCTCCATACATTATTTATATATACCTGCAAATACAGGGCTTGTATGTCTTGTTCAGTTGATTCATAACTGCAATGCTGTTTCCATGTATTTATTTTATCTATACCTGCAATGCTACATACTATTATTGTATACCTGCAAATACAGGATTTGTATGTCTGATTCTGTCCTGGAGTGTGCGTCTGGGTGTCGGTGTGACAGAGTCTGTGTTGGTGTGTGTGTTTGGTCATCTGTTTCCTGGCACTTAACTTACAATAGGAATTATTTAATTTATATTTATCCAGAGATAAAATGCCCTCCTGAAGTTGTAGTGACTTCAGGGGACAAAACGTTCAAGGCCCTGAAATCATTTAGTGGAAAAGTTAAGGTATTGTGTTATTTACTCTATAATATTTATTTCAAGGATTAGTTGTACTAAATTGTGGCTTCAGGCTTCCCATGTTGAATGATCAAGTATTATGTTAGTCCAATAACAAAAGTATCATTCCATAGCACATTACTTTTGGCAAAATATATATAATGTGTTTTCAGTGGTATGATTTAAAGGTGGAAATTCCCCCCGATTTGACTGTGCTATCTTGTGTACCCCCCTATATATTGTTTCTAGATTCGCCACTGCCTGTAGCCCATGTGCTTCAACGTTCGATGTGCTGTGCGTCCAGAGATGGTATTCTGCATACCTTGGTTGTAACGAGCGGTTATGTGAGTTACTGTTGCCTTTCTGTCATCTCGAACCAATCTGCTCATTCTCCTCTGACATCAACAAGGCATTTTCATCCACACAACTGCCGCTCACTGGATATTTTCCCTTTTTCTGACCGTTCTCTGTAAACCCTAGAGATGGTTGTGTGTGAAGATCCCAGTAGATCAGCAGTTTCTGAAATACTCAGACTATCCCGTCTAGAACCAACAACCATGACACGTTCAAAGTCACTTAAATCCCCTTTCTTTCCCATTCTCAGACTCGGTTTGAACTTGATCATGTCTACATGCCTAAATGCATTGAGTTGCTGCAATGTGATTGGCTGATTAGCTATTCTTGTTAACAAGCAATTAAACAGGTGTACCTAATAAAGTGGCCAGTGAGTGTATTTTTACCGTAGTTGTTGGCAAACCCAAGAAAACGTATGGAGCGGAGGTCCATGGGTTGTTGCCATTCCAGGATTGCGGAAAGGTTCTCGACTCCATGGAAAATCCGGCCTCAGAAATTACATACCCCAAAAAGGTGACCTGTTTATGGTGAAACAGAGGTTTCAGGACTAGGAGGCATGTGAGGAAGGCGTGGACTAAAAGTTTGGATGGGAGGCCTGGAGAAAGACTTCAAGGCCCCCGGCAAGGTCTCGGGCAGCAATTTCATCTTTAATGGTATCTGACAGTCCATGAGAAAATGCAGCCACGAGCGCCTCGTTGCTCCAACCAACCTTTGCTGCAAGAATATGAAATTTAAAGGAACAGTCAGAGACAGTTTGTGTACCCTACTGGACAGACATGAGCTGCTTTGTAGCAGAGGTGGAGTGAGTGGGGACATCACATACCCTTTTAAAGGAGGAAACAATTTCAGGGTAATTTTGCACAATCGGTTATTGTTTTCCCAAAGTGGATCAGCTGATGCCTTGTCCGACAGAAAGGATATTATGAAGCCCACTTTGTTTCTTTCAGTTGGAAAGGCCATGTAAATCTCAACCTGGTTGAGAAACCTTCTGCACTAGTTTGGGTTGCCCCCAAAGCACTGGGGAAGCGAGGAGGACCCAGTCAGTAGGGGGTTCAGAGGTGACATTTGGAGCAGGAATGGCAACGGCAACAGGAGTGGCCTGCACCACACACTGGTGAGGTGGTGGAGCCATATGTGCAGTGCTAATAAGGAGTGTTTGTAGGGCAAACGCAAACTGATCCATAAGCTGGTCCACCTGATTAAACCTAGAAAATACATTTGGAACCAGGGGGTAACCTGTACCCTCTGCATTCATGGCCCTTGTCTATTGTAAGGCACCAGACAGACAAAAAATGTAAAATATGAAGACACCTTTATTAAAGCAAAAGAAAGGTCACAAAATCATGAACCAAAAAAAAACAAGCCGGAATCAATAACCAAAGCTGGGATCAGGAACACAGAGCGAAGTCAGGGTACGGATGCCAGGGAACAGGAGCCAGGACGGAAGTGAGACAAAGCTAGGTCATACAGATACAGGATACTAAGGAACGCACTTGGTAGCCAGAAAAAAACACAAGAGCTAGTAGGAAATGAGCCTTAGCAGATAAATAGCCTGAACGGGGCTGGATAATTGTAAAGATGTGGGTAACTGTGGTAGCAGAGACTGAAAGGCCATTAATTAAATCAGCTGATTAAGTATGACACAGTTAAGAAAAAAGCTACAACATATGGTATTCCCCAGCTGTCTCCAATCAAAGCACTAACCAAGCACAACTATGCTTAGCTTCCATGAGCATGTCTTCTGGGCGGTATGGTCATAGGGGCCAACTGAGTAACCCTATCGGCAGAAGTGGTCAGCAGAAGTGAAAATGGTCAGCAGAGAAATTAAAGAAACATTAAGAGAGCATTAGAGAGAGTGTGAATAAGAGTGTAAGTGAGTGTGAGCATGAATGTGAGCAATGGGTAACAAATGTAATTCCCAAATTCTGCTGAACCAAATGGGAATGTAATTTGTAGCTCGAAATGGGCCAAAAACGAACCGAAAATACTGTGCTTGTTTTATTTCTAGTAATAGAAAAAAAAACACTGATCATCCTTGGGTAGCCCTTAATCTCAAATCTTATAAATAAATATTCATATCCAATTTTACCACAATTACTTGTCTTTTAAAACAAATAAGAATATCTTATGTTAAAACCTGCAAAAATATGCTAAGACAACTATTCTTACAGCTCCCTTGTTGAAGCTGATCACAAAAACATGCCCACCAGGGAAATTACTTTGCCACTAATATAATAAACTTCATGCTGAACTTTGTGAATCTGTTCCAAATGTGACATAAGCTTGGCAGCTTCATAGGTATGACAAAACATTTTAGTGGAAATTATGTTGCAATAAAACTTCTAGCTTCAGAAAAGGTCTTGGAGAAAGCAGAAAGCGCTTCTTTACAATAACAAAAATGTGTCTATGAATCTCACTTAATCTCTGCCATAGTATTATTTTATTTCAATCCAGAAGCCACAATAGATAATTATCTAATGCCATTTATATATATAAGGGTAGTAACTCCATTATAATACCATCCCAATCTTATTGTACTACGAGGCTGTTTTCTAATGCAACTCTACTTTAGAAGTGCAGTTGGTGATCTATTAGGTTTTGGGGATATTTTCATTTTCTAATGCTTCCATATCCTAGTGAAGGAAGTGCCCCATGCTTTGTGCGCTTGCCCCCTATAGATACGCTACTATTCTAGGGGCTCCATGGTGAATCACCTTTCTGGCAACAATGTGATTCACCACGAGGTACCTAGAATGGAGGGCCCCTGGGCGAATGACCAGTATGCCCATGCTTTAAGGTGGCACTGTCCCTATAGTAACCCAGAAACTATAGTGAGACTTCTTCTCATTGTATCATTTGGATATGCCATTTCTCAAAATATCTTCCTCTAATAGGGTTATTTTTTTCCAGATTAGGATTACAATCATTTTTAAAACAGAAAATATATTATTTTGTTTTGCCAAATTTCTTCCAGGTCACTTAGGTTTACATTTGTTGAGTTTTGATCTATTTAATCTAGTAATTCTGTGACTAACAATGGAAAAAATAACAATTAGAAACATATTGTTAAAGAGCTGACAATATTCTACTCTTCTGTCTTATTTTTACTGCATACATTTCTTCTGAAAAGGTAGCGCAGAAATTCTTCTAAATCTTTCAGAAAGAGATGGATATACACTTGAGATGTTGTGCCATTTTTCTGATGAGAGTTCTGAAATACAAAAAGGAAGTCTTTATTATACTTTGAACTTAAATTGTTCTAAAATAAACTTCACATGTAGTACTTGTATAGAATTTAGGTGGTCCCATTTACCGTATTTGCTCGATTATAAGACGACCCCCCAAAATCTGAATATTACCGTATTTGCGACCCCCCAAATCTGAATATTAATTTAGGAAAAAAAGAAAAAGCCTGAATATAAGAAGACCCTATAGGAAAAAAGTTTTACCAGTAAATGTTAATTCATGTAAACTATTTTTTTTAATAAAAGCTATGATTGAGAAAAATATATTGGTTTTATTTCCTTCTATTTTCCAACGTGCCCCCCCAGTTATGCACATCTGCCCCAGAAATGCCTCATACCCCCTATATGCCACTGTGCCACATGATATGCCTTTAAACCCTCTAAATGCCACTGTGCCCCATGATATGAATTTTAAGCCTCTATATGCCACTGTGCCCCATGATATGCCTTTTAACCCTCTAAATGCCACTGTGAACCATGATATGCCTTTTAACCCTCTATATGTCACTGTGCCCCATGATATGCCTTTGGACCCCCTATGTGCCATTCTGCCTCCAAAAATGCCTTATACCCCTATATGCCACTCTGGCATTTAGGGGGTTAAAAGGCATATTATGGGGCAGAGTGGCATATAGGGAGGTATAAGGCATTTCAGGAGGCAGAGTGGCGTATAGAGGGTTAAAAGGCATTTCTGGAGGCAGAGTGGCATTAAGGGGGTTAAAAGGCATAGAAACATAGAAAGTGACGGAAGATAAGAGCCAGAAGGCCCATCCAGTCTGCCCAACCTCTGAGTACTCTCCTTTAGTACTTGCCCTTATCCTATATCTAGCTTGGCATTATGCCTATCCCATGCTTGCTTAAATGACTTTACTGTATTAACATCTACCACTTCCACTGGGAGGCTATTCCATGCGTCCACTACCCTTTCCATAAAGTAATATTTTCTGATGTTACCATTAAACCTTTGCCCCTCTAGTTTATGCTTGTGTCCTCTTGTTGCGGTTTTATTTCTTCTTTTAAATAAACTTTCTTCCTTTACTTTGTTGATTCCCTTTAAGTATTTAAATGTTTCTATCATATCCCCCCTGTCCCGTCTTTTTTCCAGGCTATATAGGTTAAGATCCTTTAACCTGTCCTGGTAAGGTTTATTTTGTAATCCATAAACCATTTTAGTAGCCCTTCTCTGCACTTTCTCCAACATATCTATATCCTTCTGGAGATATGGTCTCCAGTACTGTACACAATACTCCAAGTGAGGTCTCACCAGTGATCTGTACAGCGGTATGAGCACTTCCCTCTTCCTACTGCTAATACCTCTCCCTATACAACCAAGCATTCTGCTAGCATTACCTGCTGCTCTACTGCATTGTCTACCTACCTTTAAATCCTCAGAAATAATTACCCCTAAATCCCTTTCCTCACACGTTGAGGTTAGGACAGTACCAAATAGTCTATACTCTGCCCTTGGGTTTTTATGCCCCAGGTGCATTACTTTGCATTTATCCACGTTAAATGCCAATTGCCACAGCTCTGACCATTTTTCCAGCTTACCTAGATCGTTTGCCATTTGGCTTCTTCCTCCAGGAACATCAACCCTGTTGCAAATTTTTGTGTCGTCGGCAAATAAACATACCTTTCCATCAACACCATCTGCAATATCACTAATGAAAATATTAAAGAGAATGGGTCCAAGTACAGATCCCTGAGGTATCCCACTGGTAACAAGACCTTGTTCTGAATATACGCCATTGACTACAACCCTCTGTTTTCTGTCACTCAGCCACTCCTTAATCCATTCAACAACATTGGGATCTAAACCCAGAGATTGCAGTTTATTTATAAGTCTTCTATGTGGGACAGTGTCAAAGGCCTTACTGAAATCCAGATACGCAATGTCTACTGCACCACCTTGATCAATTACTTTAGTCACCCAATCAAAAAAATCAATAAGATTTGTTTGGCAAGATCTTCCTGAGGAAAACCCATGTTGTTTTTGATCTTGAAAGCCATGTGACTTCAGATGTTCAACAATCCTTTCCTTTAACATTGTTTCCATTAATTTTCCCACTACAGATGTAAGACTAACTGGCCTGTAGTTGCCCGACTCCTCCCTACTGCCTTTTTTGTGTATAGGCACAACATTCGCTACTTTCCAATCCCCAGGGACAACTCCCGTTACCAATGATTCGTTAAATATATCAGTTAACGGTTTTGCTAGTACACCCCCAAGCTCTTTTAATAACTTGGGGTGTATCCCATCAGGCCCCATCGACTTATTTGTCTTTACCTTAGACAACTGAAGTAAAACCTCCGCCTCGATAAACTCACATATTTCAAATGATTCAGTCTTTTTTCCCAACTGAGGTCCCATTCCATCATTCTCATCTGTAAAAACTGAACAGAAATATTCATTGAGGCAGTCAGCTAAACCTTTATCCTCTTCTACATATATGCCTTTTGTTTTTAGTCTAACTAATCCTTGTTTAACTTTCCTTTTCTCATTTATATATCTAAAAAATGTTTTATCTCCATTTTTTACTGATAGGGCAATTCGCTCTTCTGCCTGTGATTTGGCAGTTTTTATAACTTTCTTTGCCTCTTTCTGCCTAATTTTATAGATCTGTCTATCTTCCTCACTTTGGGTATTTTTGTATCTACTAAAGGCTAACTTCTTGTCTTTCACGATTTTGGCCACTTCTGCAGAGTACCACAGCGGTTTCCTTAATGTTTTACTCTTACTGACCAACCTAATACAATTTTCTGTTATCTTCGATAAAACAGCTTTTACAAAATCCCATTTCTCCTGAACGCCATTTAAATTGTGCCAGTCTGATAATGACTCCTCTATACATTTTCTCATTTTAGAAAAGTCAGCTTTTCTAAAATCTAAAACTTTTGTTTTTGTGTGGTGTGACTCAGTCACTGTTCGTATATTAAACCACACAGACAGATGATCACTAGATCCCAAACTTTCACCTACAGAAATATCTGTTAACAAATCTCCATTTGTGAACACTAAATCCAATGTGGCCTCCTTACGAGTTGGTTCCTCAACCACCTGTTTTAAAGATAATCCCAATAAGGAGTTTAGAATATCCGCACTCCTGGTACAACCAGCTACTTTCGTTTTCCAGTTCACATCAGGGAGATTAAAGTCACCCATGATTATAACATCCCCCTTCACTGTCATTTTAGCTATTTCCTCCACTAGTAGATTATCGAGTTCTTCTACTTGTCCTGGGGGTCTATAAAACACACCTATGCGAGTTACTTTACTTTTGCCAAATTGTACTGTAACCCAAACCGACTCTAAGTTCTCTTCACCAACTTGTATTACCGTATTGGCTCGGATATAGGCCGCACCCGTATATAGGCCGCACCCTAAAAGTTTGGTGCTTTTTTAAAGAAAAAGTTTTTTTCTTTAAAAAAGCACCAAAAAACATGCTGCCACTCTGTCCTCTCCCCCCCCCCGAGATATGCTGCCACTCTGTCCTCCCCCTCCGAGATATGCTGCCACTCTGTCCTCTCCCCCCCCTCGAGATACGCTGCCACTCTGTCCTCCCCCCCTCGAGATACGCTGCCACTCTGTCCTCCCCCCCTCGAGATACGCTGCCACTCTGTCCCCCCCCCCTCGAGATACGCTGCCACTCTGTCCTCCCCCCCTCGAGATACGCTGCCACTCTGTCCCCTCCCTCGAGATACGCTGCCACTCTGTCCTCCCCCCCCTCGAGATACGCTGCCACTCTGTCCTCCCCCCCCTCGAGATACGCTGCCACTCTGTCCTCCCCCCCCTCGAGATACGCTGCCACTCTGTCCTCCCCCCCCTTGAGATACGCTGCCACTCTGTCCCCCCCCTCGAGATACGCTGCCACTCTGTCCTCCCCCCCTCGAGATACGCTGCCACTCTGTCCTCCCCCCCCTCGAGATACGCTGCCACTCTGTCCTCCCCCCCTTGAGATACGCTGCCACTCTGCCCCCCCCTCGAGATACGCTGCCACTCTGCCCCCCCCCTCGAGATACGCTGCCACTCTGCCCCCCCCCCTCGAGATACGCTGCCAATCTTTCCCCCCCGAGATACGCTGCCACTCTGTCCCCCCCCTCGAGATACGCTGCCACTCTGTCCTCCCCGCGATATGCTGCCACTCTGTCCTCCTCCCCCCCCCGACTTACCAGAGCAGACTCCCGGGTGTCTTACGGGGCCGGAGGGGGACATCTATGCACATCGTGTATACAACTCCCGGTGCCGGCACTCAGCGGAAGTGCCGGAACCGGAAGTTGTATACGCGTATTGCGTAGATGTCTTCCGCCGGCCCTGCAAGACACCCGGGAGTCTGCCCTGGTAAGTCGGGGGGGTTAGAATGCATCGTGCGCACGTTCACCGGCAACGGCGCATCGCCGCTGCCGGTGAACGTCCGTGCGATGCGCTTAGACAACCTCCCGTGCCGGTACTCCCCCCCGTGGGAAGTGCTGGCACGGGAGGCTGTCTGAGTGTATCAGACAGTAGGATACAGGTCCCCTGCACCGCTGCGGGGGATCTGTATCCTAACCACGCTGCCTGCCCGGCGCCCGGGACTGCATGTCCCGGGCGTCGGGCGCTAGACCCCGAATATAGGCCGCACCCCCACTTTAAAGACTTAAAGTGGGGGAAAAAAGTGCGGCTTATATTCGGGCCAATACGGTAAGTTAGATTTTATGTTATTTTTCACATATAGGGCCACCCCTCCCCCTTTCCTGCCCTTTCTATCTTTTCTATATAAAGAGTACCCCGGTATTTTCTCATTATACCATGTCTCAGTAACAGCCACTATATCAACATTCTCAGTTGCCACAACTGTTACAAGTTAATGGATCTTATTCCCTAAACTGCGAGCATTTGTAGACATGACCTTCAGCTTGTCATTTAACACCGATGCTGCAATCACTTTCTGTCCTTGCTTTGGGGGGCAAAACATATGCTTCTCCCTATTATCTTTATAGACCAAGCCCACAGATCCACCCACCTGGTTACTAAGTAAATCGCCTTCCCTTTCTATACTGTCTAACCCGGTATTTATTCCCCCCCCCCCATTCCTAGTTTAAAATCTCCTCCAACCGTCTAACCATTCTCTCCCCAAGCACATTGGACCCTCTTGCATTTAGGTGCAATCCATCACGACTATAGAGATTGTACCCCAAAGCAAAATCAGCCCAGTGCTCTAAGAACCCAAAGCCCTCCTTCTTACACCAAGACTTCAGCCATGCATTTAGCTGCCTAATCTCCCGCTGCCTTTCTGGTGTAGCGCATGGCACAGGTAGTATCTCTGAGAATACTACCTTGGAGGTCCTTTTCTTAATCTTACTACCCAAGTCCCTAAAATTATCTTTTAGGACACTCCATCTTCCTCTTACTATGTCATTGGTGCCAATGTGCACCAAGACAGCTGGATCCTCACCAGCCCCTCCCAATAATCTATCCACTCTGTCCGCAACATGCCGAACCCGGGCACCCGGGAGACAGCAAACCATTCGGTTGCTGCGATCAGAGCTACAGATTACCCTGTCTGTTTTCCTGATTATTGAATCCCCTACCACCACAACCTGCCTGGGCTTTCCTTCCTTTCGGATCCCCTGCACATTGGATGAGCTGCTCTCCCGGCTGTTAGGGAGAACAGCTTTTTCCGCAAAGCCTACCTCTGAGTCTGCCTCCCCAACATGCTCACTTAAAAGGGCAAATTTGTTGGGAGGGAGAGACTCTGGGCTGGCTTGCCTCTTCCTCTTCCCTTCCCCACTGCAACCACGTCTTACTGTCACCCAGCTATGTGCCTGACTCCCTTCTGACTGATCTCCTCCCTCATTGCTAGGGGCCCCATCTAAACTTTGCTCAGTGAGCAACAGACTCCTCTCAAGGTTGTCAATCTCTCTCAGTGTTTCAATGTGCCTCTTCAGAGCACCAACCTCAGCTTCCAGAGAGACCAATTGATCACACTTACCACAGCGATATGGACCCAGGAACTGCTGTTCCAAGCATGCATACATATGGCATGATGTGCACTGAGTGAAATCTCCAAGCTTGCTCATTCTTTATAAAGGGACGCGAGTATAGAATTTAAACAATTGCTTTATGTCACTTACCCTCCTTGCTCTTGCACTCTTGTGTTGCACTAACTGCTGTGGTGCACAAACTGGTCACTTACAGAAAGCAAGTCACTTAGAAAATGCAAGCCCCTTACAGTGAGCAAGCTCTGTGAGTTTAACCACTTCCTTATATACAGAGCAACACAGTTAATTGATTATAAACCCCACCCTTAACTAATTACACTATAGAAAATGGGAGAGAAAAAAACCAAACAGTTAATGCAAAACACACAGTTTGTTTTTGTTTTTTTTTGTTTTTTTACCACAAACCCTTCAACCCTCTTGTTGCTGGTTGAGATACAAACCCACTGTTGGTATACTTATAATACCACTTCTCTGCCGCTGCTGTGGTGCACAAACTGGTCACTTACAGAAAGCAAGTCACTTAGAAAATGCAAGCCCCTTACAGTGAGCATCTCATAGAGCACTATGCCTACAGAAATGCCTTATGCCCCCCATTTAAAACTCCCCCCTCTCCAAACTTACCGGTGCTTCTGATTCCCCGGTGTGTTGTCCGGGTGGCATATAGAGGGTTAAAAGGCATTTCTGGAGGCAGAGTGGCATTAAGGGGGTTAAAAGGCATTTCATAGAGCACTCTGCCTACAGAAATGCCTTATGCCCCCCATTTAACACTCCCCCCTCCCCAACCTTACCGTTGCTTGTGATTCCCCGTTGTGTTGTCCGGGCAGCGTGTAGATGTCTATGCGATTCGCATAGACAACTTCCGCTGCAACTGGAAGGAGGTGCGGTTAGCAGCGGGGGTTGTCTGCGTCCATCGCGCAGACCTTCCCCGACTGTCAGAGAGAATTCCCCGCACTGGAACTGCGCGATGGATGCAGACAACCCCCGCGGCTAACCGCACCTCCTTCCGGCTGCAGCGGAATTGCGTAGACGTCTATACGCTGCCCCGGCTACACACCGGGGAATCAGAAGCACCGGTAAGTTGGGGGGGCATAAGACAGGAGGATCCAGGTCCCCTGCAGCGCTGCGGGGGATCTGGATCTTAGTCTCATAGTCAGACTTTTTTGAGGTCTGATTATAAGATGACCCCGATTATAAGACGTGGGGTATTTTTCAGAGCATTTGCTCTGAAAAAAACCTTGTCTTATAATCGAGCAAATACGGTAATTGTTCTTCATGTACCATTCAATGTCCTTTGATGTTCCATTAACATGTGTATATAGATTCAAATGGTCTTAGTGTGGGCCTGTATATTACCATGCTAACAGTTTATCTGGTGATTAAAAAGATAACCTCATAGAAAGTGATACATAGTAACATATTATATATTAATGTGTACAGTGGCATGGGTTTTTATAGCTTGCAGAAGCACTACTATTTAATACATGATTATAGAATTAGAAATAATGTATTACATTTTGGTAAGTGAATACAGAGAGAAGAAAATAAAGGTACTTCACATAATGAATACACCTAAACTAGTAATTGTCTGACACTTACTTCCGGCAGGTGGCAATTTGAATACAAGTGCCTCAAGTTCAAGCTTATTTTGTGGACTTTCTCCATCTTACTGTCAGTTCTCTGAAGCTGGTTTTGAAGTTCATTCATTTCCTTGCAAAAAATCTCAATTTTCCATTTAATGAATATAACATTCTACGGGAAAAAGCAAAGAAGTTTAATAAATAGTAGCTATGTATAATAATAATCAGATTGTACTTTGGTATTACCTTTTTAACACCTTTATGACAAGTTTTTTAACACCCTTTTTAATTATGTTTTAAACTTCTTTTTATTTGCATTGCCAAGTAACAATACACATTCAATACATATATAATTTCAGTAATACTATTACTTGCATTAAAGTAATGCAAGTAATAGTATTACTGCAATTATGTATGTATTGAACGTGTACAGATACAATCCAACAACCCTATACCCTATAACAAATGTTGACCACTTCATGAAAAGCCATGTGGGCTACAATGTAACCATGGAATACCAGGGACTTGCTGGAAGGGCAGAGGAAAGACAAGACTTGGAGGGGAAGAAAGCAACATTGTTGAGGTTAAGAGAAAAGAGAAAAAAGAAGTGGTGCTTCCACCTTGGGCTAGGTAAATGCCCAGAAGCTACGGCTTGTTCCATGCCTAGTATTGTAGCTAAAATTAGAAAGTAACTACTGCTGAGTTCCTTTCAAGTCCTCCATTTTGGACACTGGACATCAAAGAAGCCATGTGGTATACCAATCCTCTCTAAAGCATAACATAATATAATGCTATACAGAATATAATCGTTGTCATCTGTAACTTTGTTGTGATATGCTTTTTGGTATATGGTTTTTACCACCAGAGATAGTCATAACATGTATCATTATATATAAATGCAAATTGATATTCATCTTTACATAATTAAGCTGTATTTTTTAATCAAAGAAACATCTTGTTATACTGTTAGTTTTGTTTGTCAAAATAATGGTTATTATTTCATTATTAAATGCATAATTTAGCATAAAACATACCACAAACCCAACATTTAGCATAGTTAATGGCTGTTGCTGTCTAAAGAATATCCTTGTTTGAGTTTCTTTTTGTACATGGCCTCCTACTAGACATGTAGTCTCATAGTAGGAGGGTGATTATAGATCCATTTATGTAAGATTGTCCTCCATGCTACTGCTTACACTTTATGGATTATATAGCTTGTGCTGGTTGGCATACCAACTTTAAGGATTACATTAATTGCCATGATTGCAAGACTGTTAATAGATACAAGCAGCGATCTCTCCACAAAATGACAATGTCTGGGCGAGACCAAAAACAACGATATAAATCAGCCTACCTCCCTTTATATTTAGGATAATGATTAGAAGAAAATGTCCTCGTTACATTTAATCTATGTAGTGAGATCTAAAGTCTCTAAACTATATGATAATATATATGATATATGATAATGCATATCTGCATATTTTGAAGTGGGTAGAATTTTTATAAATTTTGGTGTTGCTTTAATTACATTGTCATAAGATATATATGATATTTATAATTTCCAAATAAAAGAATAAAGAACCCTAGTCTTTTGACAGGCAATTTGGGAAGTATGCATAAAAGTAAAAGGGGTTAACGCAATATAAATTTGAGAAATTTTTTATTTGACTGCTAATATACCAAATGTGCTCGATTATAAGACGACTCCCCAAAATTTCAATAATAAATTAGAAACAAAAAAGAAAAAGCCTGAATATAAGACTACCCTATGGGAAAAAAAGTTTTATTAGTAAATATAAATTAAATTCATATTTAATAAAAACTAAACTCTGTGGCAGGCCTGCAGCTTGCCTGTGGAGGGCTCGGGACAGGCCTGATATGGTTCTGCAGCTAGACAGTGGTGGGTCTCTGTCAAGCTTGTGGATGATCTGGTATTTTATAAATGTACAGTGGGTCTGTGATTGGCCTGAGGTCACTTCATAACAAAGTTAGAGCAGATTTATGCTCTAAAGGGTGATTCTGTAAAAAGCCTGGAATGAGCTATGATTGACATTTGATTGGTCTATGGTAGGCCCAAGATAGGCCTGTGATGGTTCTTTGATGGGCCTGGAATGGATCTACAATAGGCCTATGTAACTGTTAAAGGCCTATAATGAGTCTGTGACAGGAAAGGATGAATCTGTGGCAGGTCAGAATGGGGCTTAAGTCTGTTAATGTAAGAATCCCATGGCGGTGATGCAGTCTTACAACCTTGGGTGACCCCTGCCTTCAGGAAGTAAAGCCTAGCTCTCACTCCCTATCCACTATTTAAGCCCGAAACTTTTACTTCTGAGTTACCCTTGGTTGGTGTAAAAGATCTGATTTGCTTGTGTGCTGCTTTGAACTGCTTTCTCTGTTTTGACCCAGCTAGCTGACCCTGCTCTTTGACTGCTGATTCTACTCTTGGTTTGGATTTCTGGCATTGACTCGGATTGTTAACTTCGCTGCTAGTTCTGATTTGGCTCCGGATTGATCTCCTTTTCACTACACTACTTCTCCATTCTTGTCTTACCTGGTACACTCCACTCTTTGGAGTCCTACCTCTCCGGACTGCTACAGCTAGAAGTGGGTAAGATTTTAAGTAACCTGGGATGAATCTACAACAGACCCAAAGAGAATTCACAGCAAGCCTTAAGAGGGTCTGTGGGAGACCTATAAGGAATCTGTACTAGACTTGTAGCAGGTAGTTAACATATCTATAGCAAGACTATGACGAACTTCCAGCTAGTCTATATCAGTAATGGATATGTACCTGGCTTGTGGCAGGTCTATATCAAGCTCATATTGAGCTTACCTGTGGTGTGCAAAGACAATGCAAAATCATAGTCCTATCAACAAGCTGGTGTCAAGAAACAGAACAGGTAGTCAGATGAGCCAGTCAGGAATATGGAAGACTGTGGTGTCAGGGTAACAATAACCAGGAATCAGGAGCTAGAAGACTAGTTACACAAAGCCAGGTCATACACAGGAAAATCGGGGAGGTGGGGACACACTTAATAGCAAGGGCAAAACACAAGGACAATGGAATCCTGCAGGCTATAGGCTTATATAAGAAAGAGCAAGGTGGAGTTTGAAAGAACCGCCCACAGCACACAGTGAAAAGGCGTATGGCTGTGAAACCATAATAGGAAGTCGCAGGCTCAAAGAACAAGGTATGAAAGCGTAAATTGGAACAAATTCATAAATGTATTGTTTAGTGATGTGGAACTATTAAGTAGGGATCACTTAGCTGATTCAATTATGTCAGCCTCGAAACCTTAATGACTTGGAGAGGATCTGCAAAGAGATGTGTGCAAACCTGGTGGACAATTACAAGAAATGTCTCACCTCTGTGATTGCCAACAAGGGTTTTGCCACCAAGTATTAAATTGTGTTTTGCAAAAGGGTCAAATACTTATTTCACCGAGTAAATCAATGTATAACTTATTTAAAATGTGTTATTCTGCCTCTCACTGACCAAATAAACCTACCATTAAAATTATAGACTGATCATGTCTTTGTCAGTAGGAAATGTATAAAAACCAGCAGGAGATCAAATCATTTTTCCTTCACTGTATGAATTTCTTCAGATGTCACATGGGCTAAAAAAAATTTTTTCTCCTAACAATGCCAAACAACATGATTTTTTTTCAACGTTGAGCAGTATACAAAAAGAAAAAGAACAGGAAGCAGATGTGGAAGGACGTCATTATCCAAGATTAAAATGGCACTACAGCCTCAACAGAATGTGATTAATATCTCGGATTGTGTACTAACTCCAGTGCAGTTAGAAGTTTTAAGTTTTGGTCTGTCCTTTTGTCCCAGTACACACTAATTTAATTTAAACTCTATTAGATGTCAATTTGTTTGTCCGTAACTTGACTTAAAAAAAAACTAAACTTTTTTGTGGATTGAATTACATAATGAGGTTTTTGGAATTACTGAAGTGAATAAGTGTGCAATGTATTTGGAATGCTAGTCCTAGTGTCCTACTGTGTCAGAATTTAATTTATCAGTTACAGATGGTGATGTTGCGCTATATGAAGCATCTTTTTCTTTGCAATGTGATGCTATAGGATCTTCAGTAATTGTGCTGTCGACTTAGCAGGAATTGCAAACACATCTTAGTATTAAAGAGGAAGTAGTCACCTTAAATGCAGGTTTAAAACCAAAGTTTTATCCAGTTAATAGCTGTGGGATATTATAATTATTAAAAATAATTTAGTATCCCTGGCCTCCAAACTTGAACATTCATGTAACTGTGGTAATTTAAAAGTTTTATAATGTCAAGCTTTAAAATCATTAATTTACAATCCTATTATTATGATAAAAAAGGTAGATAAAGGTGGTGTAGTTGTGATGAACAAAATGTATTAAGTTGAAGAAACCAGACGGTAACTTGAAGATTGTGTTACGTATTGTACATTATATGTTGATCTGACAAAAGCTTATTTACGAAAACTTTCCAGTATTTTGGACACTGGGGTGTATTGTAGTATTTTGAATTTAGATTAAGTGCACTATACATATCGTAAAGAACCAGTTATGGCTTTGCACCCTCATAGATAAAGATATTGATGACGTACAAAGAACATTTTATATTTGGGGAACACAAAAATTTCAGCCCCACATAGTCTGCCATGGGTGGTAAATTGATGACCTATAGTTTGTGTGGGCATGGATGCAGTTGATAATTTTCTTTATGTTAATATTAATGATTTAAATGTAATATTCACTCATGATAATCACCCTGTTAAGATTTCCTTTTCAGATCTTACGTTAGAAGTTGATTTACTGGTGTCACGGAAGCCTCCGTGCCATGGGCTCCTGGAGGGGCCTGAGTCCCAGCCTCCTCCCTACAGTCTATGGGCCCTGGTAAGGAGTGCCACGATTATCCAAATCATAAGAGACCTCTATGGCCAGTTTTTGCACATGAATCTGATATCCAGCAGGTTTCCAGGAGCCGCCCGTGTTTACCATCCTCCCCCACAGACTACAATAGAGACCCCCTACTAGGCTGAGTGCAAATACGGAGCTGTGTGCAAAGAAGGGCCAGATGAAGAACCTTGTATGTCTTTTGCATGTAAATCAGTCCCTTGTACTGTTTAAATACCCCTGTGTTTCCAAATAAACTGAGTCCTGTTTTCACCTCAACATGAGTGCTGTCTGATGCTTGGGATGGGCTGCTATGATTCCTTACTGTCCTTTTCAGGACAATAGCCACATTGTACAGCTTTGGCTAGCCACTGTGCCGGCGCAGCTCTGGGCTGCTAGGATCATTTACCGTATTGGCTCGAATATAGGCCGCACTTTTTTCCCCCACTTTAAAAACTTAAAGTGGGGGAAAAAGTGCGGCCTATATTCGGGGTCTAGCGCCCGACGCCCGGGACATGCAGTCCCGGGCGCCGGGCAGGCAGCAGGGTTAGGATACAGATCCCCCGCAGCGGTGCAGGGGACCTGCATCCTACTCCCCGATACGCTCAGACAGCCTCCCCTGCCAGCACTTCCCACGGGGGGGGGTGCCGGCACGGGAGGTTGTCTAAGCGTTTTACCTCTGCCCACCCCCGACTTACCGGAGCAGACTCCCGGGTGTCTTGCGGGGCCGGCGGGAGACATCTACGCAATACGCGTATTGCGTAGATGTCCCTCGCCGGCCCCGCAAGACACCCGGGAGTCTGCTCCGGTAAGTCGAGGAGGGGGGGGCAGAGGAGGACAGTGGCAGCATATCTCGGGGGGGGGGAGGACAGTGGTAGCATATCGGGGGGGGGAGGACAGTGGTAGCATATCGGGGGGGGAGGACAGTGGTAGCATATCGGGGGGGGGAGGAGGACAGTGGTAGCATATCGGGGGGGGGAGGACAGTGGTAGCATATCGGGGGGGGGGGGGACAGTGGTAGCATATCGGGGGGGAGGAGGACAGTGGCAGTATATCTCGGGGAGGGAGGACAGTGGCAGCGGATCTTGGGGAGGGAGGACAGTGGCAGCATATCTCGGGGAGGGAGGACAGTGGCAGCGTATCTCGGGGAGGGAGGACAGTGGTAGCCAGGGGCGTACCTAGAATATTTGGCACCCGGGGCGGATCCTGTAAGTGGCACCCCCCCCCCAAATATAAAAGTTTAAATAACATTTAACAAACATAATAGTGCTTTCTTTAATAACCCTAACAAATGAGTGACAAACATTACAAATTAAGTACTGGCTAAGCAGCTAAAGACACTATAAACTAAAAAAAATTCTGATATTATAATCAGGAGTCACCATAACATTGTTCTCTTTTTATTTAAGCATTTGCATATATAGTGGTGTTGCCATGTCGACTCATGATTATATATACCATATGAACCAGACACTGACTGTGGTATAGCATGACACATATCACTATATACTGAGCCAGGCAGTGACGGTGGTACAGCATAATGCCTATCACTCTATACTGAGACAGACATTGACGGTGGTGCAGCTTAAGTAATTTCATTATATATTGAGGCAAACATTACAGTGAAACAGCATAACTCCTATCACTATACACTGAGCCAGATACTACAGTGGAACAGCATAACACATATCACTGTAACTGAGCCAGATATTGATGGTGGTACAGCATAACCGCTATCTTTATATACTGAGCTAGACACTTATAGTAGTACAACATAACTATCATTATACACTGAGGCAGACATTGACAGTTGTGCAGCACAACTGCTATCATTATATACTGAGACACGCGCTGACAGTAGTACAACATAACTGTTTCCATTATATACTGAGGCACGCGCTGACGGTGGTACAACATAACTGTTAATATATACCGAGGCCCACATTGCCGGTGATACAGGATAACACCTATCACTTTATACTGAGCACACATTGACGGTGGGGCAGCGTAATCCATATCACTATACATTGAGCCTGACATTTACAATAATGCAGCATAACCCATATCACTATATACAAAGCCATTGATGTGGTGTAGGCCTACCACTTCAGTGTCTGGCTTAGTATATAGTGGTAGGGGTTATGCTGCATTATTGTAAATGTCTAGATCGATGTATAGTGATAGGGATTATGTTGTACTGCCCTCAACTGCAGATCAGGGGAAGACTGAGAGTCAGTACAGCCTTCCCTTCTTCTGACTGCACCGTGACATTGGGAGGTCCTCTCCCCGTAATCATCCCCAAAGTCCATTTGTCCCCTACGTCACTAAACCACAACTCTCTTTTAATTACTCCCTGTAGTTCAGGTATAGATCAAATAAACAACACATGGAAACAGCACGTGCAACTGAATAAGACATAAATATCCTGTATTTACAGGTATACATAAATAATGTATGGAAACATAGCATTGCAGGTATAAATCAACAGAACACACAAACCCAGCATTGCAGGTATAGATCAACTGGAAATCACTCAGCACTGAAGGTATAGATCAAATAAACAACACATGGAAACAGCACCCCAGGTATTGATCAACTGAATAAGACATACAAATCCTGTATTTGCTGGTAAACATAAATAATGTATAGAAACATAGCATAGCAGATATAGACCAACACATTAACACACAAACCCAGCTTTTCAGGTATTGATCAATTGGAATTCACATAAAAACTCAGCATTAAAGTTATAGATAAAACACCCTAAATTACAGGCATAGATCACAGATTGCACACCCCAAAGCCAGCGTCCACATTGCCCACATAGAACCTGACCAGCACCCTGCGGTGGGGGTGCAAGGCCTCTGTCTCCCAGCTCTGCCACTGTACGGAACAGCATAGAGTGATGGGAGTTATGATGTGCTTTAGAGCATAATTATAATGAAAAAGACATTGGAAATGGTACAGCATAACACCCATCACTCTCACACATTTACCAATCAACACTTACAATCCACAGATTCCACACATACCAATCCACAGATTCCACACATACCACACATACCAATCCACAGATTCCACACATACCACACATACTAATCCACAGATTCCACACATACTAATCCACAGATTCCACACATACCAATCCACAGATTCCACACATACCAATCCACACATATACCAATCCACAGATTCCACACATACCATACCACAGATTCCACACATACCAATCCACAGATTCCACACATACCAATCCACAGATTCCACACATACCAATCCACACATATACCAATCCACAGATTCCACACATATACCAATCCACAGATTCCACACATATACCAATCCACACATTCCACACATACCAATCCACTCTCACTGTCACTCAGTCTTAATGAATGATTTCCTACCTTCTTTTCTACTTCTTTTCTTCTTACAGCAGTCTTCCTCTTCGCTCCTCTTCTACTGTCTTTTTCCGGGTCAGAGGGCACTGTGGGCTGTGTGCCGCCGGGGTTTGTTGTCAGATCCCGGCGGCACTGAAGCCGCGCCCACAGTGCCCTCTGCACAGCAGCAGTTGCCGCGCGGATCGCAAGGGAGCAGAATCGGAGGTCTTTAACAGACCTTCGGCTCCCTTGAGTGATTTTAAGCCGGTTCAAGGGAACCGGCTTAAAATCACTCAAGGGAGCTGGAGGTCTGTTAAAGACCTCCGATACCGCTCTCTTGCGAGCTTGCTCCTCCAGCGGCGGACATTACTGTCCGTCTCTGGAGGGGTGCCGGGTGCCGGCAAGTTGGCACCCCCCTGATGAGCGGCACCCGGTGCGGACCGCCCCCCCCGCCCCCCGCTAGGTACGCTACTGGTGGTAGCATATCTCGGGGAGGGAGGACAGTGGCAGCATATCTCAGGGGGGGGACAGAGTGGCAGCATGGTTTTTTTGGTGCTTTTTTAAAAAAAAAAAAACTTTTTCTTTAAAAAAGCACCAAACTTTTAGGGTGCGGCCTATATACGGGGGCGGCCTATATCCGAGCCAATACGGTATTGTCCTTTTCAGGACAATAGCCACACAGTGTAGCTCAGCTTCGGCTAGCCACAGTGGTAAAGCAGCTCCGGTGCAGCGACGCCCCCTCTTCTATCTGCAACGCCGGTTCTGTCTGGCGATGAAGGGGTTAACTGTTGGTGTCCCGTCAGGAGGAAGCAACGTTTGGCTGGAGTAACCAGTCGGGGTACAGGTCACAAAATACAATCAGCAAAAAACCTATTAGACAGTTTGTGAGGCTAAAGAGGAACTGTTCTGATCAAATTGTTTATGAAACCCAAACTTCAGAACTTATAGATAGACTCAGATTAAAAGTGTATTCAGAAAATAATATCTGAAGCCTTTACTGTACTGAATTTTAAATTACGCTCTGAGGGCCTATGGCAATATAAGTCTTTGCAACAAAACATGAATAGTCTTGGAAGGGGTTCCAATAAGTCAGGGGCGTCTAAGTTTTTTCTTCAGTGGGTCGTTTCATCAGAATTATATACATGCGCGGGCCGCACTCATTTTTCACTGTGAGAAAATATGGTCTTTAATAAAATATGCAGATTCAAATAATGTAAATGACACCAGGGCCGGCCTTAGAAGAGTAGTCCGCACAGGGCGCCACAACGCCTAAGGCCGGCTCTGAATGACACAAAACCTTTACTTTTCCTCTCACTGATTTCTGGGCTTAGAAAAGTTTTGTGACTACAAATTCAGGATTCAGGATAATTAAAAATGAAATAGTTCTTTTTATCCTAAGGATGCACCAAAATGAAAATTCTGGACCAAAACAGAAAATTCAGGGTTCACTTAGCAGAAACCGAAAACGACCCCCCCACCTTTAAAAATAATAAAAAACAACACACTTTTAATAAAAGTAAGTAACACACCACAATTGGACAAAAAAAATCAGTATGACTTGGCATGATAGCAATCACACTAACAGCAATCACACTCCTATCATGCCAAGGCAACCAGTAAATGTTGGAACCTAGGCATGATGGGACTGTGATTGCTGTTAGCAATCACACTCCTATCATGCCAAGTCAGCCAGTACATGCTGGTACAGGGTGGCTGTAAGTTATGTGCAGACCCCATTCTGCTGGCAGCATCAATACACAAGGGGGGCAGCTAGCCAGGTTTCAGCATGTACTGGCTGACTTGGCATGATAGGAATGTGATTGCTAACAGCAATCACAATCCCATCATGCCTAGGTCCCAGCACTTACACATCCATGCTATCACACACACGCTCATTCATTCACAGATTAATTCCCTCAATCACACATGCTTATTCAAACAACCTCCCTCACCCCATTACCTGCACTGCAGCTCTCTCGATGCTGCTCACAGACTTCAGCAGGGGGCGCGGCCTCCCTCTGCATACTCTGGTACTGCATAGAGGAAGCAGGACTGGAGCAGAGTCATGTGATATCACGTATATTCATGTGACTCTGCTGGGTTTCGCTTCCTCTGTGCAGTACAAAAGACCCTCCTGCAGGTTAGTAGCAGGGCTCTTGTGATCCCGGTTGCCCTGGCTGCCAATCTCACGCGGGCCGCACCTCAAGGTCTCGCGGGCCACATGTTGGAGGCCCCTGCAATAAGTTTTCTAGTATTGCCATCAATCTGACAGGCAGCACGCCTCTGCCTTAACCTTCCATAGAGGGAGGTGCGGATGTGCTGCAGGGCTTTGTTCCATGTATCCAGTGCTGCTCCTTTCACCCTCAATTGGCATGAATCATACAGGGGGCAAGGCTACCACACCAAATGTGACATCACGCCCAGCAGCCCTATTAAACCTCCAGGTGAACACAATGCGGGTGCTCAGGTATTCAGACCCTTCTGTGAGTGTTAGCGTGTTCCTTACTGTATTCCCATTTGTACCTTTTCCCATTCCTGTTCCAGCCTGACTCTCCTTTGCCCAGGCCCGGACTGGCCATCGGGCACACCGGGCATTTGCCCGGTGGGCCGGGCCACGGCAGGGCCGCATTGACTTTAGGGGCTGATGGAGCTGCAGCTCCAGGCCCCTAACCTACCTACGGCCGCAGTAACGCAGGGCATAAGGGGCACCTGCCCCTTAAGCCCGCCGCAACTGCGACCGGGTCCGCCACCCTAAGGGGCCGGGAAGTCCCCACCAGGGCCGGCCTTACGGGTCTGCGGCCGCACAGGGTTTAAATTTAAACATCGGGGTTTTTTTTAACTTTATTTAACATCCTCCATGTTAAATAAAGTTTTTTTTTAACTTTATTTAACATGGAGGATGTTAAATAAAGTTGAAAAAAAAACCCCGATGTTTTAATTTAAACCCTGTGCGGCCGCAGACCCCTAAGGCCGGCCCTGGTGGGGGCTTCCCGGCCTCTCAGAGCAGGGCGCCACACTCCAGGGGGCGCGACGGGGGGCGGTCCGCACCGGGTGCCGCTCATCAGGGGCTGCCAACTTGCGGCACCCGGCACTCCTCCAGAGACGGACGGTAATGTCCGCCGCTGGAGGAGCAGGCTCGCAAGGGAGCGGTATCGGAGGTCTTTAACAGACCTCCGGTTCCCTTGAGTGATTTTAAGCCGGGTTCAACCCGGCTTAAAATCACTCAAGGGAGCCGGAGGTCTGTTAAAGACCTCCGATACCGGTCCCTTGTGATCTGCGCGGCAACAGCTGTTGTGCGCCGGGGTTTGCTGTCAGATCCCGGCGCACAACACTGAAGCCGCGCCCACCGACCCGGTGACCCGGAAGAAGACAGAGAAGACAGAAGAACTGAAGAAGAGGAGCGAAGAGGAGGAAAAGGAGCTGTAAGGAGAAAAGAGGAAAGGTAGGAAAACATTCAGTGAGAGTGGATTGGTGTATATATGTGTGGATTGGTGTATATATGTGTGGATTGGTGTATATATGTGTGGTTTGGTATATATGTGTGGTTTGGTATATATGTGTGGTTTGGTATATATGTGTGGATTAGTATATATGTGTGGATTGGTGAATATGTGTGGATTGGTATATATGTGTTGATTGGTATATATGTGTGGATTGGTATATATGTGTGGATTGGTATACGTGTGGATTGGTGTATGTGTGGATTGGTATACGTGTGGATTGGTAAGTGTGTGAGAGTGATGGGTGTTATGCTGTACCATTTCCAATGTCTTTTTCATGATCTAATTATGCTCTAAAAGTACATCATAACTCCCATCACTCTATACTGTTCCATACAGTGGCAGAGCTGGGAGGCAGAGGCCTTGCACCCCCACCGCAGGACTCCTGAAAGGTAAGTGAACTTTAAAGAGGGAGAGGGTAGATAGTTAGGAGGGGGTAGTTGCGGCAGGCTTAAGGGGCTCTGTGTTAATGCGGCCATATAGTACCAGTCAGTCCGGTCCTGACTGGACCTATTTTAAGGTGGGGGCCTGGAGCTGCAGCTCCATCAGCCCCTAAGTCAATCCTGCCCTGGCACAGTCGCGGTCGCAGTTGCTGCTTGCTCCGGCAACAAGGGAAAGTAGGGTGAGGGAGGGGGGTGCAGTGAGAAGGGGCAGAGGGGGGTTAGATAGTGAGAAAGGGGGAGAGGGGATAGATAGAGGCGGTACATATTGAGAAGTGGGGAAGGGGGTTACATAGTGAAAAGGGGGAACATAGTGAGAAGGGGCAGATAAGATGAAGAGAGGGGGTAGTGTGAATGCGTATGAGAATGAATGAATAAATGTGTGGATGAATTGTGTGAATGCGTATGACAATGAATTCATGTGAGGATGAATTGCTTGAATGATTTGTGAGACTGCATTAATGAATGTGTTAATGATTTGTGTGAATGATTAAATGCAAAGATGGTACGGGTGGGCTTTAACAATAAATAAATAAATAAATATGGGCTGCTCAGGCTTAAATGCCCGGGCCTATTTTTTGTCCCAGTCCGGGCCTGCCTTTGCCTGTCTCCTACCCTGATACCTGGTTTGCAGGGCCGTAGCTAGGGTGAGGCGAGTGAGGCACCCTCCTCGGGCGCAGCTGAGAGGGGGCGCACAGCCGCCTGATCAGCAGCTGCAGCCTCCAGGACTGGTTGGGGAGATCACAGATCTCCCTAACCAAAAAAAGAGGTTGGAATGCAGCACTCAGCAGTGAAATGGTGCACGAGCCAGGATGCCACCAAGTCCCTCAATAAATCCAAAATAAAGAAGCAGAGGCTCAGCACTCAAATGATAAGGTGAGTTTATTTCACACAGGCAACGTTTCGACGCACAGGTCTTTTTAGGTGTTTCTAAGGGTTGAGAAAGACCTGTGCGTCGAAACGTTGCCTGTGTGAAATAAACTCACCTTATCATTTGAGTGCTGAGCCTCTGCTTCTTTATTTTAGATCTCCCTAACCAGCCCAACATTTAGGAAACTAACTGCAAGGTCACTCTGGGCAGTTGCTCCAGGGGCCCAGGGTTCTAGGGGCCCCGTGGTGAATTACATTGCTGCCAGCAATGTGATTCACCACAAAGCCCCTAAAAAATATATATATAGGGGAGGGGCGATCAGAGAAGCCACCGCCCCTGGGGCGGTCTTCAGCTGCTGCACGATTGTGTCCCCAACCAGACCTGCTCATCGGGCGCCCTGTGGGCATTGCGCTGGTCTGGGTATGAGGTGTCCGATGAGCAGGGCTGGTTGGGGAGATCACAATCCCCCTCTAACCAGCCCAACATTAGGAAGCGCGGGGTCAATTCAGACCTCGGCTTCCGTGCTCCCTAACCACTACGTGCCGGCAAATGATGCAGAGCGCGGGGATATGACGTCACCCCGGCGCTTTGCATCAATAGCCGGTGCATAGTGATGAGGGAGCACTAAAGCAGAGGCCTGGAGTGACAGACCTCATCCTCCCATGACAGCATGGAAGAAAGAAGATAATGTATGATGCCGGATGATGGAAGATGATAGAAGATGAGAAAGGTAAGACATGGAGAGAAATGGTTGTAGGGACTGTGTGTATATATATTTATATATGTATATATATATATATATATATATATATATATATATTAGGGCTGCAACTAACGATTATTTTAATAATCGATTAGTTGGCCGATTATTTTGTCGATTAATCGGATAAAAAAATACATTATTTTAAATTGAAGAAAAATTGCAATAAAAAAACGTACAATTTACACTTTCATCTCTTTATTGCAATGGCCTCTCTCTATTCACCTTCTTATTTTACTGACATAATAATAAAAGCTACAAGAACCCAAACACAGTGTTTCTCAAACTAGGTTTTAATACAAAGTTATTAATAAATATTAATTCATATGTTAACTATTTTTCATATTTAATAAAAACTGAGAAAAAAACCTTGTTTAAATTTTTTTATTTACCAAACTGCCCCCAGTTATGCACATCTGACCCCCAGCTTGCCACTCTGCCCCCATATATGCCTTATACCTCTTATATGCCAGATTCCACTGTGCCCCCTGATATGCCACTGTGCCCCTGATATGCCTTATACTCCTTATATGCCAGTGATATGCAACTGAGCACCCTGATATACCTTTTACCCCAGATATGTTTATGCCCCCCTGATATGCCTAATATCCATATGCCTTATACCCCCTATATGCCCTAAAAATTCATAATACCCCCCATACACCACTATAACTTACCCATACACCACTCTGGCTCCTCCCCTCCCATACACCACTCTGGCTCCTCCCCCTCCCATACACCACTCTGGCTCCTCCCATACATGACGTTGGCTCCTCCCCCTCCCATACATCAGTTTGCCTCCTCCCCCCTCCCATACTCCACTGTGCCTCCTGTGAACCTCCGTTTCTGACAAGACACCAGGGAGCCGGGTAGAGAGGCAGAGTGGCGTATGAGAGGGGGAGGAGCCAGAGTGGTGTATTGGAGGGTGGCTCCCATACACCCCTCTGACTCCTCCCCCCTCCCATACACCGCTCTGCCTCTCTACCCGGCTCCGTTACTGAAGGCACTTTCATTGCAGCTTCATAGAAGCCACAGTGTAAGTGAAGGGCAGTAACTGAGTCTGTCTGTGCGATGCAGACACTCACCGGCTATCAGAGAGGATGATTCTCTGTCAGCCGGTGGGGGTCTGCATCGCACAGACAGACTCCGTTACTCACCTTCACTTACACTGAGGCTTCTATGAAGCTGCAGGGAAAATGCGTGTCAGTAACGGTGCCGGGTAGAGAGGCAGAGCAGTGTATGGGAGGGGGGAGGAGGCAGATGGGAGGGGGAGAGAGACGGAAGTGAGAGACCGGCCGACAGTGAGGGGAATCCAGGTCCCCTGCAGTGTCGCGGGGGATCTGGATTCCGGTGTTATAATCCGATCTCTGTTTGAGGTCGGATTATATAAGGAGAGGAGTTTTTCAGAGCATTTGCTCTGAAAAAAACCTCTTTTTATAATCGATAAAAATCGATCCGATTAATCGATGATGAAATTCATTGACAACGATTTTCATTATCGATTTTATCGATTAGTTGTTTCAGCCCTAATATATATATATATATATATATATATATATATATATATATATATATATATAGTATGTAGATAGTGAGAAGGGAGGAGAGGGAGTAGGTAGTAAGAAAAATGCGGTGTAGGTAGTG
Organism: Spea bombifrons; assembly: GCF_027358695.1. Lineage (NCBI taxonomy): Eukaryota > Metazoa > Chordata > Amphibia > Anura > Pelobatidae > Spea > Spea bombifrons. The sequence goes on from NC_071090.1 coordinate 16,782,264, forward strand.
AGAAAAGGGAGGAGAGGTAGCTAGAGAGAAAGGGGGTCGTACGAATACTGAAATAAAGACTGAGTGAGTGAAGGAATTAATGTGTGGATGAATAGTATGAATGAGTGAAAGAATAAATTATTGTGTGAATCTGTACCGGCAGTGTTTCCATACATTATTTAGGTATACCTGCAAATATGTGGTTTGTTTGTCTTATTCAGTTGATCTATACATGAAAGTGCTGTTTTATGTATTTATTTGATCTATACCTGAACTACAGGGAGTAAGTAAAAGATAGGTATGGATTAGTGAATAAGGGGACAAATAGATTCAGGGGATGATTACGGGGGAGAGAACCTCTCAATGTGACGGTAGGGTCAGAAGGAGGGAAGACTCTTACAGTCTTCCCCTAATTTGTAGTGAGTGTGGCATATATTTTTTTATGGTGGGGTAGTGGAGGGACTTATTGCATGCTAGGGAGTGTGGAGTGGGGCCCAAAGAAATGCTTGCATAGGGTCCAATTATTTCAATATAAAATTGTCGGCAGGGTCTCATATTTATATATATTGTCAGCAGGGGCTAATATTAGTATATATTGTCAGCATTAATATACATCGGCAACAGGATCTTATATTAAATAATGAAAACTAACTGCCAGTTCAGCTGTTTAATCACAGTCTTTACTTCAAAGAGATAAGTATATATTAGGTAGTTACAAATGCATGTCTAACATGTGTGTGTATATATATATATATAAATAAAATGGTCAACCTAGTGTGTGTGTGTATGAGCAATGTATGTGTATGGGCAGTGTGTGTGTATGGGCAATGTTTGTAAGCTGTGTGTAAAGGCAGAGTGTGAGGGCGGTGTATGTGTATATATGTGTGTGTATGGACAGGCTTGTGTAAGGGCTGTGTATGTGCATACGTGTGTTTATGGGCATGTGTGTGCGTAAAGGCAGTGTGTATGCACAGTTTTTGTGTAAGAGCAGTGTAGGTATTTGTATGTTTGTAAGCTGGTGTGTGTGTGTAAAGGCAGGGTTGTGTAAGGCCAAGTGCAGAGTTAGGCTCTGTTCTTCCTGCTAGTACTACTACTAGTAGTAGTAAAACTAGTCATGATACCAGTCTTATCATGGCTAATGAAGAACTTGACTATGAGCCAGAGGAAGTGGAGGAGAGAATAGAGGAGATAAGTGGTCAGGGAGCAGTCTACTAATGACTAGTGCACAATTTTCCCCTGAGCCTCCACCTTCTCTGCTACTACTATCATCATCACCACCACCAACAGCAAAACCTACCAAATCTGTTAGAATTAACCGCTTAAGGACAATGGGTTGCCCTTAAATCCATTAAAAACAATTTATGGGGTTCATGAATGGGGGTTAAAGAAATTAGCAGTCCTGCTAGCATTTCAATGGTCAGTAATCCTGTGTGCACCAGTGCTATCACCAGTACTCTAACTGTGCCAATAAGAACAACCACTGTTAGTAGCAGTGTAGAGAGCGTATTGATGGAGAGTGAGATTAATGTGCCAACTCCCAGTGCTCACAGAACTAGTCCTGCTGCTCATCCACCCACAGCAGTAGAAGCAGCACCCAAAAATGCACAGTCCCAAGGCTCTCTGCGCCCCAATCCTTCTCCAGGATTGAAGGGAAGCCTTTCAAACAATTGATGGCGGCTGTGGCTCCACAATACACAGTTCCCTCACGTTCCACTTTTAGTAGGAATATTGTCCCCTCACTGTATTGGTCCTGTGTTTCAGCAGTGAAAGAGGAGCTTTCCAACACTGCTGGTGAGTGTGTACATTTCACAGTCAGATTTGTGGAGTGCACCTAGCGGGCAGCATGCTTTTCTTTCATTGACAGCACACTGGTGGCAGCCCAATGTGTCTAAGGAAGCTGCTGCAGCAGGCTACCAATCATTCCTTCTCCATGCAGAAGTGATGGATGAAAAGCACACTTCCAAAAATATTCTGCATGCAATAAGGAAAATGTTTTGCCTTTGGTGGGAGCAGAGGCGGGCACCAATGTTGAAGTTGGGTTTCTGGTAGGTGCAAACATGATGAAAGCGCTGCAAGATGGTCATATTGTTGGTGTGCTCTGTACAGCCCACATTATCTATATTATAGTCAAGTCAGCAATGTCAGAAGGAAGTAATGTAGCAGCAGTAGTTCTGTCACGCTAGCCAACTTTTGAGGGAAGAGCAAAAGATGTGATTACGCGGAGGAACTCCACTTTAGATATGCTGAAGAGGATTTTGGAGCAGCAGAGGGCAATCCATAATCTTGAATCAAAGCACAATATTGGGATTACATCTCCATTGAATAGGGAGGATTGGACAGTGATCACTCAGCTAGTGGCAGTCCTTAAACCATTCAGGGATGCCACTGAAAATTTAAGATCAAACACTGCCAGTCAGGGCCAGGTAATCCCCGTGTTCTCTCATCTAGGAAGCAAGATGGATGTGTTCCTTAAAAACCTGTTCAAGGTGTTGAAAAGGCTGTTCAAGGTGGCACTCTACAGCCTGACGTAGCAGCCATAGTCCGGGTGCTGAAGGATCTACTAAAAGCACGCCTTTGCAAATGAATGGAAACTCAAAATGGCACCCAAAATGATGCTAGCGTGCCTATGCAATCCAAGGATTAAGGGAAAGCTAGCAATCAAATTGAATGTTCTTAGTAGCTACCGGGAGCAATTGATCCAAAAGGTGCATGACTGGCAGCTTAAAAGGGCAATGCTGTCTGAGGAGGGAGAGGTGCAAGAGGAAAAAGAGATGATGATGTCTGCTACTCCTTGCAGCAGCATCAGCTGCAGTGCCGCAAACAGCACAACACAGCTGAGTGGAGCAGCTGCATTTTGGGAAGAGTCACTTGAGAGTATAACAGCAGAAAGGAGAGTAGTGCTGCTGAAATGGTCAAACTTTACTTCTGCGCCTAATGTTGACCATCTTAGCTACTGGGATGAAAAGAAGAGTGTGTGGCCTGCACTCTCATGGGTTGCGCAGCAGCTGCTATCATGTCCACAAACCACTGGAGGAAGGCTGGCCCGTGTGATCAAATGGAACAAACAATCTACTGTAGCTCAGATTACTGGTTCTGCCAGGAAACACAGTGCATCCAGTCAGGGTGCCATCCTAATCCATATCAACTGCCAAAAACGCCTACAATGGGCACGTGAGAGTGCCCCATGATATGCCTTTTGACCCCCTATATGTCACTCTGCATCCAGAAATGCCTTATACCCCTATATGCCACTCTGTCCCATGATATGCCTTCTAACCCCCTATTTGCCACTCTGCCATATAGGGGGTTAAAAGGCATATCATGGGACAGAGTGGCATATAGGGGGGTATAAGGCATTTCTGGAGGCAGAGTGGCATAAAGGGGGTTAAAAGGCATATCATGGGGCACTCTGCCTACAGAAAAGCCTTATGCCCCCTATATGCCACTCTGCCTCCCCAATATGCTTTATACCCTCCTATATGCCCCTCTGCCCCATGACATCCCTTTTAACTCCCTTTATGCCACTCTGCCTCCAGATATGCCATTGACCCCCTATATGTCACTCTGCATCCAGAAATGCCTTATACCCCTATATGCCACTCTGGCATATAGGGGGTTAAAAGGCATATCATGGGACAGAGTGGCATATAGGGGGGTATAAGGCATTTCTGGAGGCAGAGTGGCATAAAGGGGGTGAAAAGGCATATCATGGGGCACTCTGCCTCCAGAAAAGCCTTATACCCCCTATATGCCACTCTGCCTCCCTGATATGCCTCAACCCTCCTATATCCCACTCTGTCCCATGATATGCCTTCTAACCCCCTATATGCCACTCTGCCATATAGGGGGTTAAAAGGCATATCATGGGACATTTTTGTTTACTTTATATGGCAAGCCGATCCAGCTTGCCATATTAAATAAAAAATAATATATGCCACTCTGTCCCATGATATGCCTTCTAACCCCCTATATGCCACTCTGCCAGATAGGGGGTTAAAAGGCATAGCATGGGACAGAGTGGCATATAGGGGGGTATAAGGCATTTCTGGAGGCAGAGTGGTATAAAGGGGGTGAAAAGGCATATCATGGGGCACTCTGCCTCCAGAAAAGCCTTATACCCCCTATATGCCACTCTGCCTCCCTGATATGCCTCAACCCTCCTATATGCCACTCTGTCCCATGATATGCCTTCTAACCCCCTATATGCCACTCTGCCATATAGGAGGTTAAAAGGCATATCATGGGACATTTTTGTTTACTTTATATGGCAAGCCGATCCAGCTTGCCATATTAAATAAAAAATAATATATGCCACTCTGTCCCATGATATGCCTTCTAACCCCCTATATGCCACTCTGCCATATAGGGGGTTAAAAGGCATATCATGGGACAGAGTGGCATATAGGGGGTATAAGGCATTTCTGGAGGCAGAGTGGCATGAAGGGGGTTAAAAGGCATATCATGGGGCACTCTGCCTCCAGAAAAGCCTTATGCCCCCTATATGCCACTCTGCCTCCCTGATATGCTTTATACCCTCCTATATGCTCCTCTGCCCCATGATATACCTTTTAACCCCCTTTATGCCACTCTGCCTCCAGATATGCCATTGACCCCCTATATGTCACTCTGCATCCAGAAATGCCTTATACCCCTATATGCCACTCTGGCATATAGGGGGTTAAAAGGCATATCATGGGACAGAGTGGCATATAGGGGGGGTATAAGGCATTTCTGGAGGCAGAGTGGCATATAGGGGGACACACTTACATACACACACATGTCGATTTTTTTGTTTTTAACAAATACAAAAAAACATTATACAGTACAAAAAATACATTATTTTACTCACCTTATACTTCTCTTGACTTCATGGTAGCTGCACACTGTTCTCCTCTATTCTGACAGGATGCCACTGACCTGACATCCGGTGCTGCAGCGAGGGGGCGGAGCTTCTACCTCACACTGCTCCCATCAGACTGCTGGGAATGTAATCTGAACGGCCGGTGCGTGCTGATGCCGCCGGCCGGACCTACTTTAACACTTTTTTTTTTTATTTATATGGTAAGCTGGATCGGCTCGCCATATAAAGTAAAAAAAAAAGTATTAAAGCAGAGGCGGCCGGCGGCATCAGCACGCACCGGCCGTTCAGATTACATTCCCAGCAATCTGATGGCCGCATAGTGATGGAAGCAGCGTGAGGGGTGAAAGGTCAGTGCGAGGGGGCGGAGCTTTCACCCCTCACACTGCTCCCATCACTAGACGGCCATCGCACACGGCTGCTGGGTGCTGATGCCGGCCGGCCGGCCGCATCAGCACCCAGCGGCCGCTTTGATTAGATTTCGGGCAGCTCAGCGGCTGTCTTCATGGCCGCCCAGCCCACGGACCTTCCGGCCCACCGGGAAATTTCCCGGTATCCCGGTGGGCCAGTCCGGCCCTGGTGTTTGTTCAAATTTCAACCAGCCCAAGGTGACAAATCAGGTCGCTGTCTTAGAGAAAAGGGTACTCACCTTTATGTCTGGTATACAATACAATAAGACTTGGAGTAATTGGCTCCATTAGTATAGAGACTGTGGAGGTTAGTGGGAACTGTGTTATACTATCAAGCCCCTTTGCATTTTACACGGGAGTTTCTAAGGTACGGAGAAGTAATTGGGGTGTTAAACTAACTATAAAAATATATCACAAAGGTTCGTCTACTTTAACAGATATTTAATAAGAGACAAAAACACAGTAACATACAATAAATGAATGACAGCCCAACATACAATGCAACACTTTCCAAGACTAACCTGCAACCTAAAGGTCCAACATAACCCAGAACATTTTGATCTACTAGGGGGCGCTTGTGTTTAGTCGGTTTTCAATTTGAAAAATAAACAGAAGAAAAACTATAATGGTGTTGTATAGCAAAAAAACCCTTATAGGTAAAAATTCAGCCCACCGTCCCTCCGGAATAAATTCCGTCAGCGACACCAGCAATTGCCCCATCCATGCAGGAGAGAGACTGAACTAAGATTTTGCATTCAACAGGCATATTGAAGCACTGTAGGTGTGCCCTCGTTAACATATCAAAAGACACGTCATACAGGAAGAGTACAACTGGCAAAAACATTGACAACAATCCTTGTTATGTCACCACAGTAATATGTTGTCTTTTTGTATGCATTACTGTATGTAACTTTTTTGTAATTAGAATCTGTTCTCTTAGGAGAATAGTACGGACTAAGTATTTTTAATTTTGTTATGTCTAATATGATCTGTGAGGATCTTATAAAATCATGCTTATTTTTGTATTATCAATTTAAAAAAAAAAAGATTTAATTAGGAATTAAAATATTACAAAATTCTATCCCCATAAAAAAAATTGCTTAGAGTTATAGGGTTAACGTTAAGATTAGCAGTGGACTGGTTAAATAATTGGTCTTGAAGGTCTGAAAAATATATGAATTAAATAAAAATTAAATTCACCTATTAAAGATTAACCAGTCCACTACTACCTTTACGATTAACCTACTGTATATGTATGTATGTACATATGCACACATATATATATATATACACACACACACACTCACTAGCCACTTTATTACAGTTTATACACTTTACACACTTATATAGCACTGCATATTTTTTTTGGTTATATGTAATTTCAATGTCACTCAAACTATTTTAAAGTTTTTAAAAGCCCAATACTATCTTTGAGATAAGATTACTAAGGGTTTACTAAGGGTTGTAATTGTTTATGAACATACTCTGATAAATTGGATGAGACAAATTTAATGCCAGACAATCGGACGCCCAGGTGGAGGAAACTAATAGTCGTATTCCCTCTTTTGTAACAGCCTAATGTATGGCCATTATCAAGGAGTGATGACAAAAGTTTTTGGTTGAGCTCTATATCATAAAGTTGTCTATCATGGTCACTATCTAAAATGACTAACTTGCTAACTTGTTAGCTAACTATAACAACTATACACATACAATCATTTAGTGAAACAAATGATGTCCTTTCATCTTGTAATAAATTATTGTTTTGAGTTTAATTTTTCTAGATCATTTTAAGCGCTGTGTGGCATATGTATTTAAAGATACATACAAGCCTCTAGGGCAGTGGAGCGAATCGCGTAGAGCTCTACACGCTGCCCGGACTAAGCACCGGGGACTCAGATGCACCGGTAAGTTGGGGGGGGCATACACAGGAGGATCCAGGTCCCCTGCATCGCTGCAGGGGATCTGGATCTTAGTGTCATAGTCAGACCTATTTGAGCACTCTGCCTCCAGAAATGCCTTATGCCCCCTGTTTAACACTCCCTCCCCCAAACTTCCCGGTGCTTCTGAGTCCCCGGTGCTTAGTCCGGGCAGCATGTAGAGCTCAAGTGGAAGTTGTGTACGCAAAACGCGTAGCGCTCTACACGCTGCCCGGACTAAGCACCGGGGACTCAGAAGCACCGGTAGGTTTGGGGGGCATTACACAGGAGGATCCAGGTCCCCTGCATCTGAGTCCCCAGTGCTTAGTCCGGGCAGCGTGTAGAGCGCTACGCGATTCGCGTAGACAACTTCCGCTTTACGCGATTCGCGTAGAGCTCTACATGCTGCCCAGACTAAGCACCGGGAACTCGGATGCACCGGTAAATTGGGGGGGCATAACACAGGAGGATCCAGGTCCCCGGCATCGCTGCGGTTTTTGAGGTCTGATTATAAGACGACCCCGATTTTGCTCTGGAAAAAACCTTGTCTTATAATCGAGCAAATACGGTCATTTGTTTAACATCATCTATGCTATCTGGACAACTGGTACTTTCTAATTAGCTTTTAGCTTCAAACTTTTTTTAACGTTTTCAATTGTTTTTCTATATTTAAATACTGACATTAAATTGCAGCCAGAACAAAAGACATAAGTAAATAAGAGTGATCAGGTAATAATAAATAGGTGTAATTCAATCCAGCTCACTTAAGTAGAAAACTCCCCTATCCCCTATTGTTAGTCTTAATGAGAATCTATATATAAATGTAAAAATAGGGTTTTATTTATGTATAAATGTGGCGCTCCCAAACAATGGAAATACACATACGCAAGCTTTGAGGACAAATGATGTACAGGTGGGGATCAATTATAATCAAGAGGCTCATACTATAAGTCGACACTAGAGGAAGGGGCATGCTTTTGAGGAAGCCCTGGGTTGTGAAACACATGTGAAACCCCATTTCTTCGTTTTCTCCTGTCCGGTTCATGTGTGAGCCTCTACCCCTAGCCTATGTTGGAAGGAGATCTGAGGGGGAGTGCCTATATTACAAAAAAGCACTGTACGTCAGTTGATTCGCTACACTCACATAATTATGTTATGTTATCTTCCTGTACCAGAATTTCGGTGGTCTTATCTGTGCTAGTGCTGCATCTCCAGTTCACCAGCTCCCTTTTCTCCAGGACAAATGACTTCTATGAAAAGTCTCAATGCTACAGTGAATTATTTGATCCCTTGCTGATTTTGTACATTTGCCCACTGACAAATACATGATCCGTCTAAAATTTTAATGGTAGGTTTATCTGAACAGTGCGAGAGAACAACAACAACAAAATCAAGAATAACACATTTCAAATAAGTTATAAATTGATTTTCTTACTGTATATGCGATACCATGAGATTTCACAAATGGGGAATCTAAGGGATGATATGTTGGAAACAGGCCACATACCATAGAGCACACCATGGAGGATTTCTGCATCTCTCTTGACTAACCTGTCTGCATTATTCTGGCTTCTTGACATCATGGGGACTTTACAGGTTAAGTGAGATGTGAGTCTAGGCGCCTGGTCTCCTAACTGCTCCTTACACTACTGTCACGAACCGGGTCCATACAGACAACTGTAAAGACCCAGAGCGCCCAAAGATTGTGTGCAGGAGTTACGGTGCAGTAGCGGAGTTGGACAGGGCTTGGAGCAGGGCGACAGCACTCACCCGGTGGGCATCTAGGGTTGTGCAGCCACATACCAGCGCCCTGACATAGCAGCGGATGATGACAGAACAGAACTGAACTTCAAGGCAGGACACCCCTCTACCGGGGTTACAAGACAGGACACCCCACTACCGGTGTTAAAAGACAGGACACCCCACAGGTTACATCACAGACCGACACACATAAATACAGGAACTAGCCTAGGACTATATGATAACTATTGGAGATTCTGTCACATCTTATGGCCATAGTATGCTTAGCCCACCACTACGCCAAAGTACTCCAAAACCTGCCTACAGAGGAACTAAACATGAACTCCAAACACATATCAGAGAGACATACCTGTAGACTGCAGAAAGAGACAAACAGAACACATGGGTGGGGCACACCTTATAAAGGAAACAGAGCTGAAGAAAAGAGCAAGACTGGAATCAAGGAATCAGAGGTTCAGAACAGGACAAATAAATGACACCGGGAATAAACCTAGAATTACGTGCTACTAGAGTGGAATATAGTGAATAATAAATAAATCAATATGTAAAATAATACTTCCCAAAAATGACCGCAGCTGCCCAAACGACACTCTTCCTCAAAGTGTAAAATTATAAGCGAACCAAAATTGTATGGGGCGCAGGTACATATAAAGGAAGAGAAAAAACAACACAATATAGTGTAGATGGTATGTCCAATATAGTGATGAAGGTGACTCGAACCCATCAGCATGGACTGTGTAAAATCTTTAATGTTCTTCATATAAATCTAGAAAACAAACTAAAAATGGTGCAGTATCTCAAGGTAAAGTATAGGTGTACCAATAAGAATGCACTCATAATTTTTCATGCACAAAAGTGCATATGCAGGCGTTTGGTATAAAAGTCCACCAAAAAGTAGGATGTAGTGAAGTCCTATTGAGTCTTTCAATGCGTTTCAGAACAGGACATACAGAAATCCAGAAATGAACCACAGCAAGACAGGGAAACAAAAGACATGCAGCTCCCCAGCCTGGGTAGAGTGTGACAACTACTGACAGAAGCTTCATTGCGTGTTCTTAGGGTAGACCACAGCACCAGTCTATAGTAGGCACATCTCTCCGCCCACATGCCAAACAAACAAGCCTTGATCCCATGCGGTCATGTCCCAGGAGGTGTGACTATGCTAATGGCTGCTGATTAGCTGAACAGAATATTGCACGGATGAATAGACAGGTGAACTTTTTGCTATCGGTCAGGCAACTTCTAATGAGGGCCTCCCATGTGCTACAGTTGAGTGGTAATTACCTACAGCCCTATATAATCCCATCATACCCTTTAGTCAGTCCTCAGTTGTCTGATGCCCTTTTTCCAGCCTTGCTTAACCCCTTAATGACCAGTGATGTGCCAGGCACATCACGCAAAAACAGTCCGTTAACAACCAATGACGTGCTTGGCAATCTACGATCACTTTCTTTGCTTAAACAGTACTGCTGTAATCCCTCAATGTCAAGGCATTCAGCAACACCAAGATCAGCATCAGGGGGCCGTGTGCCCCCTTACCAGGGCAACAATGTGGCAGCACATGCCCGTTTTAAAAGAGTTTAGGAGAGTTTAGGAAGCCCAGGCAGACCAGCAAAAACGAGCCCCCACAAGCCCTTTGATGACTCCTGTAGGCATGGAAGCCTACAGGAGTCATCAAAGAGACTCTTCCCTGCAATGGCTGGTCTATAGACCAGCAATTGTGTCCCAGCTGCCAGAGGCAGCTTCAGGGACAGGGGGAGAGGGTTCTTCGGTTTCCACATGAGTGTGGAGACCAGCCCCAACCCTCCCCTGCTGCCTGATTGCTCCATGAGAGCGACAGTGCAGCGTTAACCCCTTCAATGCCACAATTGTGTATGATACATTCGTGGCATTGCAGTGGTTAACATTTGTCCCCACAAGCTTGTGGGGACTAAATATCAGTCAATGCTGTGCTCCAGCATTTCAGCATTGAAAGAGTTAAAAAAAAAAACCATTGTCAAGCCCTGTCCTAAAGTTGTCTAAAACTCTCAAATAGGTACTATCTAGAACAATAGCACCTGCTTTGTCCAAATTCTTAATTATAATCTCATAATTATTTTTAGGGTTAGCTGGGGCTTGTCATTCTAGAGTACGTAACCCCTTAACGATATGCCAGGCATGTCATGGCATTAAATAAGGCAAAAAAACCCTAAAAACATTGGGTATTTCTAAACTCAGGACAAATAGCAGAATCTATTTAGCTTTTGTAAATGAGTAAAATATTTTTTACATAAAAGTGAGACAAGGTGATTTTTTTTTCAATTTTTCACCATATTTTTTTTGATGTAGGAACTTAGATGATATGATCGAAAAAAATGGTATCTGAAGAAACCCCTTCTTGTTCTGAAAAAAAACAACAACAATATATAATCTGTTTGGGTACATGTCACAGGGCCAGGCTAACTGGAGTTGCCTCAGACCTCCTGTCCCTGGGCAGAGGCAGACATTTTCATGGAACTCTAAGCCAGGTTTGTCTAAGGGCAATTTACGCAAATTATTTCGTTATGTAAAATGTTCTGGAACTTTCTATCGGATATTCGTGTGCAGTGTAGACGGGTCATGGGGCACTTCTGTGTCCGGTTTCTGATACCATAACCCGGTATAATTTTATAAGGCGTTTTAAGTTATAACCAGCCCCAGAGACTGAATGTAGCTGCATACTAGACTTGGGCACCAGGGAGCTCTTCGTGTTCGTCTTCGGAGAAAAAAAAACCTTCGTATTCCGCGAATATTCGCCCGTTCCTGTCTTCTTTTCTTCGTGCTCGTTTCATCTTCGTTTTCTCCCGGCTGCGTAGCAGGGGTTAATACGGCTTTAAGAACACATCGGAGCAGCAGCAGCAGATGCGTTCGCGCCGTGAAGGTACGTGTGTGCGACTCTATTGGTCGCCGGAAGGGGGCTGGTCTGGCATCAACAAATGAATTGCAGAACTGCAGAATGCACCTCATTCGTTGATGGCAGGCGAGCCCCCTGCCGAAACGACCAATAGAGTTGCACACACGTACCGAGGTGTACTGTACACAATACACATTGCCCGAAACTGAGGGCCAAGTTCCTCCGAGCAGTTGTCTTGTCTGAGACCTAGACAAATGCTCCAAGGAACTTGGCCTCCTTTTTATCATAAACAGTCACACATCCATAGATGTTTAATAAAAGAATAGGGATTATTTTACATTTTAAATCGATTTTGGACCACTTTTATTACATGCCTAACATTTGATACCTATTTATAATGGCATACTTTGCAACAACCCAACTTTTACTGGACAGGACTGGAAAAAAGCAGGACTGTCCACGAAAATGTTGGGTGTGTTGGCAGGTATGCGAATGGAAAAATGTTGGACAAGAACTAAAAAACAGCTTAGGGTTAATGTACGGTTATTTTTAAGATTATTAGAAGTGCACTGTTTTGGTTAAAGATGTATTATGTCTAAATATAATTTAATTTTAATTTTAATGGGTTTATTTAATTTTATGTTAAAGTTATACTTATTATTATTTATATTATTATATTTATTTAATGTTGTAGTGCTACTCTACCCAGCTATACCTATGTGCACTAGCATACCTAGTTTAGCTAAATTTGATGGGACAGGAAAAAAGTAGGACTGTCCCTGAAAAAGTTGGGTCTGTTGGCAGGTATGTGGATGGAAAAATGTTATAGGGTGAAGTGTGAGTTACAGCGTTAATGCTAGTGAGTGTAGAAGTGAAGGAAAGGGCAAATAACAGGAGGAAAGGTCCTTGTGATTTGTGAATTGTACGTGTGTGTGTTATGTGTGTTATGTGTTATGTCACTGAGTTATGTCTTATGTCACTGTGTTATGTCATTGTGTTATATGTGTTATTGTGTGTGTTATGTTTGGTAGGTTGTGTATCAGACGGAAAAAAATGAAATGGAAATGGAAAAGGCGAATGAGTGGGCAAATGGCGACCCACTCACTTGTTTCACCCCAGGGCAAAGCATCCAAACAACTGTCAGTCCTAGACGTTTGGCAGCGGACTTCCAGAGCTCAGACACAAGGCCCTAGCGTAAACTGGCTACTCCGGCGGAGGTAGCAGGTGTTGCCACACCGCAAACAGACGCAGCCAGGGAAGAGAAACTACCCTTACCATTAGGGACATTTTGGGCATGACTCTAGCCAGGAAGCAAACTGGCAAAGAAGAGACGCTGGCACCACCAGCAGCAGCAGCATTGGGAAAGGCGAATGAGTGGGCAATTGGCGACCCACTCACTTGTTTCACCCCAGGGCAAAGCATCCAAAGACTGTCAGTCCTAGGCGTTTGGCAGCGGACTTCCAGAGCTCAGACACAAGGCCCTAGCGTAAGCTGGCTACTCCAGCGGAGGTAGCAGGCGTTGCCACACCGCAAACAGACGCAGCCAGGGGGGAGAAACTACCCTTACCATTAGGGACATTTTGGGCATGACTCTAGCCAGGAAGCAAACTGGCAAAGAAGAGACGCTGGCACCACCAGCAGCAGCAGCATTGTGAAAGGCGAATGAGTGGGCAATTGGCGACCCACTCACTTGTTTCACCCCAGGGCAAAGCATCCAAAGACTGTCAGTCCTAGGCGTTTGGCAGCGGACTTCCAGAGCTCAGACACAAGGCCCTAGCGTAAGCTGGCTACTCCAGCGGAGGTAGCAGGCGTTGCCACACCGCAAACAGACGCAGCCAGGGGGGAGAAACTACCCTTACCATTAGGGACATTTTGGGCATGACTCTAGCCAGGAAGCGAACTGGCAAAGAAGAGACGCTGGCACCACCACCACCACCAGCAGCATTGAAAAATGGAAAAGGCGAATGAGTGGGCAATTGGCGACCCGCTCACCTGTTTCACCCCAGGGCAAAGCATCCAAAGACTGTCAGTTCTAGGCGTTTGGCAGGGGACTTCCAGAGCTCAGACACAAGGCCCTAGCGTAAGCTGCTACACCGGCGGAGGTAGCAGGCGTTGCTACACCGCAAACAGACGCAGCCAGGGGGAGAAACTACCCTTACCATTAGGGACATTTGAGGCATGACACTAGCCAGGAAGGGAACTGGCAGAGAAGAGACGCTGGCACCACCACCACCAGCAGCAGCAGCATTGGGAAAGGCGAATGAGTGGGCAATTGGCGACCCGCTCACCTGTTTCACCCCAGAGCAAAGCATCCAAACACTGTCAGTCCTAGACGTTTGGCAGCGGACTTCCAGAGCTCAGACACAAGGCCCTAGCGTAAGCTGGCTACACCGGCGGAGGTAGCAGGCGTTGCCACACCGCAAACACGTGCAACCAGGGGGAGAATTTACCTTGAGCATTTTGGACATTTGAGGCATGACACTAGCCAGGAAGCGAACTGGCAGAGAAGAGACACTGGCACCACCACCAGCAGCAGCAGCATTGGGAAAGGCGAATGAGTGGGCAATTGACGACCCGCTCACCTGTTTCACCCCAGAGCAAAGCATCAAAGACTGTCAGTCCTAGGCGTTTGGGAGCGGACTTCCAGAACTCAGACGCTAGGCCCTAGCGTAAATTGGCTACACCACCGGAGATAGCAGACGTTGCCACACTGCAAACACGTGCAACCAGGGGGAGAAACTACCTTGAACATTTTGGACATTTGAGGCAGGACACTAGCCAGGAAGCGAACTGGCAGAGAAGAGACGCTGGCACCACCACCAGCAGCAGCAGCATTGGGAAAGGCGAATGAGTGGGCAATTGACGACCCGCTCACCTGTTTCACCCCAGGGCAAAGCATCAAAGACTGTCAGTCCTAGGCGTTTGGGAGCGGACTTCTAGAACTCAGACACTAGGCCCTGGCTTAAACTGGCTACACCGGCGGAGGTAGCAGACGTTGCCACACCACAAACACGTGCAACCAGGGGGAGAAACTACCTTGAACATTAGAGAAAGAAAATTAACTTTCCAAGCTAAGAGCTGGGTAACCCAACTTGGGCAGATTGAATTTAAGAAAGGCAATCTGTTCCATCAGATGAGGTACCATGCATGAGCGCTGTGGACTCAGTATGTTTCCAGTCATAGAAAACACGCGCTCACTTTGAACAGTGGTTGGCGGACATGATAGAAGCTGCTGCGCAACTCATGAGAGTGCAGGCCACACACTCTTCTTTTCATCCCAGTAGCTAAGAGGATCAACATTAGGTGCAGAAGGAACTTCACAGAGGTAAAGTTTGACCATTTCAGCAGCACTACTCTCCTTTCTACTGCTAGCTCTGTCAGATGGTCCAACTATACTCCCAAGTGCCTCTTCCCAAAACGCAGCTGCTCCACTCAGCTGTGTTGTGATGCTTGTGGCACTGCTGCTGATGCTGCTGCTAGGAGTAGCAGACCACATCATCTCTTCTCCTGCACCTCTCCCTCCTCGGACAGCATTCCCATTTTACGCTGCCAGTCACGCACCTTGTTGACCAATTGCTCCCGGTAGCTACTGAGAACATTGAATTTCATCGCTAGCTTTCCCTTAATTCTTGGATCACAAAGGCACGCTAGCATCATTTCGGGACTCTCTTCCATGCGTTTGCGAAGGTGTACTTTTAGCAGATCCTTCAGCTTCCTGACTATGGCTGCCAGGTCAGGATGTAGAGTGCCACCTTGGACAGCCTCACGGTTTTCAAGGAACACATCCATCTTGCTGCCTAGATGGGAGAACACTGGGATTACCTGGGCCAGACTGGCAGTGTTTGATCTTAAATTTTCAGTGGCATCCCTGAATGGTTTAAGGACTGCCACTAGCTGGGCGATCACTGTCCAATCCTTCCTATTCAATGGAGATGTAATCCCAATATTATGCTCTGAGGCAAGATTATGGAGTGCCCTCTGCTGCTCCAAAATCCTCCCCAGGCGTTCCACCGTGTACTGACATCCTGACGTAGGCAGTGTACGGGAAGACCTGACCTCTCTTGCTCTTCCCTCAAAAGTTGGCTAGCCTTAACACTATGGTGAAAGTGCCCAGCGATCTTTCTGCAGCAGGACAGAACTACTGCTGCTACATTAGTTCCTTCTGACATTGCTGCCTTCACTACAAGATGGATGATGTGGGCTGCACAGCGCACACCAACAATACGACCATCTCGCAGCGCTTTCACCATATTGGCACTAACATCGGTTACCACAAAACCAACTTCAACATTGGTGCCAGACACTTTCCCTCTGCTTATTAGCTTCCCACAATGTTTGCACTTTCCATAGCGCCCTTCTTCAACATTTTCAAGGTGCTCCCAAATTGGGGAGCGCATAGCCTTGGAGTGTGCCTTGGGTGCTGCTTCTACTGCTCGGGGTGGATGAACAGAGGCAGAACTAGTGGTGGTGGGACTGGTGGTAACAGTACTGGCCATAGTAGGACTGCTAATTGCTTTAAGTCTAAATTTGGTAGGTTTTGCTGCTGCTGGTGGTGGTTATGATCGTAGCGGAGAAGGTGGAGGCTCAGGGGGAAATTGTGCACTAGTCATTTGGACACTGCTCCCTGAGGAATCTGATTCCTGACCACTCATCTCCTCTACTTCCTCTGGCTCATAGTCTAGTTCTTCATTAGCCAGATCAAATGGAATTCCTGCTAGGCTGGAGCTAAGACTGATATCGTCGTGACTAGTAGTAGTGCGAGCAGGAAGAACAGACTCTGCACTTGGCCTCTTAGTCTCAGGCTCCTCTGCTACCTCGCTAGGTGGAGTTCCACTATGTGTAGCCCTCTCTCTAACTGTCTTTACAAAAATATTGTAAGGACTTGGTTGCTTGCTAGAGGGAATTTTTTTGTTGTTTTCAGAAGGCTGCATCACTACAGGGGGGATAACAATGAGATGGGGAAAGCTCATTGTATCACTTAATTCCCTTAACTGATCAATTGCCTGTGTTCTTCCCGAGCTAATGGGATTTGGGTTCTCTGTAGACTTGGGCACCAGGGGGCTCTTCGTGTTCGTCTTCGTGCTCGTCTTCGGGGGAAAAAAAATCTTCGTATTCCGCGAATATTCGCCCGTTCCTGTCTTCTCTTCGGGCGAATATTCGCGGACATTCTTCGTGCTCGTTTAATCTTCGTTTTCCTCCTGGTTGCCTAGCAGGGGTTAATACGGGGTTAATAACACATCACAGCAGCAGCAGCTGCCGTGAAGGTACGTGTGTGCAGCTCTATTGGTCGTTTCGGCAGGGGGCTGGTCTGGCATCAACGAGTGAATTGCAGAACTGCAGAATGCACTTCATTCGTTGATGGCAGGCGAGCCCCCTGCCGAAACGACCAATAGAGTTGCACACACATACCGAGGTGTACTGTCCATAGATGTTTAATAAAAGAATAGGGAATATTTTACATTTTTAAATTGATTTTGGACCACTTTACATGCCTAACATTTGCTACCTATTTACAATGGCATACTTTGCAACAACCCAACTTACTTATTGGACAGGACTGGAAAATAGCAGGACTGTCCACCAAAATCTTGGGTGTGTTGGAAGGTATGCTGATGGAAAAATGTTGGACAAGAACTAAAAAATAGCTTAGGGTTAATGTACGGTTATGGTTAAGATTAGTAGCAGTGCACTGGTTTGGTTAAAGATGGATTATGTCTAAATAATAATAATTTAATTTTAATGTTTTTTTTTAAAAAAAAATAGGGGTTTATTTAAATGTATTTTAAAGTTAGATTTATTATTTAGTACTTGATTATATTTATTAAATGTTTATAGTAGCGTTACCTACCGAGCTATAACTACCTATGTGTATTTGCATTTTGCATACCTAGTTTAGCTAAATTAGATGGGACAGGACTGGAAAAAAGCAGGACTGTCCCTGAAAAAGTTGGGTCTGTTGGCAGGTATGTGGATGGAAAAATGTTATAGGGTGAAGTGTGAGTTATAGTGTTAATGTAATGCTATTAGTGAGTGAAGGCCAGGGCAAATAAGGAAAAGGTCCTTGTGTTTTGTGCATTGTAAGTGTGTGTGTATGTGTGTCATGTGTGATGTCACTGTGTGTTATATGTGTTATATGTGTTATTGTGTGTGTTATGTTTGGTTGGTTGTGTATCAGAAGAAAATTAATGAAATGGAAAAGGAAATGGGAAAGGCAAATGAGTGGGCAATTGGCGACCCGCTCACCTGTTTCACCCCAGGGCAAAGCACCCAAACACTGTCAGTCTTAGACGTTTGGCAGCAGACTTCCAGAGCTCAGACACAAGGCCCTAGCGTAAGCTGGCCACTCCGGCGGAGGTAGCAGGCGTTGCCACACCGCAAACAGAGGCAGCCAGGGGGGAGAAACTGCCCTTACCATTAGGGACATTTTGGGCATGACTCTAGCCAGGAAGCGAACTGGCAGAGAAGAGATGCTGGCACCACCACCAGCAATCAGCATTGAAAAGGCGAATGAGTGGGCAATTGGCGACCCACTCACCTGTTTCACCCCAGGGCAAAGCACCCAAACACTGTCAGTCTTAGACGTTTGGCAGCAGACTTCCAGAGCTCAGACACAAGGCCCTAGCGTAAGCTGGCCACTCCGGCGGAGGTAGCAGGCGTTGCCACACCGCAGACAGAGGCAGCCAGGGGGGAGAAACTGCCCTTACAATTAGGGACATTTTGGGCATGACTCTAGCCAGGAAGCGAACTGGCAGAGAAGAGATGCTGGCACCACCACCACCACCACCACCACCAGCAGCATTGATAAATTGGAAAGGCGAATGAGAGGGCAATTGGCGACCCGCTCACCTGTTTCACCCCAGGGCAAAGCACCCAAACACTGTCAGTCTTAGACGTTTGGCAGCAGACTTCCAGAGCTCAGACACAAGGCCCTAGCGTAAGCTGGCCACTCCGGCGGAGGTAGCAGGCGTTGCCACACCGCAGACAGAGGCAGCCAGGGGGGAGAAACTGCCCTTACAATTAGGGACATTTGAGGCATGACACTAGCCAGGAAGCGAACTGGCAGAGAAGAGATGCTGGCACCACCACCAGCAGCAGCATTGAAAAGGCGAATGAGTGGGCAATTGGCGACCCACTCACCTGTTTCACCCCAGGGCAAAGCACCCAAACACTGTCAGTCTTAGACGTTTGGCAGCAGACTTCCAGAGCTCAGACACAAGGCCCTAGCGTAAGCTGGCCACTCCGGCGGAGGTAGCAGGCGTTGCCACACCGCAAACAGAGGCAGCCAGGGGGGAGAAACTGCCCTTACCATTAGGGACATTTTGGGCATGACTCTAGCCAGGAAGCGAACTGGCAGAGAAGAGATGCTGGCACCACCACCAGCAGCAGCATTGAAAAGGCGAATGAGTGGGCAATTGGCGACCCACTCACCTGTTTCACCCCAGGGCAAAGCACCCAAACACTGTCAGTCTTAGACGTTTGGCAGCAGACTTCCAGAGCTCAGACACAAGGCCCTAGCGTAAGCTGGCCACTCCGGCGGAGGTAGCAGGCGTTGCCACACCGCAGACAGAGGCAGCCAGGGGGGAGAAACTGCCCTTACCATTAGGGACATTTTGGGCATGACTCTAGCCAGGAAGCGAACTGGCAGAGAAGAGATGCTGGCACCACCACCAGCAGCAGCATTGAAAAGGCGAATGAGTGGGCAATTGGCGACCCACTCACCTGTTTCACCCCAGGGCAAAGCACCCAAACACTGTCAGTCTTAGACGTTTGGCAGCAGACTTCCAGAGCTCAGACACAAGGCCCTAGCGTAAGCTGGCCACTCCGGCGGAGGTAGCAGGCGTTGCCACACCGCAGACAGAGGCAGCCAGGGGGGAGAAACTGCCCTTACAATTAGGGACATTTGAGGCATGACACTAGCCAGGAAGCGAACTGGCAGAGAAGAGATGCTGGCACCACCACCAGCAGCAGCATTGAAAAGGCGAATGAGTGGGTAATTGGCGACCCACTCACCTGTTTCACCCCAGGGCAAAGCACCCAAACACTGTCAGTCTTAGACGTTTGGCAGCAGACTTCCAGAGCTCAGACACAAGGCCCTAGCGTAAGCTGGCCACTCCGGCGGAGGTAGCAGGCGTTGCCACACCGCAAACAGAGGCAGCCAGGGGGGAGAAACTGCCCTTACCATTAGGGACATTTTGGGCATGACTCTAGCCAGGAAGCGAACTGGCAGAGAAGAGATGCTGGCACCACCACCAGCAGCAGCATTGAAAAGGCGAATGAGTGGGCAATTGGCGACCCACTCACCTGTTTCACCCCAGGGCAAAGCACCCAAACACTGTCAGTCTTAGACGTTTGGCAGCAGACTTCCAGAGCTCAGACACAAGGCCCTAGCGTAAGCTGGCCACTCCGGCGGAGGTAGCAGGCGTTGCCACACCGCAAACAGACGCAGCCAGAGGGGAGAAACTGCCCTTACCACTAGGGACATTTTGGGCATGACTCTAGCCAGGAAGCGAACTGGCAGAGAAGAGATGCTGGCACCACCACCACCACCAGCAGCAGCATTGAAAAATGGGAAAGGCGAATGAGTGGGCAATTGGCGACCCACTCACCTGTTTCACCCCAGGGCAAAGCACCCAAACACTGTCAGTCTTAAACGTTTGGCAGCAGACTTCCAGAGCTCAGACACAAGGCCCTAGCGTAAGCTGGCCACTCCGGCGGAGGTAGCAGGCGTTGCCACACCGCAGACAGAGGCAGCCAGGGGGGAGAAACTGCCCTTACCATTAGGGACATTTGATTCATGACACTAGCCAGGAAGCGAACTGGCATCGAAGAGACACTGGCACCACCACCAGCAGCAGCAGCAGAATTGGGAAAGGCGAATGAGTGGGCAATTGGCGACCCACTCACCTGTTTCACCCCAGGGCAAAGCACCCAAACACTGTCAGTCTTAGACGTTTGGCAGCAGACTTCCAGAGGTCAGACACAAGGCCCTAGCGTAAGCTGGCCACTCCGGCGGAGGTAGCAGGCGTTGCCACACCGCAAACAGACGCAGCCAGAGGGGAGAAACTGCCCTTACCACTAGGGACATTTGATTCATGACACTAGCCAGGAAGCGAACTGGCATCGAAGAGACACTGGCACCACCACCAGCAGCAGCAGCAGAATTGGGAAAGGCGAATGAGTGGGCAATTGGCGACCCACTCACCTGTTTCACCCCAGGGCAAAGCACCCAAACACTGTCAGTCTTAGACGTTTGGCAGCAGACTTCCAGAGCTCAGACACAAGGCCCTAGCGTAAGCTGGCCACTCCGGCGGAGGTAGCAGGCGTTGCCACACCGCAAACAGACGCAGCCAGAGGGGAGAAACTGCCCTTACCACTAGGGACATTTTGGGCATGACTCTAGCCAGGAAGCGAACTGGCAGAGAAGAGATGCTGGCACCACCACCAGCAGCAGCATTGAAAAGGCGAATGAGTGGGCAATTGGCGACCCACTCACCTGTTTCACCCCAGGGCAAAGCACCCAAACACTGTCAGTCTTAGACGTTTGGCAGCAGACTTCCAGAGCTCAGACACTAGGCCCTAGCGTAAGCTGGCCACTCCGGCGGAGGTAGCAGGCGTTGCCACACCGCAGACAGAGGCAGCCAGGGGGGAGAAACTGCCCTTACCATTAGGGACATTTGATTCATGACACTAGCCAGGAAGCAAACTGGCAGAGAAGAGACACTGGCACCACCAGCAGCAGCAGCAGCAGCAGAATTGGGAAAGGCGAATGAGTGGGCAATTGGCGACCCACTCACCTGTTTCACCCCAGAGCAAAGCATCCAAACACTGTCAGTCCTTGGCGTTTGGGAGCGGACTTCCAGAGCTCAGACACAAGGCCCTAGCGTAAGCTGGCTACATTGGCGGAGGTAGCAGGCGTTGCCACACCGCAGCAAGTGCAACCAGGGGGGAGAAACTGCCCTTACCATAAGGGACATTTAAGGCATGACACTAGCCAGGAAGCGAACTGGCAGAGAAGAGATGCTGGCACCACCAGCAGCAGCAGCAGCAGCAGCAGCATTGGAAAAGGCAAATGAGTGGGCAATTGACGACCCGCTCACCTGTTTCACCCCAGGGCAAAGCATCCAAAGACTGTCAGTCCTTGGCGTTTGGGAGCGGACTTCCAGAACTCAGACACAAGGCCCTAGCGTAAGCTGGCTACATTGGCGGAGGTAGCAGGCGTTGCCACACCGCAGCAAGTGCAACCAGGGGGGAGAAACTGCCCTTACCATAAGGGACATTTAAGGCATGACACTAGCCAGGAAGCGAACTGGCAGAGAAGAGATGCTGGCACCACCAGCAGCAGCAGCAGCAGCAGCAGCATTGGAAAAGGCAAATGAGTGGGCAATTGACGACCCGCTCACCTGTTTCACCCCAGGGCAAAGCATCCAAAGACTGTCAGTCCTTGGCGTTTGGGAGCGGACTTCCAGAACTCAGACACAAGGCCCTAGCGTAAGCTGGCTACATTGGCGGAGGTAGCAGGCGTTGCCACACCGCAGCAAGTGCAACCAGGGGGGAGAAACTGCCCTTACCATAAGGGACATTTAAGGCATGACACTAGCCAGGAAGCGAACTGGCAGAGAAGAGATGCTGGCACCACCAGCAGCAGCAGCAGCAGCAGCAGCATTGGAAAAGGCGAATGAGTGGGCAATTGACGACCCGCTCACCTGTTTCACCCCAGGGCAAAGCATCCAAAAACTGTCAGTCCTTGGCGTTTGGGAGCGGACTTCCAGAACTCAGACACAAGGCCCTAGCGTAAGCTGGCTACATTGGCGGAGGTAGCAGGCGTTGCCACACCGCAGCAAGTGCAACCAGGGGGGAGAAACTACCCTCTCCATTAGGGACATTTAAGGCATGACACTAGCCAGGAAGCGAACTGGCATTGAAGAGAGACACTGGCACCACCACCAGCAGCAGCAGCATTGGAAAAGGCGAATGAGTGGGCAATTGACGACCCGCTCACCTGTTTCACCCCAGGGCAAAGCATCCAAAAACTGTCAGTCCTTGGCGTTTGGGAGCGGACTTCCAGAACTCAGACACAAGGCCCTAGCGTAAGCTGGCTACATTGGCGGAGGTAGCAGGCGTTGCCACACCGCAGCAAGTGCAACCAGGGGGGAGAAACTACCCTCTCCATTAGGGACATTTAAGGCATGACACTAGCCAGGAAGCGAACTGGCATTGAAGAGAGACACTGGCACCACCACCAGCAGCAGCAGCATTGGAAAAGGCGAATGAGTGGGCAATTGACGACCCGCTCACCTGTTTCACCCCAGGGCAAAGCATCCAAGCACTGTCAGTCCTTGGCGTTAGGGAGCAGACCTACAGAACTCAGACACAAGGCCCTAGCGTAAGCTGGCTACACCGGCGGAGGTAGCAGGCGTTGCCACACCGCAGCAAGTGCAACCAGGGGGGAGAAACTACCCTTACCATCAGGGACATTCGAGGCATGACACTAGCCAGGAAGCGAACTGGCATTGAAGAGAGACACTGGCACCACCACCAGCAGCAGCAGAATTGGGAAAGGCGAATGAGTGGGCAATTGACGACCCGCTCACCTGTTTCACCCCAGGGCAAAGCATCCAAGCACTGTCAGTCCTTGGCGTTTGGGAGCAGACCTACAGAACTCAGACACAAGGCCCTAGCGTAAGCTGGCTACACCGGCGGAGGTAGCAGGCGTTGCCACACCGCAGCAAGTGCAACCAGGGGGGAGAAACTACCCTTTCCATTAGGGACATCTGAGGCATGATTTCAGCCAGGAAGCGAACTGGCAAAAGATACTGGCACCACCACCAGCAGCAGCGTTGGAAACGGAAAAAGGTGAATGAGTGGGCAATTGACGACCCACTCACCTGTTTCACCCCAGGGCAAAGCATCCAAAGACTGTCAGTCCTAGGCGTTTGGGAGCGGACTTACAGAGCTCAGACACTAGGCCCTAGCGTAAATTGGCTACACCAGCGGAGGTAGCAGGCATTGCCACACCGCAGCAAGTGCAACCAGGGGGAGAAACTACCTTAAACATTAGAGAGAAAAAATTTAACTTTCCAAGCTAAGAGCTGGGTAACCCAATTTGGGCAGATTGAATTTAAGAAAGGCAATCTGCTCCATCAGATGAGGTGCCATGCGTGAGCGCTGTGGACTCAGTATGTTTCCAGTCATAGAAAACACGCGCTCACTTTGAACAGTGGTTGGCGGACATGATAGAAGCTGCTGCGCAACCCATGAGAGTGCAGGCCACACACTCTTCTTTTCATCCCAGTAGCTAAGAGGATCAACATTAGGAGCAGAAGGAACTTCACAGAGGTAAAGTTTGACCATTTCAGCAGCACTACTCTCCTTTCTGCTGCTAGCTCTGTCAGATGGTCCAACTATACTGCCAAGTGCCTCTTCCCAAAACGCAGCTGCTCCACTCAGCTGTGTTGTGCTGCTTGTGGCACTGCTGCTGATGCTGCTGCTAGGGGTAGCAGACCACATCATCTCTTCCTCCTCCTGCACCTCACCCTCCTCGGACAGCATTCCCATTTTACGCTGCCAGTCACGCACCTTGTTGACCAATTGCTCCCGGTAGCTACTGAGAACATTGAATTTCAAAGCTAGCTTTCCCTTAATTCTTGGATCACAAAGGCACGCTAGCATCATTTCGGGACTCTCTTCCATTCGCTTGCGAAGGTGTACTTTTAGCAGATCCTTCAGCTTCCTGACTATGGCTGCTACGTCAGGATGTAGAGTGCCACCTTGAACAGCCTCACGGTTTCCAAGGAACACATCCATCTTGCTGCCTAGATGGGAGAACACTGGGATTACCTGGGCCAGACTGGCAGTGTTTGAGCTTAAATTTTCTGTGGCATCCCTGAATGGTTTAAGGACTGCCACTAGCTGGGCGATCACTGTCCAATCCTCCCTATTCAATGGAGAGGTAATCCCAATATTGTGCTCTGAGGCAAGATTATGGATTGCCCTCTGCTGCTCCAAAATCCTCTCTAGCATGTCTAACGTGGAGTTCCACCGTGTACTGACATCCTGACGTAGGCAGTGTACGGGAAGACCTGACCTCTCTTGCTCTTCCCTCAAAAGTTGGCTAGCCTTAACACTATGGTGAAAGTGCCCAGCGATCTTTCTGCAGCGGGACAGAACTACTGCTGCCACATTAGTTCCTTCTGACATTGCTGCCTTCACTACAAGATGGATGATGTGGGCTGCACAGCGCACACCAACAATATGACCATCTCGCAGCGCTTTCACCATATTGGCACCTCCGTCAGTTACCACAAAACCAACTTCAACATTGGTGCCCGCCTCTGCTCCCACCCAAAGGCTAAACATTTTCCTCATCGCATGCAGAATGTTTTGGGAAGTGTGCTTTTCATCCATCACTTCTGCATGGAGAAGGAAAGATCGGTAGCCTGCTGCAGCAGCTTCCTTAGACACACCGGGCTGCCACCAGTGTGCTGTCAAAGAAAGAAA
This sequence comes from Spea bombifrons, assembly GCF_027358695.1. Taxonomy (NCBI): domain Eukaryota; kingdom Metazoa; phylum Chordata; class Amphibia; order Anura; family Pelobatidae; genus Spea; species Spea bombifrons. Next base: position 16,807,560 of record NC_071090.1, read on the forward strand.
GGCATGCTGGCCGCTAGGTGCACTCCACAAATCTGTAGTGAAATGAACAGACTGACCAGCAGCCTTGGAAAGCTCCTCTTTCACTGCTGCAACACAGGACCGATACAATGAGGGGACAATGTTCCTGCTGAAAGTGGAACGTGACGGAACTGTATATTGTGGAGCCACAGCCGCCATCAATTGTTTGAAAGGCTCCCCTTCGATCATAGAGAAGGATGCCCCTCCAACAGCAATGAACTGACCAATCAGTCGCGTTACTTTATTGGCCTGCTGTTTGGGCATTGACCTTTTGGATTGGAATGCCACAAATTGTTCCAGGGTGGGCTGGACATGCAGTGCTCCAACCTGCCTTGGTCTCTGGCTGCCAGCACTAGTTGCTGCTGCTGCTGCTGCTGCTATTGGCTCAGAAGAAGAAGCTGTTGGGGTTTTTCCACGGCCACCAGCTATGCTGCCTGCACTAAGTTTTACCTCTGCATCTTTCCCCAATAGCACAGCGTTGTGTTGAGTGCTGAGGTGATGCTTCATGCTAGCACTGGTAAAATGGCCAGACACTTTCCCTCTGCTTATTAGCTTCCCACAATGTTTGCACTTTCCATAGCGCCCTTCTTCAACATTTTCAAAGTGCTCCCAAATTGGGGCGCGCATAGCCTTGGAGTGTGCCTTGGGTGCTGCTCTTACTGCTCGGGGTGGATGAACAGAGGCAGAACTAGTGGTGGTGGGACTGGTGGTAACAGTACTGGCCATAGTGGGACTGCTAATTGCTTTAGATTTGCTAGGTTTTGCTGCTGCTGCTGGTGGTGGTGATGGTGATGATCGTAGCGGAGAAGGTGGAGGCTCAGGGGAAAATTGTGCACTAGTCATTTGGACACTGCTCCCTGAGGAATCTGATTCCTGACCACTCATCTCCTCTACTTCCTCTGGCTCATAGTCTAGCTCTTCATTAGCCAGATCGAATGGAATTCCTGCTAGGCTGGAGCTAAGACTGATATCGTCGTGAGACTCGTGACTAGTAGTAGTGCGAGCAGGAAGAATAGACTCTGCACTTGGCCTCTCAGTCTCAGGCTCCTCTGCTACCTCGCTAGGTGGAGTTCCACTATGTGTAGCCCTCTCTCTAACTGTCTTTACAAAAATTTTGTAAGGACTTGGTGGCTTGCTAGAGGTACTAGGAGGACATGGCGTGGCGGTACCAGTGGGAACAGTAGGCGCAGCACTAGTGGTGGTAGAGGCGGGGGTGGTGGTGGTGGTGGTTTTCCCTACAAAGGAATGAGATCGCTTTGGTTTGGGACCCCTCTGAGTCTTGCTGCTAATTTGGCTCTGCTTGGTACCTTGCATGCTGCTGGTGGATGGGGAAGATGCTGCTTGGGGCAAAAGGCACTTCTTTTTAGTCACTGGGCTGGTACTACTTGTGCTACCCTTTAACTTTGAACGTGCTTCTGGTGCTTTAGGCTTTCCGTAAAAAACCATAGAGCTTGTGGGCCTAGCCGCACTACTACTGCCTGCTTTTGGTGCCTTTCCTTTACTTGATGATCCTTCAAGCAATGCTTCCCCAAATGATAAGCGAGAGCTTGGCCTACTTGGCCGACTAGACTGACGCAAAGGCTGCATCTTAGAGCTGGTGGTGGTGCTGGTGGTGGTGCTGGTGGTGGTGGTGGTGGTGGTGGTGGTGGTAGATGGAGCTTGTCCCTCCTTAGTCCCAAAAGGAGGATCCATTTCAAATTTTGTGTTGTGTGTGTAGTGTAGTGTAGTGTAGTGTAGTGTAGTGTAGTGTTTAAAAAACTATAAAAAAAAAATAAAAAAATAAAAATAAAAAAAAGGAAAAACGAATTAAAGACAAAAAAATTAGAGGAAGTTCTCTTCAGTGCTACTGCTTAAAAAGTAAAACTATGCACTACTGCACTGTGCTGTGTGCAATCTGCCAAAATCCTAAAGTTATTTAAATTATTAACTCAAGATTAACTATTTAATAACTAGCAGTATTTTATTTTTAATTTGAATTTACACGGGCCTAAGAGCTTAGCCTACCACTATGCTAGCCTAAAGCTATATTTCCTTACTATAAGTCTACCTCTAGGCAGACGCTCTCAAACCCACTAAGCTAAAGTGAGGTTAAATCAGATTCAGTATATGATTTATTAATTAATATTAAGTTATATAATATTAATAGATTAGAACTAATTTACTTATATATTATGTATTATAGATAGAAGAATATAGATTATGAATTAGAATTTAGAATTAGAATTACTTATATTATAGATTATGAATTAGAATATTATTATTTATAATATATTATAGATTAAGATTAAAGAAGATTAGAATTATTTTAGTACTACAGCTAGTAGCTTGAAGCTTTGCTTAGTACAGCTCGTCACAGTCAATTTTTCTTGAAAAGAATTAGAAATAAAATAAAATGTCACAGCAAAACAGTTATCTTCACTGCTTGCTGCACTCACTAGCCCAACAAGTTCACTTCACTGATGGACTGAGGTGAGCAAAACACTAAGGGTACTTTTAATAAAATTGAAATAAAATGTAAAATAAATGAGAAAATCTTTGCAAAACAGTTAACGTCACTGCTTGCTGATCAAAAAAAAACACAGCACTTATGCGGCTGCACTCACTAGCCCAACAAGTTCACTTCACTGATGGACTGAGGTGAGCAAAACAAATGAAATAAAATGAAAGATTAATTAAGAAAAATTGACTTGGTCTCTTACTGTTGCTAAAACAAAGCACAAACTATAGAGCTGCAGCACCAGTACTAATAAGATTAGCTGAACTATACGCTAGTAGTAATTAATTAATATTATTACTTTTATTTATAGCTAATTTAATTAACTATTAAGATAAGAAAGAATTAGAGAATTATTGATATTACTGATTTTAGATTAGACACTAGTAGATGTTCTGAATGTCTACAGTACACTCTACACTAGTATACTATTACTAACTATAACTGACAAATATATATATAATTTTATAATGAATTCAATTATTAATTATATTAATTAATATTACTGATTTTAAATTAGACACTAGTAGATGAATGTCTACAGTACACTCTACACTAGTATACTATAGTATATATATATATATGACTGACAAATATATATATATATATATATAATATTATAATGAACTATTAAATTATAGATTCTATTAAATTGTAATTTATAAATTCTATTTAATTTATTTAAGCAGGACAGGCAATAGGCACTAGTGCCAGCCCAGGGCAAGGGCACCCCAGTGCCACTGAGGCACTGGGTGCACTGTCAACTCAACAGCACTTACACTAAAGTTGATGACAAATTAATTTTAAAAAAATTAAATTAATCAAATTATTATTATTAAATTAATTATATTAAGTAGCACTGAAGTGAGGATGAAGTACACTGTGAGAAAGGCTTACCAGTCTCACACAGAACAGAACAATCTCTCTCTGTAACGCTCGGATGCAGCACAGCAGTGTTGCCAAAGCAGTCACAGCGAAAAATGAATGGATCTCTCAGGCAAGCTCTGGTCTTATAAAGGCGCCTTCAGAATTCAAAAAACAGCAGCACAGGCATTGGACGAGACCCTTAGCGTTACGTCACAAGAGTGAGCTGATTGGACAGACGAGGATCAGCTCACTCCTGTTTGAAATTTTGGCGGTTGCGCGGCAAAAACGAAGACGATCACGAAGAATCTTCGATTCTTCGTGATTGTGAGTCTTCGTCTTCGCCTACGGTTTGCCGGCACTGTATTCTGTTCTACGTTCCTTCGGAACGAACAAAAAAACGGCCTCTTCGTGCTCGTTTTCATGTTCGCCCGAAGACGAATGCACAAGTCTAGTTCTCTGTACATTGAGAACTTGCCTTGGTATTATGCTTGACTCTGACCTCTCGTTTATCCACCACATTCAGTCTGTCTCCATCTTAAAAACACTACCCACATTCAGCCCTTCCTAACAAAAGATACCACTAAGGCTCCTGACCAAGCCCTCATTATCTCCTGACTTGAATGTTGAGACTCATACCCGTTTCTCCCCTCTACAATCCACTATAAACGCTGCTGCCAGACTTATCTTTCCCATCAGTTTACTAATGCCTCTTCACTGGCTGCCTGGGCATTTCAGGATTCATTTCAAAATCCTGACTCTTACCTTCAATGCTCTTCATACTGGTTCCCCTACTGACAGCCACACACTCATCTCTAAACACACTCCCACCCAGTCTGTCTGTCTGTTTTCTAGTTCTCAAGCACGCTTGCACGACTTAACAAGGGCTTGAAAATGCATGGCCATACACTAGGTTTTTAAGCTGTGCGCGGCCAGGCATTTCCAGCTGCTGGAGGCAGATCTGATGATTATGGGGTGCCAATGATGTGTTTATTATCGTACAGAGCATGTTTACTCAAACGTAAAGATGCTTTATGAAGGGAAGGTCAGATTTTTGTAACAGAAATGGCGGCACAGCTTTTAAAATTCATTTTTAAAAGAGGACACTTAGAAGGAAGGCAAATGTGTGGAATACAAGCGGTATATAAAAAGTGTATCTAGAATTAACCTACAAGCACTGGTTGCAAGAGACATACAATATGGTGATAATGGGATGTGCATAATAATCACAAAATGGAAGACATTCAATATAGCACCACTGTATTTTTGCAGCACAGGTTTCCATCTGAAGGTTAAAATCACCATCTTTAGTTAAAAACCATACATAGTCATAAATTTCTGACTAAAAAATACATTTTGTTTGCTTATTTACATTATGACATTTTTAAAATAAATTCCAAACCAAGAACATTCAATAATCCTTTACCTCTTTTGCTGCTGGGACATTCATCAGAAATCTCTCTTTCTGAAAAACAACAAGTAAAAAAATATTATGTATTGAATAACTAAAGAGGGTTGTAATAAAATTTTTAAATATAATTCTTACCCATTCAGCACGAGTGAGATTTTTTACTATGGCAATTGTTTCTTTTAAGGTGTCTTGAAGGTTTTTCAAATGTGTCATGTTTACTTTCTTCTGGATTAAAAAAGTACCATATAGGTTTAGAAGACAAAGCATAAACTTTACTTGAGGATTCATTTTCTTCTACAAAACCATGCAGTTCAGATGCACTGATATATACATGATGTGAAAAGGAAATGCCTTTTTTATCAGAAAAACATTAAAGAAAAAAAGCCACTTAAAGACAGTTAAAAGGGAACTTGAAAATCTGATAAAAAATATCCAGATAATTTTAGCTGACAGAATATGTATTTTATATTTTGTAAAATATTTTGTCTGTCTACAAATGCACAAAAAGTGTCCAATATAAATCATGCAACCTCTATAGCTTGATCACTAACTAGGCTGATGGTGGTTGTGGCTTTTTGTAACACCACTGGTCAACAGAGGGACCTTTTCCAGGTTTAAAACAATAACCCTTGAGTTGCATAATTCTTTTTTGCGCCCAACATAAACCATAGTTAACCTTAAACATAAATGACACATGAGACAGCAAAGGTCAATCGATGGTGAGCTACAAACTGGCAATTCAAGCAACATATGATGCAAATTGCAAATGAAAATAGCATTGTACATTTAAAAACCATCCTGCAAATTCCAACTCTGCTGTACTTATTTATGTGCTTTTTTCCTAGCAGTGTTATAGCTACGTTACAGTATGAAACAACCGTCTTCCGAGTTTAGAAGCCAAATGTTATTTTGTTAAGGGGCTGTAGAGTGGTTTATGTCCTAAGATCCTAGCGTAATAGTTAAAAATGTTCTGGGGTTCTGGAATATAGAAGTAGGGTGTGCAACTAAGGAATACAGAACCACCACCAATAATAATGTCCATGGTTTATTGCAAAAGGGAAACGGGCAAAGGAGTAATCAATAAACAGTGCAAATCTCAGTACTGGCAGCATAGCTTCAGGAATGGCAAAGTTCAAAGCAGGAAAAAATAAAAACAGTTAACCCCTTCAATCCCAGGGGTTTTTGGTACCTCAAGTCCCAGAGCAATTTTGCCATTTTTGCGCTATGTTGGTTCAGCGATTATTCTCTTTTCTTGGGAATAGTGTACCCATGTAAACTATATATTGTTTTTTCAAGAAGAGATAGCGCTTTCTTTTGAATAGTTGGATGATAGTTGGATGATTAGCTGAAAATTTAGAATGAGAAATTTAGTAAAAACTAGCGAAAATTAGAAAAAAACACCTATTTTTTTTTTTTATTCTCCATCTGAATCCTCACAAAATTAGGTAAAGTGATGGAAAATACCCTCCAAGTTTATAAATTCAGGTGTCCTGATTTCAGAAATACCTAATTTATATAGATTTTCCATACTTTCCCAGCACCAGGGAACATAGTATAAGGTGTACATTTTTTGTAGAATTTTTATGCTTATGACTTAACGGGTTTGGGGGTTGTGAACGGGGTCAAGAGGGTTATACTGGGTAGATGTTATGCTAGGGCAATGGGATGTAAGGTTTTTTTTTTATATTCAATATATAACATATAAGATCGCATCAACAAAAACAATAAAGATATGCTTACAATACATAGAACAGCATATAAATTCACATACATATTCACAAATTAGATATGCTTACAATACATTGAACAGCATATAAATTCACATACATGTTGATGCATCTATTAAAATACAAATAATATAAGACAAAATTAGACTAGGATTACTACAAACTACCTAGCCTAAACCCCACAAAACATTAACGTACTGGCACACCAACAATTTAGGAAGAGAGAAAAAAAAAAAGAGAATAATCACCCTCATTCATTCCATACCATCCGTACAATTCATTCATACAGTCAAGCAAATTTTATATAATTAATATAGGTATATGTTATATTATAACTTTTACTAACAAGAAAAAAGGTCAGGATGCTGGGCCAACCAAGGTCACCATATATTATGAAATTTATGAAGTCGCTGATGAGATAGAAAAAAGCTGCGTTCCATAAAAGAGCTCTTTGCAAGGTGGGTACTATAACAAAATTCAAAGTTTCAGAGATGATCTTAAATAGATCTTGCCAGACACATTGAATCTTTGAACATTCCCACCAGATGTGGGTATATGATCCTAATGTCAAACCACATCTCCAACACTAAGAAGACACATTATGATTAAATTTAATCTGTTTCACCGGAGTTATATACCATCTCCACATTATCTTATAATGCAATTCGATCATATTAAGGCAGTGCGAGATTTTAATAGATGTGGGTATATGATCCTAATGTCAAACCACATCTCCAACACAAAGAAGACACATTATGATTCAATTTAATCTGTTTCACCGGAGTTATATACCATCTCCACATTATCTTATAATGCAATTCGATCATATTAAGGCAGTGCGAGATATTAATAGACTACCTATCCATATTTTAGATCGATCTGAGTTTTTAGATCTGATTGCCAAGTTTTCAATGCGATATAAACAAAAGGAGTTTCTAATTCTTCAAGCAGTGTATACCATTTTTTTAAGCTTTTGGGAATATTCTCCATGGAAAACATGGCACAGATCTTTTGACTCAGGCTAGATGAGGTCTCAACAAGCAAGTGAGATCTAATATAAAAGGCTATCCTAAAACGTTGAAAGATTCCAGATTGCCTTATTCAAATTCCTCCGAAAACGGGAGAAATTATTTTATTTTATCCCGGACCAGGATATCAGTAATCCTTTTGCTCCTAAAGTTAGTCCAATTTCTCAATTTTAATTGGGAAATATTATACTGAAGAATTTCAAGCGGAGCTGTCGGGATTATTTTATTATAAAGGCCTAATCGGGGATTAATAAACTCCCAAAACTCTATAGAGCTTTGGAGGGTAATCGGTAAGTTATTTCTGATTGATTTTAGCTTAGGATATTGTAGCCATAGTATACATTCTAAATTTGAAAGTCCTGTAAGTTCTTGCTCTATCACAAACCAGTCTTCGTTGTTATTATTCTTATATTGTAATTTCAGAATATGCATTAGCATACTTGCTTGGGCATATCTACTTAGCAATGGAACATTAAGTCCTCCCTTGCTTTTACTAGCTGCTAGTATTTTCCGTGCTATTCTAGATCTTTTACCCACCCAGATAAAATTATCAATATTTTTTTGAAAAACTGTAGTCCAAAATGGCGGGAGCCTGACCGGAATCATTTGAAGAAGATAACCATTTTGGAACTATGTAAGATCTAACATTCATCCTCCCGAGCCATGAAATAAAAAGGCCTTTCCTCTCTTTGGTTTGTTTAATCAATTCATCCCGTAGTTTGCTAAAGTTAACTTCTATAATTTCAGATATCTTAAGTAGTCAATCTTGTCTGCCTCCCAAGAAAAATCATAAGATTCCTCTAAACTGGCTTTTAATGAAGCTGACAGGTTCATCATTACGGCTTGGGTTTTTTTTGATGTTCAATTTATAGTTTGAGAAACGGCTGAATAGATTAATTTCGGCCATCAAGCAGTCAACTGAGTTTAGCGGATCATATAGAGATAATAATACGTCATCCGCGTATAGACAAAGTTTGTTTTCCAGATCACCGATTCTTATTCCTTTAATTCTTTTATTGGACCTGACTCTAGACGCTAATGGTTCAAGAGTGAGTATATATAGTAAGGGTGCCAACGGGCAACCCTGTCTGGTCCCGTTATTTAGCCTGAGCCATTCCGATCTAAAGCCTTGACCAACTACCATGGCAGTAGGTGTCGTATACAGGGCCATAACGGCACGAATAAATCCTTCACCAAAACCATAAGTCCTCAATATCTGATCTAAAAAAGTCCAGTTAACCCGGTCGAAGGCCTTTTCTGCATCCAAGGCCAGGAAAATCGAGGGAATTTCATGAGTTGTTACATATTCAACTAAATCGATAATCTTTCGAACATTATCGCTGGATTGCCTTCCTTTTATAAAACCAGTCTGATCTCTATGAATTAGTTGTGAACATAAAGGTTTCAAACGAGCTGCCAATATTGAAGAATACAGTTTTGTATCCAAGTTAATCAAAGAGATTGGTCTATAGTCAGACACTTTTGTGCAGTCTTTCCCAGCCTTGGGTATAGGAAGAATGATAGCCTCAAACATGCCATTAGGAAAAGACTTAGTTACACTAATTTCATTGAACATGCTGGTTAAATGTGGAACTACCAGTTTAGACAATTTTTTATAAAACAATGCTGTGTATCCATCAGGGCCAGGGGCTTTACGTATTTTTAATTTTTTTATCGCATCTCTTACTTCGCTGTCCAAGAATGGAGCGTCCAAGTGTTCCGCCATTGTGTCAGATAATTTCGGCAATCTGGAATCTATCAAATATTGTCTCATCTGTGCATCATCTTGGGCTTGGCCATCAATATTATACAAAGTTGTATAATACTTGCCAAAAGCCCTCCCAATATCATCTGGACTAGAAAGATGTTTGTTCCCATCTATGATTTTAAGAATTCTATTTTTTAAGTTTCTATTTTTTAGAATTGGTAATAGATTGGTAAGCTGTTTCTCTGCACGGTTCCCAACATAATAGAACTTTTGCTTTAACTTGATCAAATTATAATTTGCTTTACTTATTAAGCATTCCTCAATTTCTTTTTATATTTTAATCATATTCGAGATATCTTGTTCCTCTTGAGATTGGCCACACTTTCTTTTTAAGTTACTCAAAGATATACCGTATTTGCTCGATTATAAGACGACCCTCCAAATCTGAATATTAATTTAGGAAAAAAAAGAAAAAGCCCGAATATAAGACGACCCAATAGGAAAAAAGTTTTACCAGTAAATGTTAATTCATGTAAACTATTTTTTTTAATAAAAGCTATGATTGAGAAAAATATTTTGGTTTTATTTCGTTCTATTTTCCAACCTGCCCCCCCCAGTTATGCACATCTGCCCCAGAAATGCCTTATACCCCCTATATGCCACTGTGCCCCATGATATGCCTTTTAACCCTCTAAATGTCACTGTGCCCCATGATATGCCTTTTAACCCTATATGCCACTGTTCCCCATGATATGCCTTTTGACCCCCTATGTGCCACTCTGCCTCCAGAAATGCCTTATACCCCTATATGCCACTCTGGCATTAAGGGGGTTAAAAGGCATATTATGGGGCAGAGTGGCATATAGGGAGGTTTAAGGCATTTCAGGAGGCAGAGTGGCGTATAGAGAGTTAAAAAGGCATTTCTGGAGGCAGAGTGGCATTAAGGGGGTTAAAAGGCATGTCATAGAACACTCTGCCTCCAGAAATGCCTTATGCCTCCCCATTTAACACTCCCCCGCCCCCTCCAAACTTACCGGTGCTTCTGACTCCCCTGTCATGCAGCCGGGGCAGCGTGTAGATGTCTACGCGATTCGCGCAGACAACCCCCGCTGCTAGCCACACCTCCTTCCGGCTGCAGCGTAAGACATCTACACGCTGCCCCGGCTACACACTGGGGACTCAGAAGCACCGGTAAGTGGGAGGGGGGGCAGAGACAGGAGGATCCAGGTCCCCTGCAGCTGCGGGGGTTCTGGATCTTAGTCGTCTCATAGTCAGACCTTTTTGAGGTCTGATTATAAGACGACCCCGATTATAAGACGAGGGGTATTTTTCAGAGCATTTGCTCTGAAAAAAACCTCGTCTTATAATCGAGCAAATACGGTATATAGATCAGACAATTTTTCTTTTCCCTTTGTTCTATTATATGCTTCTTTTTTAATTAGGTATCCTCTCAAGACACATTTATAAGCGCACCATATAATACCTAAACTCACATTATCTGTCAAATTCTCCAGAAAAAACTGGGTAGTCGTCTGGGAAATATAATCGAGGGAGTCCTTGCAATTTAATAATGATTCATTTATCCTCCAGGGACGTGGACGTGTTATTTCTTTTCTATTTCCAAACAAACTGGATCGTGATCTGACAAAGCTACATTGCCTATTCTTATACATTTACAATCTGAGATCACGCTCGCAGTAGTTAATATTAAGTCTATAAGTGAGAAAACCCTGACACTCATGCACCTCTGTGTTCATAGTGACAGACGTATAAGAGAGAGAGAAAGGCAGAAAAAGCAGACACTCCACTAAACCCGCCGATTAGAAGTGACCCTCCTGTCAGACATATTCCTTCTGAGCCTATGGAGGTGGTAATCATCAGAGTTCCTCTATCTGCAAGTACCTTGCATAAGTCCTGCGGTGGGAGAACGAGGCCTCTGTCTTGCTGCTCTGTCCCTATATCATGCTGTGCCCCTCCCCAATTGAAATGGCATAACTTTTTTATTTGTGCAGCTGTGAGGGAGCACTGATTGACGTGGAGGAGAGAGAGGAGCGCTAATCAGTCGCTCATGAATACGTTTTCAGCAACCACTCGGCGCCACTCACTCTCCTCCGCAAGGCCTCTAGCTCGGTTAGGGTGCCGGCATTTCAGCATTTCGCCGGAATATGACATCAGATACTGGTGCTCAGCAGTGAAGCAGAGTGCACTGCGGCAGAGCAGTAAGACAGAGGCCTCACGTTCCCACCTCAGGACTTAAGCAAGGTAAGTGAACTACAAAGGGTGAGAAGGTGGGAGAGGGGGAAGATAGTGAGAAGGGGGAGATAGTGAGAATGGAGGAGAGGGAGTAGATAGTGAGAAGGGGAAGAGAGGAGTGAGAAGTGAAGATAGTGAGAAGTGAAGATAGTGAGAAGTGAAGAGAGGAGGTAGATAGTGAGAAGGGAGGAGAGGGGGGAGATAGTAAGAAGGAGTAGAGGGGGTAGATAGTGAGAAGGGGAGAGGGGGTAGATGGCAAGAAAAGGGAAGAGAGGTACAGTGGATATAAAAAGTTAAATACCATGTTCTAGTGATGTTAAAGAATGAGACAAAGATAAATCATGTCAGAACTTTTTCCACCTTTAATATGACCTATAACATCAATAATTCAATTGCAAAACAAGCTGAAATCTTTAAGGGGGAAAAAAACAACCTCACAATAACCTGGTTGCATAAGTGTGCACACCCTCTTAGAACTGGGGCTGTGTTCAGAATCACATTCAAACTCATGTTAAATAGAAGTCATTACATACCTGCCATCATTTAAAGTGACTCTGATTAATCACAAATAAAGTTCAGCTGTTCTAGTAGGACTTTTAATAAGTGTGGTTAACACACCACAATTGGACAAAAGAATCCAATAACACTATTAATATATACCTGATTAACAGCAATCACACTCATATCATGACCAGTACATGCTGGAACCTGGGTATGTCTGGGCAGGACTGCGATTGCTGTTAACAATCATATATATATATATAAATATATATAGTTATTGATTAGTCATTATCGAATAGTCAAATGATCGATCCGTTGTTAAGCTGTCGGCTCGCTTCACCTCCTCCGCGATCCTTTCTCCTATTCTGCTACGCGCTCTGCAGTCTCCGCCTTTATGCAGTCACGTGGCCTGGTGAGCGCCGGATGTGATGCGCTTCGTTTAAGAAAGTTCTGCTGTCTGCAAAAACTTTTCTGCTACTTGGAACGAGTGCATATCTGAGGTAAGCAAGTGCAACGTGCGAGTGCAATGTGCGTTGCTGGGTCAAAGTGCGGGGCAAAGTGTGAGTGTAGGGCAAAAAAATCCTGGCTCCTAACTTTTTTAGCTGGCTCCTAGATTTAAAACAAATTTGTCACTCCCTGGTTTAAGCATTAGGGACCAAGATGGCACAGGCAGGGTGTTTATGGGACAAAGATGGTGTCCGCTGGGCTGCTTGGGGACAAAAATGTCATGTCCTGTGTGTGTAATTTGGGTGCTGGTCAGGTTCTATGTGGCCAATGTGAATGCCAGGGCTGGCTTTGGGTTGTGCAACCTGTGATCTATGCCCGTAATTTAGAGGGTTTTATCTATACCTTTAATGCTGAGTTTTTATGTGAATTCCAATTGATCTATACCTGCAAAGCTGGGTTTTTGTGATATTCTGTTAATCTTTATATGCTATGCTATGTTTCCATACATTATTTATGTCTACCTGCAAATACAGGGTTTTTATGTCTTATTCAGTTGCACGTGCCGTTTCCATGTGTTGTTTATTTGATCTATACCTGAACTACAGGGAGTAAGTAAAAAAAGAGGTATGGTTTAGTGAATGAGTGGACAAAGGGACTCTGGGGATGATTACGGGGGAGAGGACCTCTCAATGTCGGTGCAGTCAAAAGAAGGGAAGACTGTACTGACTCTGACAGTCTTCCCCTGATCTGCAGTCAGTGTGGAGGGAGTGATTGCATGCTAAGGAGCGTGGAGCGGGGTCCAGGGAAATATATATATATAAATATATATTTTTATATATACCGTATTGGCTCGAATATAGGCCGCACTTTTTTCCCCCACTTTAAGTCTTTAAAGTGGGGGTGCGGCCTATATTCGGGGTCTAGCGCCCGGGCAGGCAGCAGGGTTAGGATACAGATCCCCCGCAGCGGTGGAGGGGACCTGCATCCTACTCTCTGATACGCTCAGACAGCCTCCCCTGCCGGCACTTTCCACGGGGGGGGTGCCGGCACGGGAGGTTGTTTAAGCGCATCGTGCGGACGGTCACCGGCTGCGGCGATGCGGGTAAACAGCCTTCGCTGCCGGCACGTCTGCACGATGTGCTTTAACAATCTCCCTTGCCGGGAATGCCCCCAAGACTTCCAGAGCAGACTCCCGGGTGTCTTGCGGGCCCGGCGGGGGACATCTACGCGTATAAAACATTCTGGTGGCAGCATATCTCAGGGGGTGGAGGGCAGTGGCAGCATATCCTGGGGGGGGAGGGACAGTGGCAGCATATCTCGGGGGGGACAGTGGCAGCATATCTCGGGGGGGAATGGCAGCATATCTCGGGGGGGAGACAGAGTGCCAGCATTTTTTATTGGTGCTTTTTTAAAGAAGCACCAAACTTTTAGTTTGCGGCCTCTATATACGGGGTGGCCTATATCCGAGCCAATACGGTATATAAAAATATTAGCATATATTATTATTATTAGAATATATTAGCATATTAGCAGGGGCTAATATTAAAATATATTGGCAGCAGGGTCTAATCTTTATATATATTGGCAGCAGGGTCTAATATTTATATATATTGGCTGCAGAGGCTAATATTAATATATATTTGCAGCAGGGTCTAATATTTATATATATTGTCTCCAGGGGCTAATATTAATATATATTCTCTCCAGGGGCTAATAGTAATATATATTGTCACCAGGGACTAATATTTATATATCGGCAGCAGGGTCTAATATTAATATATATTGGCAACAGGGTCTAATATTTATATATATATATATATTGGCAGCAGGGGCTAATATTAATATATATTGGCAGCAGGGGCTAATATTAATATATATTGGCTGCAGGGGCTAATATTAATGTATATTGGCTGCAGGGGCTAATATTTATATATAGTGGAAACAGGGGCTAATATTAATATATATTGGCTGCAGGGGCTAATATTAATGTATATTGGCTGCAAGGGCTAATATTTATATATAGTGGAAACAGGGGCTAATATTTATATATATTGGCTGCAGGGGCTAATATGGTAGCTGCAGACCGGGAAGTACCAGGTACGTCATCTCAAAAAAATGCCCCCACATCGCCACAATCGTGGTGACAGCTGGGGCGCTGCTGCTGTCTGCCCAGGTGTCTGGGCAGACTAGCACAGCCACCCCGAGCCCGCCCCCGAGGCTTCCATCACTCCCACGGAGTGATTTTGTCGGCTCAAAATGCAAACCGGCAATGGCATTTTCAGCTGCCACAGGCAGCTTCAGGGAAGGGTGTTGTTCATTGATTGACCTGACACAACACTCCAAAAGTGTATTTAGGTATTTGTCCTGTTTTTGGAAACACCTCATGTCACGGTCAGGACTACTTGCCAAGCCGTGACTGTGTGGAGGGTGTGGGCATGAAGGGGTTAATAGCACCAAGCATCTGGATTTACTAACTTCACCCCTTAACAAGACATCAGTTACACCAAATTAACCCCCAAATCCTGCCTGTATCCCCCCAGGTAGTCTGCCACCACTCACGATTTTGATACCGGATTCGTGAGAAATCCGAATTAGAACATCTATCTCTATATATATACACATCAACCCACCCCGGGCAAACAACATATATATATATATATCCTGTAGAACTTAATAACAATAAGGTAATGTGTTCTCCTCTCTTAGGGTTCGTGGATATCAATACTAGAGCCCAAAGACAGACTTGGATTATGAATATTTTAATAACAAAAAGACAGAGATTACACAGTGCCACAACTACAAAAACAAGACATACAAAAGAAAAATAAAACAGCAAACAGTTCTTAAAAACAATGGGACTTAAACACAGGACCCTCACTCACGAGTTTCTCCAATAAGTAGGCCTGTGGGAACTCCTTAAGTCCAGATGGTTTCTTATGATGTTGTTCCGATCAGAGTATATCATGGAGTTCTCCTTTGAGGTCGCTGCATTGTCCCTAAATCAGACTCTGTTTCAAGAAAACACCCCTCTGACCACATGACAGATTATATGACACCATCCCCAAGAATTGTTTCCCATCTTTGATGTGCCAATAAGTTATGGTGGGGTAAAGGTGATGGAAACCCCTCCACCTAAGATAGGAATGGAATTCCTGTAACTAAGGACAGGGGAGGGCTGGCAGCCTAAGGCCTGGGGGCAAGTCTAGTCAAGTGGCCCATTGCGCCACCAAAGCAGCTGCGAGCGACATTGAAAGCGGCCGTCGTGCGGCAGTCACTCCACCGGCGCCTAATGAAATTAAAGCGCCCAATAGCCGTGCCTCAGCTCTTTATACCACCCCTTTTAAGACGTAGGACCAAGATCTGACGAAATGGTCATTGGGCCTGACTGTCGCACGACGCAAGGGCGTACCTAGAGTATTTGGCACCTGTGGCAGATCCTGTATGTGGCACCCCGCCCCCCCCCCACACACACACAATTTAAAACTGCATAGTTTCTATGGTTAGGCAAACATTGACAGGGGTACAGCAAAATTGTTATCATTATATACTGAGGCACACATTGACGGTGGTACAGCATAACTGATATCATTATATACTTAGGGATTACACTGTACCACTGTCAATGTGTGCCTATACTAAAATTCTGGACCGAAACTTAAAATTCAGCATTCATTTGGCCAAAACCGAAAAAACAAACAAAATGTAAAATACTTTATTAAAAGTAACACACCAAAATTAGACAAAAAAAATCAATAACAATATTAATATATATATATACATATATATATATATATATATATATATATATATATACATATATATAATTAACAGCAATCACAATCCTATCATGCCCAGGTTCTAGCATGTACTGGCTGACTTAGCATGATAGGCGTGTGATTGCTGTTAATACTGTTATTGAATTTTTCTGTCCAATTTTGGTATGTAATTTACATTTAATTAAAGTGTTGTAACGCACCACAGTTGGACAAAAAAAAAAAAAATTGATCACACTCCTATCATGCCTAGACAGCCTCCCTATGCCATGCTATTCCCCCACACTTCCATGCAATCTGAAACTCTCATTCAGAAACATTCATCATAAACTACAGCATAACACTCATCACTCTCACACACTTACTAATATTTTCCTACCTTTCCTCTGGCACTGTCACTTTTCCTCCTCCTCTTCAGTGTCTCGTCCTTCCGGTGCAGAGAGCGCGGAAGACGGTGGGCGTGGCTTCAGTGTTGTGCGTCGGGATTTGACGCACAGCCACAGTTGCCGCGCGCATCGTTTTTGGAGGCGTGCCGGCACCCCTCAGTGAGCGGCACTCCAGGCGGACCGCCCCCCGCCAGGTACACTACTGGCACGGCGACCAGTCCCGGTGGCAGCATCTTAGTTTTTAATTTTGCGGCTGCCATGAATGTTCGTCTGCCGACCAGCCCGCCGGCCCGGATTCAGGGCGGCCTGGGGGGCGTGGCTTCAGTGTTGTGCGCCGGGATTTGACATCAAATGCCGACGCACAGCCACAGTTGCCGCGCGCATCGTTTTTGGAGGCGTGCCGGCACCCCTCAGTGAGCGGCACTCCAGGCTGACCGCCCCTGCCAGGTACACTACTGGCACGGCGGCCAGTCCCGGTGGCAGCCGCTTAGTTTTTAACTTTGCGGCTGCCATGAATGTTCGTCTGCCGGCCAGCCCGCCAGCCCGGATTCAGGGCGTCCTGGGGGGCAATTGCCCCCCGGCCCAGCCCACCCCTGACTAAGGATCCTTATCTGTTGGGCCATGAATCACCACAGGGGTCCTTTGGGAAGATGACACCTCTAGCCAGAACAGATACAGAGGGCATGCACAAAGAAACACATTAAATCAACCTCAGATTAAGTCATTGAATGCTTAAACAAAGAAACTAACCACCTCTGCTGGGTTACCCTTCCATGCATCCACTACATTATATGAGTTAATCATGACACCTCATATGCCTGGTATTTTCCTTTATTTTGGCACTTACAGGGTTAAATATGAATGACGCGCATCGCTACTTCTAAACAAGATTTATTTTAAATGTGGTATGCTGAGAGTTGCGCCCCAACAGCGGCCAGAAAAACTGCTCAATAAAAGTATATTTTTTTTAAAAGATGACATCCCAAAGTATTTTACTTGGGGCATTTTAACACTTTTTATTTAACCATTTTAGTGCCAGTCTGTCCGAAACATTACAGTAAAAAATCATTTTTTTTTTCATTTTTAAACTTTTTTAAAAATATTTTTTATCAGATTACTTGTAAGTGACACTGACATTGATCAGGGAGACTGATCAATCATCAGTCACTTAAAATGTCACCGACAAGTGATTATTATTATACTTTATTTATAAAGCGCCAACAGATTCCGCAGCGCTGTACAAGGTAAAAATGTTTACAGATAGCGACAAGTACAAAATGACAAGCAATTGACATACACATACAAGAGGAATGGAGGGCCCTGTTCCCGCCGGAACTTACATTCTAGGTGGATAAGGGGTGAGAAACAGGAGGTGAGGACTGTGTGGTAGTGAATGATGTTAACGTAACATAGTAACATAGTTCATAAGGTTGAAAAAAGACCAAAGTCCATCAAGTTCAACCTATATACATATTGTGTCCCTACTGTGTTGATCCAGAGGAAGGCAAAAAACCCTTATGAAGCAGATGCCAATTGCCCCATACCAGGGGGAAAATTCCTTCCCGACTCCAAATATGGCAATCAGAATAAATCCCTGGATCAACGTTCTGTCCCTATTAATCTAATATCCATAACTTGTAATATTATTGCTTTCAAGAAACACGTCCAGGCTCCTTTTGAACTCTTTTATTGAGTTTACCATTACCACTTCCTCTGGCAGAGAGTTCCATAATCTCACCGCTCTTACTGTAAAGAACCCCCGTCTGTGCTGGTGTAGAAACCTTCTTTCCTCCAGCCGTAGAGGATGTCCCCTTGTTATAGATACAGTCCTGGGTATAAATAGGTCCTGGGAGTGATCTCTGTACTGCCCCCTTATATATTTATACATAGTTATTAAGTCCCCCCTAAGCCATCTTTTTTCCAAACTAAATAACCCCAATTCTGATAATCTTTCTGGGTACTGTAGTCCTCCCATTCCCCTTATTACTCTGGTTGCCCGTCTTTGAACCCTCTCCAGCTCCACCATATCTTTCTTGTACACTGGTACCCAGTACTGTACACAGTATTCCATCTGTGGTCTGACTAGTGGTAGAATTATTTCCTTGTCGTGGGCATCTATGCACCCCTTTTGATGCACCCCATGATTTTATTTGCCTTAGCAGCAGCTGCCTGACACTGGTCGCTACAGGTAAATTTACTGTTAGCTCCTAAATCCTTTTCCATGTCAGTCATCCTCAGTGTTTTCCCATTTAATACATATTCCCAGCCTGGATTTTTCTTCCCCATGTGCATAACCTTACATTTATCCGTGTTGAACCTCATCTGCTACATCCCAGCCCAAGCCTCCAACCTATGCAGATCCATTTGTAACCGTGCACTGTCCTCTGTTGTGTTAACCACGTTACAGAGTTTAGTATCGTCTGCACAGATTGATACCTTACTATACAATCCCTCTACAAGGTCATTAATAAATATATTAAAAAGAATAGGACCCAAAACTGACCCCTGTGGTACCCCACTAGCAACAGTCACCCACTCAGAGTATGTATCATTAATAACCACCCTCTGTTTCCTATCACTGAGCCAGTTACTTACCCACATACACACATTCTCCCCCAGCCCAAGCATTCTCATTTTATGTACCAGCCTTTTATGTGGCACCGTATCAAATGCTTTCGAAAAATCAAGATATACGACATCCAGCGATTCACCCCGATCCAGTCTTGAGCTCACCTCCTCATAAAAGCTGATCAGATTAGTTTGACATGACCGATCCCTTGTAAACCCATGCTGATATGGAGTCATACATTTATTTTCATTGAGATACTCCAAAATAGCATCTTTTAGGAAACCCTCAGTTTACATACAACAGAGGTTAAACTAACAGGCCTATAATTCCCCGGGTCACTTTTTATCCCCTTTTTGAATATTGGCACAACATTTGCTATGCTCCAGTCCTGGGGAACAGACCCTGTCACTATAGAGTCCTTGAATATTAGAAATAGGGGTCTGTCTATTATATTACTTAACTCCCTTAGAACTCGGGGGTGAATGCCATCTGGACCTGGTGATTTGTCTATTTTGATTTTTTTTAGGCGGCACTGCACTTCTTCCTGGGTTAGACAGGCGACATGTACTTGGGCATTTATCTCATCCTGCTGTATATTACCTGGCATTTCATTTTCCTCTGTGAATACAGCAGAGAAGAATATATTTAACAGATTAGCTTTTTCCTGATCCCGTCTATAACTTCTCCCTCATTACTTTTTAAGGGGCCAACACTTTCATTTTTAACCTTTTTACTATTTATATAGTTAAAGAACATTTTGGGGTTTGTTTTACTCTCTTTGGCAATTAGTCTTTCTGTCTCCAATTTTGCTGCTTTTATCTGATTTTTACATATTTTATTTTTTTCCCGATAGCTTTTTAGTGCTTCCTCACTGCCTTCCTGTTTTAGTAGCTTAAATGCCTTTTTTTGGCCATTTATTGCCCCCTTTACATTTTTATTTATCCACATTGGTTTTCTCTTGTTCCTGACTCTTTTATTCCCATACGGTATGTACCTTTCACAGTGAGAATTTAAGATATTCTTAAAAATCTCCCATTGAGTGTGTGTACTCTTGTTTTTGAGGACATTTTCCCAATTTACAGTGTTAAGGGCTTCTCTTAGTTGATCAAACTTTGCCTTCCTAAAGTTCATAGTTGTTGTGGCTCCTCTGAGAGTTCCCTTATTGAAGGACAAGTTATAATGTATCATATTGTGATCACTATTTCCTAGATGCCCCCTGACTTGCACGTTAGTTACTCTGTCAGGTCTGTTGGTTAATATTAAGTCCAGTAGGGCGCCCCCTCTGTGTGTATTGCTATATCCATGTTTAATGCAATGTCTATGTTTAATGTTATCTCTATGTGTAATGATATGTCCATTTTTAATGCTATATCTATGTTTAATGTTATCTCTATGTATAATTCTATGTCTATGTTTAATGTTATCTCTATGTGTAATGCTATCTCCATGAGTAGTGCTATGACCATTAATAATGCTATATCCATGTTTAATGCTATATCCATATATAATACTATGTCCATGTTAAATGCTATCCCCATTTTAATTGCTATGTCCATGAGTAGTGCTACGACCATGTTTAATGCTATATTCATGTTTAATGCCATGGCCATGTTTAATGTCATATCCATGTTTAATGCTATCTCCATGTTTAATGCTATATTTATGTTTAATGTTATATTCATGTGTTATGCTATGTCCATGTTTAATGCTATGACCGTGTTTAATGTTATGTCCATGTTTAATGCTATGCCTATGGTTAATGCTATCTCTATGTGTAATGATATGTCCATATTTAATGCTATATTCATGTGGAATGCTATATCTATGTTTAATGTTATCTCTATGTGTAATGCTATATCCATGTTTAATGTTATTTCTAAGTGTAATGCTATGTCCATGTTTAATGCTATGTCCGTGTTTAATGTTATGTCCATGTTTAATGCTGAATCCATGTATAATGCTATATCCATGTTTAATGTTATCTCTATGTGTTATTCTATGTCCATTTTTAATGCTATCTCTATATTTAATGCTATATCCATGTTTAATGCTATCTCCATTAGTAGTGCTATTTACATGTTTAATACTGTATCCATGTTTAATTCTATGTCTATGTTTAATGTTATCTCTATGTTTAATGCTATATCCATTTTAATGCTATCTCCATTAGTAGTGCTATTTAGATGTTTAATGCTATATCCATGTTTAATTCTATGTCTATGTTTAATGTTATCTTTATGTGTAATGATATGCCCATGTTTAATGCTATATCCATGTTTAATGTTATCTCTATGTGTAATTATATGTCCATTTTTAATGCTATATCCATGTGTATTGCTATATCCATGTTTAATGCAGTGTGCATGTTTAATGTTATCTCTATGTGTAATGCTATGTCCTTGTTTAATGCTATATCCATGTGTAATGCTATGTCCATGTTGAATGTTTTCTCTATGTGTAATTCTATGTCTATGTTTAATGTTATCTCTATGTTTAATGCTATATCCATTTTAATGCTATCTCCATTAGTAGTGCTATTTAGATGTTTAATGCTATATCCATGTTTAATTCTATGTCTATGTTTAATGTTATCTCTATGTGTAATGATATGCCCATGTTTAATGCTATATCCATGTTTAATGTTATCTCTATGTGTAATTATATGTCCATTTTTAATGCTATATCCATGTGTATTGCTATATCCATGTTTAATGCAGTGTGCATGTTTAATGTTATCTCTATGTGTAATGCTATGTCCTTGTTTAATGCTATATCCATGTGTAATGCTATGTCCATGTTGAATGTTTTCTCTATGTTTAATGCTATGCCTATGGTTAATGCTATCTCTATGTGTAATGATATGTCCATATTTAATGCTATATTCATGTGGAATGCTATATCTATGTTTAATGTTATCTCTATGTGTAATGCTATATCCATGTTTAATGTTATTTCTAAGTGTAATACTATGTCCATGTTTAATGCTACATTTATGTGTAATGCTATGTCCATGTTTAATGCTATGTCCGTGTTTAATGTTATGTCCATGTTTAATGCTGAATCCATGTATAATGCTATATCCATGTTTAATGTTATCTCTATGTGTTATTCTATGTCCATTTTTAATGCTATCTCTATATTTAATGCTATATCCATGTTTAATGCTATCTCCATTAGTAGTGCTATTTACATGTTTAATACTGTATCCATGTTTAATTCTATGTCTATGTTTAATGTTATCTCTATGTTTAATGCTATATCCATTTTAATGCTATCTCCATTAGTAGTGCTATTTAGATGTTTAATGCTATATCCATGTTTAATTCTATGTCTATGTTTAATGTTATCTCTATGTGTAATGATATGCCCATGTTTAATGCTATATCCATGTTTAATGTTATCTCTATGTGTAATTATATGTCCATTTTTAATGCTATATCCATGTGTATTGCTATATCCATGTTTAATGCAGTGTGCATGTTTAATGTTATCTCTATGTGTAATGCTATGTCCTTGTTTAATGCTATATCCATGTGTAATGCTATGTCCATGTTGAATGTTTTCTCTATGTGTAATTCTATGTCCATGTTTAATGTTATCTCTATGTGTAATGCAATGTCCATGTGTATTGCTATCTTTATGTGTAATGCTATCTCCATGTGTAATGCTATATCCATGTTTAATGCTATGTCCATGTTTAATGTTTTCTCTATGTATAATTGTATTCTCCATGTTTAATGCTAAGTCCGTGTGTAATACTATGTTTAATGCTGTTTCCATGAGTAGTGCTATGTTCATGTACATGTGTAATGCTATATCCTGATGTAGTTATTTGTCCTGATGTAGTGCTAAATCCATTTGTATTGCTCTAAACATGTTTAATGCTATCTCCATGTGTAATAACACTTCCATGTATAATGCTATGTCTCTGTATAATGCTATATCCATATCAGTAGCGTACCTAGCGGGGGGCGGGGGGGTCGGTCCGCACCAGGTGCCGCTCATCAGGGGGGTACCAACTTGCCGGCACCCGGCACCCCTCCAGAGACGGACAGTAATGTCCGCCGCTGGAGGAGAAGGCTCGCAAGGGAGCGGTATCGGAGGTCTTTAACAGACCTCCGCCTCCCTTAAGTGATTTTAAGCCGGTGGAACCGGCTTAAAATCACTCAAGGGAGATGGAGGTCTGTTAAAGACCTCCGATACCGATCCCTCACGATCCGCGCAGCAACTGCTGCTGTGCTCCGGGGTTTGTTGTCAGATCCCCGCGCCCACCGCCGTCCGTGCCCTCTGAGAGTGAGAAGGGGTAGATAGGGCAGAAGGGGGTGAGAATGGGTAGATAGGGAGAATGGTGGGTAGCAAGAATATTGAAATAAAGAGTCAGAATGAGAGAGCGAAAATGAATGGATTAATGTGTGGATGAATTGTGTGAATGAGTGAGATAATTAATGAATTTGTGAGAATGCATCAATGAATATGTGTAAATAATTTGTGTGAAAGAATAAATTGTTGTGTGAATGAAAGTGAATTAGTGAGTGACTGTAAAAGTGTTTGTGTTAATCACAGGTGTATAGTTGATTTGTCAAAAAGGCAAAGATGGTATAAGCAGGGTGTTTATGGGACAAAAATGGCACAGCCAGGGTGTTTATGGGACAAAGATGGCACAGGTAGCGTGTTTATGGGACAAAGATGGCGTACACTCGGCTGTTTGGGAACAATGCTGACTCATGCTGGGCTGTTTGGGGGCAAAGATGGCACGTCCTATGTGTGTGTAATTTGGGTGCTGGTCAGGTTCTATGTGGGCAATGTGGATGCTGGTTTTTTGGAGGGTTATTAAAGAAAGCACTATTATATGTTCAGTAAATGTTATTTATATGTGTTTATTTTACTTATAAGTTATTAATTTATTTTTTCAGATTTCTTGTTGTTTACAGTTGACATACAGTTTACAAATTGGTGCAATAAATATTCTTGCCAACATAATTTTGTAGATGTCTTTATATTTGGGGGGGGGGTTGCCACTTACAGGATCCGCCCCGGGTGCCAAATACTCTAGGTACGCCCCTGCCGTAGCAACAATAGAAAGTTTATGCTTGTTGCCTAACGTTAAGCACTAACATATAACTTGTGTTTACTACCCATTGTAACAACTATATTTAAATGGTTTCATTCTTCAAGACATTTATATTTAGAACTAGCTTTTTTCATAGAGCAAAAAAGCCACGTTTCTTGACACTTAAGATTACAATCATAACCAGAAATAATTCTCAACTTTGGAGCAGTTATTTTTTTAAATGTTAAAGTTACATGATACCTAAAATATACAGACATAGATGAGGACATGCTTCCTTAGTTGTTTTTTTTTTTAGAATATTACTGTCTTACCTTTTAAACAGGCAGCGGCAGAGACACTAGATGCACAAAGAATGGACACTGCAACTATAAGAATCTTCTGAGTCATTATTAAGTGCTTTGATTCCAAATATAGTATTCTTTCTTCCAAGTCCATTTGTGAAACTTGTTCTCCCTTCTGTTATACGCCTGCTACTGGTTAGTAAAACTACAGGATGCGACAGAACTGTAGCACTCTACAACTGGACGTCACATTTGTTTAACTTCCCTTATTGAAACTGAAGCGCAGATTTTCCCAATCACATGCTTTAACCCCTTAATGACAATTGCCGGTTCTGGCACGGCACGGAAAAACATGTCGATTATGACAAATGACGTGCCAGAACCGGCACGTCTTTAACCCCTTAACGACAATCCACGTACATGTACGGGGTTGCCGTGCAACGGGTTAACGACAATGCCCGTACATGTACGGGCTGCCGTTAACTAGCTGCATCGCCGCGATCGCGGCGTTTTCGCCGCGATCGGCGGCTTTGCAGCATCCACGGAAGCCTCCCAAGTGAGGCTGACCGTGGATCCGGGGAGGGCAGCCCTTGGCAGCCCTCCCCGGAAGAAAAATGGCCGCCGCCGCACCGATCATGAAAGATCGCGGCGGCGCCCGGCTAAAACTGCTTAGGAAGCGATCTGAATCGCTTCCTAAGCATAAATGGTGTTACTGACATGCCTCGATATCGAGGCATGTCAGCAACACTAGCCCCCGACCCCCGATCGCCTTGTGATTGCTCCGAAGAGCAACCACAAGTGCCATCCTGTGAATGACGTTGCCGTCATTCACAGGATGGCATTAACAATAGATCTGAGTTCAGAGGGTCTATCCAGACCCTCTTGTGAACTCTCGAGCTCCTCCTGCAGGTTGAATGCAGGTACTGCATCCAACCATGCAAGGTCAATGGAGCCCAGCTCACTAATGAGTGATTAGTAAAAAAAAAAAAAAAATTAAAAAAAATTTTAAAAACAAAATTAAAAAAAATGTTTAAATAAAATAAAAATAATATGGTAACATATAAAAATCCCCACTGTCACCAAAAAAAAAAAAAAAAATTAATAAGCAAGTCCTAAAATTCTTTATCTTTACAAAAATTCCAGCATGGAAAGAGTTAAAATATTGGCATTACAAATGCCCATAGGGTGTCTCGTATTAAAAAATGCATGAGTGGATGGGATAAATTGAATTGGCCGGGTTCAAAGGTGTCCCAAATATGGGACATGGGGGCAGTAGGATCAGATGTCTGAATGGCCAAAAAATACACACCTCACAAAGGCGGCCTTTTACCTCCCAAATAACCCAACAAACCCATGCATGTGGGGTATCACTGCGCTCAGGAGATGTTACTGAACACATATTGGGGTGTTGTGTGACAGGGACATACACCAGGAGCGATAAATTTATACCTGAAGTACAACGTGTGTGAAAAAAATACAAAAAAATTTACTACCATAAAGTTTCACAAAGGCTGGTGGTAAAATTAGTGCATGGAAAGGGTTAAATTACCAGCATGTGAAATACCTTGGGGTGTCTAGTTTTTAAAAATATATGGTTTGATGGGGTAAATCGCATTGGCCGGCTTCAAAGATACCCGAAATGGCACATGGGGGGAAGAATTACCAGATTTGGAAAAAAAGGTTTTGAAATGGCAAAACGCTACCTGTACTTATTGCCCCATAACGTGCAGAAAAAAGCAAAAAAACATAAAAACATTGGGTATTTCTAAACTCAGGACAAATAGTAGAATCTATTTAGCAGGTTTTTTCATTCGTTTTTGCAGATGAGTAAAAGTTTTTTGTTTAAAAAGTGAGAAAAAGTAATTTTTTAACAAAAAATCCCCATATTTTATCATTTTTTTTATAGTAAATTAGATGATATGATAAAATTAATGGTATCTAAAGAAAGCCCGGTTTGTCCTGAAAAAAACAATATATAATATGTGTGGGAGCATGAAATGAGAGAGAAGAAAATCACAGCTAAACAGGAACACCGAAAAATGTTAAAATAGCCATTGTCCCACAATATACTACGAGTAATAACCCCTATTGTCCTTAAGGGGTTAAACGGGTGCAGAAAGCGATCTACGTTCGCTTTCTGCACCCAAACGGCGTTGCTGTAATGCCTCGACCTCGAGGCATTCAGCAACGCCACGATCGGCACCAGGGGCCATGTCTGGCCCCTCCCCGGGGCGCCATACATTGTATGGCGGCGGACGCCCATTTTAAAAGCATTTAGGAGGCAGCTGCCTGTGATCTTCGCCATCCGCAAGATGGCGGCGGCCCGGGAAA
Organism: Spea bombifrons; assembly: GCF_027358695.1. Lineage (NCBI taxonomy): Eukaryota > Metazoa > Chordata > Amphibia > Anura > Pelobatidae > Spea > Spea bombifrons. Next base: position 16,834,422 of record NC_071090.1, read on the forward strand.
AAAAACAATAAAGGTGAAAAAGTTCGCTAGACGGTCTCCAGACCTCTAGAGAACTCTGGCTCCACTTGCAGGTTGAATACAGGTACTGCATTCAACCATGCAAGTCAATGCAACCATTACAGTAAAATGTAAAAATAATTTCCCACTGATGTCACTATCAGGGGAACCTTCAAGTTGAAAATTTTTTTTTAAATTTATTTTAAAAAAAAGGCAACAAAAATAAAATATATATAAAAAATATATTTTTGTGAGCAAGTCCTAAAATTAGCACATTAGCTTAAAACAATTCTCGCATGGAAAGAGTTAAAATGCTGGCATATTAAATGCCCATGGGGTGTCTACTTTTAAAAAATGTATGATTTCATGGGGTAAATTGAATTGGCCGGGTTCAACAATGTCCCAATTAACACGGGGGGAAGGATGGCCACACATCTAATTTCCAATTAGAAAAATGCACACGTACCAAATGTGGCCTTTTAGTTCCCCCCAAAAATGACAAACCCATGCATATGGGGTATCACTGTACTCAGGAGATGTTGCTGAACACATATTGGGGTGTTGTGTGACAGCGGCATATACCAGGAGCTGTAAATTCATACATAACATAGGTGTGTGGGGGAAAAATACACACAAAAGAATACTACTGCAGACTTTGAAAAAATTCTGGTGGTAAAATGTGTGCATGCAAAGAGTTAAAATACCAGCATTTAAAATACCCTGGTGTGTCTAGTTTTCCAAAATATATGGTTTTGTTGGGCACACTGAAATGGCCCGGCTCAAAGATGTACCAAATAGGGCATGGGCAGTGGATCCCCAAATGCCAAAGTTCAACATTGAAAAATGCGCATGTCCCAAATGTGGCCCTTTTGCCCCAAAACAGCCAGGCAAAATCATTCATGTGAGGTATCGCTGTACTCAGGAGATGTTGCCGAACACATATTGGGGTGTTTTGTGATACTGACATATACGAGAACCTTTTAATTCATACCTGAAGTAAAATGTGTGTGACAAAACAAATGCAAAAAAATTACTACCACAAAGTTTGACAAAGACTGGTGGTAGATATGGTGCATGGAAAGAGTTAAAATACTAGCATTTGAAATACCCTGGGGTGTCTAGTTTTCAGAAATATATGGCTTTATTGGGCACACTGAAATGGCCCGGCTCAAAGATGTACCAAATAGGGCATGGCCAGTTGATCGCCAAACGCCAAAGTTCAACATTGAAAATGCGCATGCCCCAAATGTGGCCCTTTTGCCCCCAAACAGCCAGGCAAAATCATTCATGTGAGGTATCGCTGTACTCAGGAGATGTTGCTGAACACATATTGGGATGTTTTATGATAGTGACATATACCAGAACTTGTTTATTCATACCTGAAGTAAAATGTGTGTGAAAAAACAAATGCAAAAAAAATTACTACCATAAAGTTTGACAAAGGCTGATGGTAGAATTAGTGCTTGGAAAGGGTTAAAATACTAGCATTTGGAATACCCTGGGCTGTCTAGTTTTCAAAATATATGACTTGATGGGGTAAATTGCATTGGCCGGCTTCAAAGATACCCAAAATGGCACATGGGGGGAAGAATTACCAGATTTGGAAAAAATGGCTTTGAAATAGCAAAACGCTACCTGTACTTATTGCCCCATAATGTGTAGAAAAAAGCAAAAAAACATAAAAACATTGGGTATTTCTAAACTCAGGACAAATAGTAGAATCTATTTAGCAGGTTTTTTCATTACCTTTTATAGATGAGTAAAAGATTTTTCAACTAAAAGTTAGAAACAGTCATTTTTTTCTAAATTTTTCACCATATTTTATACTTTTTTTAATAGTAAATAATATGATACAATCAAAACAATGTCATCTAAAGAAAGCCCTTCTTGTCCTGAAAAAAAACAATATATAATGTGTGTGGGTTCAGTAAACGGGAAAGAAGAAAATACAGCTAAACACGAGCAGCGCAGAAATGTTAAATTGTCACGAAGGGTACAAAAAGTAAAATCAGCCTTTGTCACGAAGGGGTTAAAGGAAGGGGGGGGTCGATATTATTTAACCCCTTGGCTGCTAAGCCATTTCCCACCCTGGTGCTAAACTGGTTTCGTCATTTTGGTGCATCTCACGTTTAAACGCGTTTAGAAGTAAATTTCTTGGGAATAAATTATACAAACCATATATTGTTTTTTTCAGCACACTCATTTATATGTGTATGTCTCATTAGGTTTGCAAAATAAAGCCAAAAATGAGAAAAAAGTGTAATTTTTCACTTCCAACTCAATAAAAACTAGTTTGTAATGTTATTTTTCTAAACTCTAATATCAAAAGCTGTGTTGCTAAATATTTGTTGTAGATAACCGGTCTAAAATAAAGTTAAATTTATTAGACTATCACAAAAGACATCTTTAAATTTAATGCATGGCTGCCGTCAATTAAACAGCTCTAGCTGCCCGGGATGATAAAATATGCCAACAAAACTATATATTTTTAGAAACTACACCCCCAGCTGCAGCAAATGAGGTCTTAGTTGTATTTGTATCACAAATCTGACGTGCACAATAAATAAGTGAATAAAAATAAAAAAAAAATTAAATTAAAAGCAACAAGTTCATTTATGTCTTGCGCACTCCAGTCTTGTGCTACGAATACATGCAGCCCCTCATTTGATGCGCCAAGAGGTGTAGTTTCTGAAAATATATACTTTATGTACCTTAATTTAACTTTCCAGCTGTCTAGAGCTGTCTAAATGCAGGCATCACCCCTAAATGTTTTAAGACAATTTTTTAACAAGATTCTCCAATCTGCCATTTCTGAAGTTAAAGTGCTCTAGACATCTGGGAAGTTAAATTAGGGTACATAAAGTACACATTTCAAGAAACTACACCCCTTGGAGCTTCAAATGAGGGGTTACATGTATTTCTAGGACAAAAGTTGTGTGCACAAATAATGATGGAATATGTCGCTTTGGCTAGAAAATATGTTTTTTCTAACCATAGCGACATGTTCATTTGTGTCTTGCGCACTCCAGGTTTGTACTAGAAACACATGCAGCCCCTCATTTGATGCGCCAAGGGGTGTAGTTTTTGCAAATATGCACTTTTTGTGCCATAATTTAACTTCTTACGTGACCAGTAATGCCACGTCAAGGCTTCAACCCTAATTACTGACCATTCACACGCCTTTCATATCTCCATTCACTCGCAGAAGCACACACCATACTTTAAATACATTCACTCACAGAAGCACACACCATTCTTTCCCCTTACAATCCCAAAGAAATGATTGTAAAGGGAGAAAAAAAAATCACTTTTACAGCAAAAATAAGTTTTGCAGTAAAAATGCAAGGCGCTCCAGCGATGAGATGGTTACTCACGTACCGCACAGGCTAAATGGCTGATTTTAATAATATTTGCAGTTCATCAGGATTTCAAAAATTGCCTTCCTCTACCGTTGGCTAAATTTAACCCCATGATCAAAGGGATCATGGGGTTAAAATTTAGTATCGTCCATTTTTAAAAAGGGAATGTGACTTTTTATAGCTATATGATCACTGTAGTAACATTGGCTACCACAGTGATCATTTAGCTAGAATACTTAAACTTAAATTTGGGGGTCTCTAGGCAATTTTGATCTTTATTTATCTGCCTTTAGAGACCCCCAAATCATTTTTTTTACTTTTTTTGTACATTTTTATTTTTTTAACTTAATATTTTTTATTATATTTTACAATCTATATACCGTTGGAAAGGTGAGGCGATTACCTTTCCAACGGTATATGTTGGGGGTCTGTAGCTGCTTAGATGCTTGATACAGGCATCTAAGCAGCATGCCCCCATACCTCTTTAACTGACAATTGTCAGTTTTCAATAAAGTTGCGCGGTGACGTCATCGCGTCATTACGCGCGACGTCACCGGCCGGATCGGGTGGTCCCATTGATGCCCTTCAATATGAGGGGCAGATCGCCGGGGTAGGTGGTGATGGGGGTCCACAGACCTCCATCAAGGTAAGATAGTGCTAGCGACGGCATGGTGCCGTCGTTAGCACCTGACTGGGACTGCTAGCGACGGCACCATGCCGTCGTTAGCAGTCAAGGGGTTAATATTATAGAATTCACAATTGGTTAAGTTAGATAGTAGAGAATAGTCTCGTCTTTATTCAGGTAGTTACCGAAATCTCATTTAAGCAAAACCACAAAAGATCTCTGAGTAAAACACATAAATCAGAGCCTAGCACCACAGGTGACTGTTGTAAATGAAAAGGTAGAGTCTCCCCTAACTGTCAGAGAGGGGTTAAGGATATTATTATTGTTTGATCGTTTTGCAGTGTAGTAGTTGAACATCTCATTGTGTCTGACCTCAGTGTGATGTCACAAACACGTTGCTGCAAGGGAGTGAAGCCAACACAGCACAGAGTGACCACACAGCGATTCCTTACAGGTGGGTGATCTGTTTTCTCTGGTTTACTTGCATACAAATAACAGAATTACATTGTGAAATGCTCTTATTGTGCTAGTTTTATCTCAGAAAGGTTCCTGAAGCCTATAATGTGTAATGGGTTCACTTTGAAGACATGCTGGTATTTTACAAAACTAATACCTGACAGGTAAACTTAATCAGTACACCCATGTCAGAAATCTATTTACCCATGGCCACCAGCACTGGCCGGCTAGCCTATGCTTCACTACACTTTCACAGTACATATCCTTACATTCACATACATTATTTTTCATTCACAGCTGTCAATTGATAACACAGTTTTAACTGTTTTAATTACTGAAACATAATTTTATATTTTCACTGTGTGAAGTATTAGGAGACAATTTAATGCTTCCATGGATTTATTTTGTTTTCTGCCACAAATACTTCAAACTTTTTTGAAATTAGAATGTTTTTCAGAGATTCATATAGCCATCAACTAAGAATCAACTCTACAAACGTTTAACTTCACTTTACAACATAGACTCAGCATGTAAAATGTAATTTTACAGAAAAAAAAATCACATATGCCAAATACACTTTTTTAATCAAATCTCTTTGATGCTGTGGCTAGGCGAGTACTTGAAAACATTTTGTAATATTTTGATTTTTTTTAAATTAAAGACAATATTGTTGTGTGAATAAGGTATATTTGCTTCTTCATTAAAATATTCTTTAATATGCAGCTTGTATTGAAAATAGTTTGGGTTTTAAACTGGATCATTACAGGGTTCATTTAGTTTAGGCATTGTTTTCCCAGAGCGACTATTGAAAGTGTGCAGTGTATCCGCTCATCCTGCGTGGAGATTTCTGCGGATCAAGACAACCTTGCATCAGAAAGCCGCAGAGTACTGACTGCAGAGCAAGCTGAGTAGTAACCTTTTATACTTTATTTGTTTGAGCTAAAAGGTGCTATGTAATTGTGAAACATTTAACCCCTCAAGGACAATGGGCGGCCCCTAAACCCATTGAAAACAATGCATTTTGAGCCCGTACTTGTACGGGCTTTGTCATTAAGGGGTTAAAGAGACTTACATTGCTGCTAAGACGAAAAACAATTTCAGCTTTAGAAAATGCTCCCTCTGATACACACTTTTCATGTGACCCTCCTGCAGTGCAATCTAAACGTATTATACGACTACATATATTTTATAAAGACGGGTGGGAGGTTCTCTCAAAAATATCGAGTCCGTTGGTAACATGTAAGCTGCTTAAAAGGTTGTCTACCAAATCTTACAATAGAAAAAAAAAACTGTGTCCTTACTACAGTCAGTTAACCTTAGTTAATTTGTATTATTGTGAAATTTCATCCAATGAGAATCCTATGTCCATCTTTGACTCTACCACCAAAATATCGCACCCTGCATAGAGTCCAAAATTTTCTATTTTTTTTTATCATTCCCCTCAAACTTTTGCAGCGCTGCAGGTATCATAACATAAAAATTAGCTGAGAGTGCATTTTCTGTAGGGGGTGTTAAATTATGTTTCCAACACCATTTTATCATATTAACAGACCTTGCATACTAACAATGCTTACATTTAGAGTGATATTTCTTAGTTGTGAGTTTTTAAGATATGTTACATTTTGCTTTCTGACTATATAAAATATGCAGTATAGTACTCATAGAAAATGTTGCGTGAAATAAGGTTTCTGTTTTTAATTGTAACTCTGGAGAAATGTTGCTTTTTTATTCCTACAAGGAGGTAAACCTCAACCCCCTAACTGTTTTTAGGAGGACTCTCATTGTACATGGGAAAAACTAAAATTAGTTGAGAGTATATATTCTGTAGTAGTCTCTAAATTGTTTTCAACATCATTTTACAGTGTGAAAAGTAGAGAATCATAATAGCAAGACTCTAGTCGGATACTAGATTTAATTGGGTCTATGTTTGTTATCTAGAGTGTTCTTATTAATGCCCCCCAACTAGGTTGACTAGGTGATAAATCTCCCTTTTTTAATCCCCTTCAATGGTTTTAGGAGGGCTCATTCTACAGCAAGGATTTTCAATGATGTTTACAACATTATTCAATAGTATAAAAAAAAATCATATATTTTGTATAATTAAGCTTTCGTTTGTTATCTAGATTGTTCCTTTAAATTATTGCACCTTAGGTAGGTTGATGAGGGGATAAATCTCCATTTTTTCCCATTTAATGTTTTTTTTTTAATTACTTTTACTCTAGAGCAAGAACACTTACAAGATTTAGCTCATAGTATATCTTCTGTGTGGATTTTTCCATATTTTTAACACAATTCTATAATATTGAAAGTACCGTATCAGAAGAGTTAAGTCAGATACTTTTTTAAATTAGATTTCTATTGTAATATAGATTGTTCCTCCAAATTATTGCACCCTAGATAGGGTGACGAGGGGATAAACATCCCTTATTCATTCCCTTCAATGTTTTTAGAAATACTCTCATTGAACACGTATACTAAACACAAAAAAATAGTGTATGGTACATTTTCCGTAAGATTTTTGGGGGATGTTATCAAGATTTTGCACCAATATTAAAAGTACGGTATCAGAAGAAGAATTATGTCGGATAGATTGTTTAACTTGGCTTATGATTAGGTAGGATGACAAGGGATAGAGTGAGGTAGGAAGAAATCTTTCATTTTCATTCTCTTAAATGTTTTTGGAAGACTTAAGTTATACACCATGTTCGCTACAAAATTAGTTAAGTATGTTTCTGTAGTGATTTTTCAATGATTTTTTCAACATTCCTCTAAAAAATTGAAGGCTAAGTACCAGTAGAAGAATTAAGTTAGACACTTGAGTTGGCTTCCAATGTGGTCTTCCAGACTCCTATTGAGTTCTTGTGGAAGTTCCTGAGGGTCCTGTTGACTTTGTATAGCTCCAGGCATTTACAGATCCATGTGTGTGGCATTGAATCGTAGGCTTTCCTGTAGGTGTGTCTAGATTTTGAATCCTATTTGCAACTGGTGCTTGGAGCCTCTGATGTTGTCCCCAATGACCATTTGAGCTGTGCCCACGTATTGGCCCATTTGGTCCTCTAGCTTGGTGGATATGATGCCTGATAGGACTCTCCATGTTGTGGGGAGGCAGGTTATTGACCGGTAGTGGGAGGGTTTTGCTTTCTTCTGCTTCCTGAGTGCGTATCATTTCCAGGATTATGGCAGCTGTAATGTATACCAGTTCATCTGTCTGAGTTATGGTGGTAGTAGGGATGGTTGTGAGGCATCTATTGACATCTTGTAGCATAATAGGCAATGGTCCTTCTCATATGTAAGATATTTGAATGATTCCATGATGATGTCATAATGCTCTAATGACATAAACAAAAGATTTAAACAAGATGAAATGTAGATCTTTTACAACATATTTAGGGACTTTTTAGATGTTTCTGTGATTCATACATGTTATCATACTGCTCTAATTATATTGTTATAAAGCAATGATCAAAACAGGATTAAAAAATATATTTTACATGTTTAGGATCTTTTACATCAAAGTTAAGAATATTTAAGATGGTATAATGATTCAATTGCAATGTCAAAATGCTCTAATGACGATACCATGCAAAAAGTTCAAAACATTATTCAAAAAAGATCTTTTTCGTCATGTTTGGGTTGTTTTACATCATTTGTAAGATGCTTTAAGGTGTGTTAATCATCTACTGATGACTTCATAGAGCTAATGATAATGTCATAAACAAAATATCAAAACAGATATTTTATGAGCAATCTAGGGACTTTTAAGATGTTTTAATGATTGATTGGTGTTTTCATAAAGCTCTATTGATTTGGCCATAAAGGACAAAACAAGATTAAAAAGATCTTTTTTATCATATTTAAGTTCTTTTACATCATATTTAAGATATTTTAAGCTGTTTTATGATCTCCTGATGGTTTTAATGATTCATTGATGTTGTTAGAATATTCTAATGATAATGTCATAAAGGAACAATCAAAACAAGATAAACAATAGATCTTTTAAATTATAGTAAGGGCATTTGACATCATATTTAAGATATTTTAAGATATTTTAATGGTCTCCTGATGTTATAGTGCTCGTGATGATGTCTTAAAGAAACAATCAAAACAAGATTAGAAATAGATATTTTTCAAGATATTAAGGTTCTCTTACATCATATGTAAGATGTTATAAGATGCTTTACTGTGTCCATGATTATGTCATAATGCTTTAATGATAATGGGATAAAGAAATGTTTAAAACAAGATTAAAATTAGATCCTTTACAACATATTTGGGACTTTTAAGATGTTTAATGTTCTTTCAAGGTGTGTAAATAATGCCCTCATGATATCATAATGCTATAGTGATGTTGTCTTAAAGATACGATCAAAACAAGATTTTAAATAGATCATTTTTTTGTGATATTAAGGTTTTTTTTAGATTATATGTAAACCCAGTTATACACATCTGCCCATAGCTTTGCAGATTCGCCCCCAGGCTTGCCACTCTGCTGCCCAGTTATGCCCTACACATTCTTATACCCCACTCTGCCCCCAGAAATGCCTTATACCCCATCTGTGCCACTCTGCCTCCCTGATATGCCACTGTGCCCCCCAGATATGCCTTTTACCCCCTTATATGCCACTCTGACACCATAAATGCCTTATACCCCCTTTTATGCCACTCTGCCTCCCTGATATGCCACTCTACCCCCCAGTTATGCCGTATAGCCCCTGATATGCCACTCTACCCCCCAAATATGCCTTATACCCCCTTATATGCCACTCTAACAACATAAATGCCTTATACCCCTCTATATGCCACTCTGGGTCCCTGATATGCCACTCTGCCCCCGAAATATGCCTTATACCCCCTTATAGGCTGTCACGGCTAGAGGACCAGCAGTGCAGGAACTTGGTATCATTCACTGGTACAGGAGCAGTATACTGGTAGCAGCAGGCAAAAGAGTAGTCGTTACACGGAGCCGAGGCCAGGAGTAGGCGAGGACAGGATAATCAAAAACAAGCCGGGTCAAACACAGGAGATAGACAGCAACGAGGGGCTTCAGTAGAACGGCGGTTCGGGGGGACAGAAGTTAAGTACCCCGTAGTTACATAGGCCACCATGACCCCAGAAATGCCTTATACCCCCCTATATGCCACTCTGCCCCCTGATATGCCACTCTGCCCCCCAAATTTATCAGTACATCCCGAGACTTGTGCCCCGTGCTTCAGACTCCCTGGTGTCTAGTGGGGGCAGCTGGTGAACGTATGCACTGTGCGCGTAGACAGCCTCCACTGAAACCTCCACTGCTACCCGAGGCTTCTATGACTGAGCACCGGAAGGTCCTGTGCTCCATCGTAGAAGCCCCAGAGGAAGTGCCGTCAGCAGTGGAGGATGCCAGAGAGAAGGATGCAGGTCCCCTGCAGCGCTGCGGTGGATCTGGATCTTAATCTTATAGTCAGACCTCTATTTAAGGTCCGATTATAAGAGGACCTCAAATATAAGACGAGGGATATTTTTCATTATTAATGTTATCTCTATGCGTAATTCTATGTCCACTTTTAATGCTATCTCTATGTGTAATGTTATATCCATGTTTAATACTATATCCATGTGTAATGCTACCTCCGTGTGTAATACTACCTTCGTGTGTAATGCTATGTCCATGTTTAATGCTATGTCTATGTTTAATGCTATATCCATGTTTAATGCGATGTCCATGTTTAATGCGATGTCCATGTTTAATGCTAACTCAATGTGTAATGCTATCTCCTTGAGTAGTGCTATGTCCATGTGTAATGCTATCTCCATGTGTAATGCTATGTGCATGTTTTATGTTATCTGTATGTGTAATGCTATGTCCTTTTTTAATGCTATATCTATTTGTACTGCAATGTCCATGTTTAACGCTATATCAATGTTTTCTATATGTGCAATGTTATGTCCATGTTTAATTCTATCCCTATGTTTACTGCTAAATCCATGTTTAATGCTATCTCCATGTTTAATGCTATCTCCATGTGTAATGCTATCCAGGGCCGGCCCTACAATGGAGCCGAGTGGGGCATTTTTTTTTTTTTAAGCGGAGGAGAGAGAGAGGGCGCAAAGTGGTTTTCACTTACCCGCTCGGTGCCCCTCTCTTCTGCGAGCCCTCTAGCTCGGTCTCGGTGCCGGCTTATAATGCTGAGCGCCGGAAGTGACGTCAATTTCCGGCGCTCAGCATTACAAGACGGCACCATGGCAGAGCAGGGAGACTCGCCGCAGTACTGTTTAAAGTAAAGGTAAGTACAAAGAGGGGGGGATAGGGTAGATAATGGCGTTGGCGAAGTTTAAAATGCCGCCCCCCCCGGCGTCGGCAAAGGGGGGGGGGCATTTTAAACTTTGCCCCAGGCGGCATTATGTCTTGGGCCGGCCCTGATGCTGTCTCCATGTGTAATGCTATATCCATGTTTAATACTATCGCCATGAGCAGTGGAATGTCCATGTTTAATGCCATATCCATGTGTAGTGGATTCTCCACGTGTAATGCTGTGTCCATGTTTAATGCTATCTCTGTTTAATGCTATACCCATTTTTGGTGCTATCTCCATTAGTAGTGCTATTTACATGGTTAATGCTATATCGATGTTTAATGCTATCTCCATGTTTAATGCTAGCTCCATGTTTAATATTATATCCATATGTAATTCTATGTCCATGTGCAATGCTATGTCCATGTGTAATTCGATGTCCATGTTTACTGCTATGTCTATTTTTAATGCTATCTCCATGTGTAATGCATTGTCCATGTTTAATGCTATCTCCATGAGTAGTGCTATGTCCATGTTTGATGCTATCTCAATTTGTAAGTCTATAATCAATGTTTAATGCTAAACCCATGTGTAATGTTATGTCCATGGTTAATACTGTGTCCATGTGTAATGTTATCTCTATGTGTAATGCTATCTCCATGATTAATGCTATGTTCATGTTTAATGTTATCTCCATGTGTAATGCTATCTCCATTTGTAATTCTATGTCCGTGTTTAGTGCTATATTCATGTGTAATGCTATGTCCATGTTTAGTGCTATATCAATGTTTAATGTTATGTCCGTGTTTAATGCTATGTCCATGTTTAATGTTATCTCTATGTATGATTCTATGTCTATGTTTAATGTTATCTCTGTGTAATCTTATCTCTATGTGTAATGCTATATCCATGTTTAATGCTATCTCCATGAGTAGTGCTATGACCATTATTAATGCCATCTGCATGTTTAATGCCATGTCCATGTGTAATGCTATCTCCATATTTAATGCTATATTTATGTTTAATGCTATATTCATGTGAAATGCTATGTCCATGTTTAATGCTATGCCTATGTTTAATGCTATCTCTATGTTTAATGCTATATCCATTTTAATGCTATCTCCATTAGTAGTGCTATTTACATGTTTAATGCTATATCCATGTTTAATTCTATGTCTATGTTTAATGTTATCTCTGTGTAATGATATGCCCATGTTTAATGCTATATTCATGTTTAATGTTATCTCTATGTGTAATTCTATGTCCATTTTTAATGCTATATCCATGTGTATTGCTATATCCATGTTTAATGCAATGTCAATGTTTAATGTGATCTCAATGTGTAATGCTATGTCCATGTTTAATGCTATATCCATGTTTAATGCTATATCCATGTTTAATGCTATATCCATGTTTAATGTTATCTCTATGTGTAGTTCTATGTCCATTTTTAATGCTATATCCATGTTTAATGTTATCTCTAAGTATAATTCTGTGTCTATGTTTAATGTTATATCTATGTGTAAGGTTATCTCTGTGTAATGCTATATCCATGAGTAGTGCTATGACCATTATTAATGCTATATCCATGTTTAATGCTATATCCATATATAATGCTATCTCCATTTTAATTGCTATCTCCATTAGTAGTGCTATTTACATTTTTAATACTATATCCATTTTTAATTCTGTGTCTATGTTCAATGTTATCTCTATGTGTAATGATATGTCCATGTTTAATTCTATATCTATCTTTAATGTTATCTTTATGTGTAATGCTATATCCACGTTTAATGCTATATTAATGTGTAATGCTATGTCTATGTTTAATGTTATCTCTATGTGTAATGCTAGATCCATGTTTAATGTTATTTCTATGTGTAATACTATGTCCATGTTTAATGCTATGTCCATGTTTAATGTTATGTCCATGTTTAATGCTGAATCCATGTATAATGCTATGTTTATGTTTAATGTTATCTCTATGTGTAATGCTATATCCATGTTTAATGTTATCTCTATGTGTAATTCTATGTCCATGTTTAATGCTATCTCTATGTTTAATGCTATATCCATTTTAATGCTATTTCCATTAGTAGTGCTATTTACATGTTTAATGCTATATCCATGTTTAATTCTATGTCTGTTTAATGTTATCTCTATGTATAATGATATGTCCATGTTTAATGCTATATCCATGTTTAATGTTTTCTCTATGTGTAATGATATGCCCATGTTTAATGCTATATCCATGTTTAATGTTATCTCTATGTGTAATTCTATGTCGATTTTTAATGCTATATCCATGTGTACTGCATGTGTCGTGGGATTCAATTTTTTTAGTAACCACTTCTGAGATCTCGTCCTAAAAAATAAAAACCTCACATACACTCTCTCACACACACATGCACACAGACTCAGGCAGTCACACACACACACACACACACACACACACACACACACACACACACACACACACACACAGACTCAGGCAGTCTCTCTCTCTCACACACACAGAGACTCAGGCAGTCTCTCTCTCACACACACACACAGACTCAGGCAGTTTCTCTCACACACACAGAGACTCAGGCAGTCTCTCTCACACAGAGACACAGGCAGTCTCTCTCTCACATACACACAGACTCAGGCAGTCTCTCTCTCACACACGCACACAGAGACTCAGGCAGTCTCTCTCTCTCTCACACACGCACACAGAGACTCAGGCAGTCTCTCTCTCTCTCACACACGCACACAGAGACTCAGGCAGTCTCTCTCTCTCTCTCTCGCTCACACACGCACACAGAGACTCAGGCAGTCTCTCTCTCTCACACACCCACACAGAGACTCAGGCAGTCTCTCTCGCACAAAGAGACTCAGGCAGTCTCTCTCGCACAAAGAGACTCAGGCAGTCTCTCTCGCACACAGAGACTCAGGCAGTCTCTCTCACACAAAGAGACTCAGGCAGTCTCTCTCACACACAGAGACTCAGGCAGTCACACATAAATAAGTAAAATCTACTGTAAAAAAATCTACTGTACAAAAAATCTCAAGCAATCATCTAAAACGCACCAGTGCATACTTTAAATTACCATTAATTAATCCCATTAATTAACTCTTGCCCCCAGTTTCCCATAGGCATCTTTGTCACTAAACATGGGACTATGGGAAGCTATTTAGTGACAAAGATGCCTATAGGAAATTAGGGACAGAGTTTGCCTTTGCCCCCAGTCTCCTATAGCCATCTTTGTCCCAGCCTCCCACTGCCAAGCATGCCCCCAGTTACTTCAACTTACCTGACTGGAGACCCCGATGTGCACTCTGCTGGATTCCCGCTGAATTCCTGCTGCCGGCGGCGATCCACCCACCCTCCTCACTGAACGGGGCTGGCACCGCCCACAAAGGTCATTGAACAGCGCTAGTGCCGCCCACGAAAGTTATTGAGCGGTGCAGCTGACTCACTTCTATTTCGAATCGACAGCAGTGGCATTTTAAGAAGCCGTCCCCGTTGATCCGAAATAGAATTGAGTCAGCTGGCCAGCGCGACTCAGTGACCTTCGTGGGCGGTGACAGCCCCGTTCAGTGAGGAGGGTGAGTGGAGCCGCCGGCAGCAGCGGCGTTGTCTGCATCGCACAGACGTCTGCTGCTGCCGGAAAGGAGGCTCCAGGTCCCCTGCAGTGCTGTCCATGTTTAATGCTATGTCCGTGTTTAGTGCTATGCCCATGTTTAGTGCTATATCAATGTTTAATGTTATGTTCATGTTTAATGCTATATCAATGTTTAATGATATGTCCATGTTTAATGCTATATCCATGTTTAATGCTATATTCATATGTAATGCTATGTCAGTGTTTAATGTTATGTCCATGTTTAATGCTATCTCTTTGTTTAATGCGATATCCATTGTAATGCTATCTCCATTAGTAGTGCTATTTACATGTTTAATACTAAGCCATGTTTAATTCTATGTCTATGTTTAATGTTATCTCTGTGTAATGAAATGTCCATGTTTAATGTTATGTCCATGTTTAATGCTGAATCCATGTATAATGCTATGTTTATGTTTAATGTTATCTCTATGTGTAATGCAATGTCCATGTTTAATGTTATCGCTATGTGTAATGCTATGTCCATGTGTAATACTATCTCCATTGTATTACTATCTTTATGTGTAATGCTATGTCCATGTGTAATGCTATGTCCATGTTTAATGTTATGTCCATGTTTAATGTTTTCTCTATGTATAATTCTATGTCCATATTTAATGCTATTTCCATGAGTAATACTACTTCCATGTGTAATGCTATGTCTCTGTATAATGCTATATCCATGTATATCCATGTTTAAAGCTATCTCCATGAGTAGTGCTATGACCATTATTAATGCTATATCCATGTTTAATGCTATATCCATATATAATGCTATGCTAATGTTAAATGCTATCCCCATTTTAATTGCTATCTCCATGAGTAGTGCTATGACCATGTTTAATGCTATATTCATGTTTAATGCCATGACCATGTTTAATGCTATATTTATGTTTAATGGTATATTCATGTGTAATTCTATGTCCGTGTTTAATGTTATGTCCATGTCTAATGTTATGTCCATGTTTAATGCTATATTGATGTGTAACGCAATGCCTATGTTTAATGCTATCTCTACGTTTAATGCTATGTCCATTTTAATGCTATATTCATGTGTAATACTATGTCCATGTTTAATGCTATGTCCATGTTTAATGCTATATTTATGTGTAATCCTATGTCCATGTTTAATGCTATGTCCGTGTTTAATGTTATGTCCATGTTTAATGCTGAATCCATGTATAATGCTATGTTTATGTTTAATGTTATCTCAATGTGTAATGCTATGTCCATGTTTAATGCTATATCCATGTTTAATGCTATATCCATGTTTAATGTTATCTCTATGTGTAATTCTATGTCCATTTTTAATGCTATATCCATGTGTATTGCTATATCCATGTTTAATGTTATCTCAATGTGTAATGCTATGTCCATGTTTAATGCTATATCCATGTTTAATGCTATGTACATGTTTAATTTTATCTCTATGTGTAATGCTATGTCCATTTTTAATGATATATCCATGTTTAATGTTATCTCTATATGTAATTCTGTGTCCATTTTTAATACCATATCCATGTTTAATGTTATCTCTATGTATAATTCTGTCTATGTTTAATGTTATGTCCATTTTAATGCTATCTCCATTAGTAGTGCAATTTACATGTTTAATACTATTTATATTCTATATAATAATACTATATATATTCATGTGTAATGCTATGTCTATGTTTAATGTTATCTCTATGTGTAATGCTATATTCATGTTTAATGTTATTTCTAAGTGTAATACTATGTCCATGTTTAATGCTGTGTCCGTGTTAAATGCTATGTCCATGTTTAATGCTGTTATCTCTGTGTAATGCTATATCCATGTTTAATGTTATCTCTATGTGTAATTCTATGTCCATTTTTAATGCTATCTCTATATTTAATGCTATATCAGTTTTAATGCTATCTCCATTAGTAGTGCTATTTACATGTTTAATGCTATATCCATGTTTAATTCTATGTCTATGTTTAATGTTATCTCTATGTGTAATGATATGTCCATGTTTAATGCTATGTCCGTGTTTAATGTTATGTCCATGTTTAATGCTGAATCCATGTATAATGTTATGTTTATGTTTAATGTTATCTCTATGTGTAATGCTAGATCCATGTTTAATGTTATCTCTATGTGTAATTCTATGTCCATGTTTAATGCTATCTCTATGTTTAATGCTATTTCCATTAGTAGTGCTATTTACATGTTTAATGCTATATCCATGTTTAATTCTATGTCTATGTTTAATGTTTTCTCTGTGTATTGATATGCCCATGTTTAATGCTATATCCATGTTTAATGTTATCTCTATGTGTAATTGTATGTCCATTGTTAATGCTATATCCATGTGTGTATTGCTATATCCATGTTTAATGCAATGTCCATGTTTAATGTTATCTCTATGTGTAATGATATGTCTATGTTTAATATTATGTTCATTTTAATGCTATCTCCATTAGTAGTGCTACTAACATGTTTAATACTATATATATATTCAATATAATAATACAATATATATTCATGTGGAATGCTATGTCTATGTTTAATGTTATCTCTATGTGTAATGCTATATCCATGTTTAATGCTATTTCTAAGTTTAATACTATGTCCATCTTTAATGCTATATTTATGTGTAATGCTATGTCCATGTTTAATACTATGTCCGTGTTTAATGTTATGTCCATGTTTAATGCTGAATCCATGTATAATGCTATGTTTATGTTTTATGTTATCTCAATGTGTAATGATATATCCATGTTTAATGTTATCTCTATGTTTAATGCTATGTCCATTTTATTGCTATCTCCATTAGTAGTGCTATTTACATGTTTAATGCTATATCCATGTTTAATGCTATGTCCATGTTGAATGTTTTCTCTGTGTAATTTTATGTTTAATGTTATCTCTATGTGTAATGCAATGTCCATGTGTAATGCTATCTCCATGTGTATTGCTATCTTTTTGTGTAATGCTATGTCCATGTGTAATGCTATATCTATGTTTAATGCTATGTCCATGTTTAATGTTTTCTCTATGTAAGATTCTATGTCCATGTGTAATGCTATGTCTCTGGATAATGCTATATCCATATGTAATCCTATCTCAATGTGTAATGCTATCGCCATGTGTAATGCTATGTCCGTGTCTAATGCTATGCCTATATTTATTGCTATATGTAATATGTAATTCTATGTCCATGTTTAATGCTATCGCTATGTTTAATGCTATATCCATGTTTAATGCTATATCCATTTTTAATGTTATCTCTATGTATCATTCAATGTCTATGTTTAATGTTATCTCTATGTGTAATGCTATATCCATGTTTAATGCTAACTCCATGAGTAGTGCTATGACCATGTTTAATGCTATCTCCATGTTTAATGCTATATTTATGTTTAATGCTATATTCATGTGTAATAACTCTTCCATGTATAATGCTATGTTTCTGTATAATGCTATATCCATTTGTAATGCTATGTCCATGTCTAATGCTATGTCTATATTTATTGCTATGTCCATATGTAATTATATGTCCATTTTTAATGCTATATCCATGTGTATTGCTATATCCATGTTTAATGCAATGTCCATGTTTAATGTTATCTCAATGTGTAATGCTATGTCCATGTTTAATGCTATATCCATGTTTAATGCTATGTCCATGTTTAATGTTATCTCTATGTGTAAGTCTATGTCCATTTTTAATGCTATATCCATGTTTAATGTTATCTCTAAGTATAATTGTATGTCTATGTTTAATGTTATCTCTGTGTAATGCTATGTCCATGTGTAATGCTATATCCATGTTTAATGCTATATCCATATGTAATGCTATGTCCATGTTAAATACTATCCCCATTTTAATTGCTATCTCCATGAGTAGTGCTATGACCATGTTTAATGCTATTTTTATGTTTAATGCTATATTCATGTGTAATGCTATATCCATGTTTAGTGTTATTTCTAAGTGTAATGCTATATCCATGTTTAATGCTATATTCATGTGTAATGCTATGTCCATGTTTAATGCTTTGTCCTTGTTTAATGTTATATCCATGTTTAATGCTATGCCTATGTTTAATGCTATCTCTGTGTTTAATGCTATATCCGTTTTAATGCTATCTCCATTAGTAGTGCTATTTACATGTTTAATAATATATACATGTTTAATTCTGTTTGTTTAATGTTATCTCTATGTGTAATGCTATGTCCATGTTTAATGCTATGTCCATGTTTAATGCTATATCCATGTATAATTCTGTCTATGTTTAATGTTATGTCTATGTGTAATGTTATCTCTATGTGTAATGCTACATTCATGTTTAATGCCATATCCATATATAATGCTATGCCCATGTTAAATGATATCCCCATTTTAATTGCTATCTCCATGAGTAGTGCTTTGACCATGTTTAATGGTATATTCATGTTTAATGCCATGACCATGTTAAATGTCATATCCATGTTTAATGCTATCTCCATGTTTAATGCTATATTTATGTTTAATGCTATATTCATGTGTAATACTATGTCCACGTTTAATGCTATGCCTATGTTTAATGCTATCTCTATGTTTAATGCTATCTCCATTAGTAGTGCTATTTACATGTTTAATACTATATCCATGTTTAATTCTGTTTGTTTAATGTTATCTCTATGTGTAATGCTATGTCCATGTTTAATGCTATATCCATGTATAATTCTATGTCTATGTTTAATGTTATGTCTATGTGTAATGTTATCTCTATGTGTAATGCTACATTCATGTTTAATGCCATATCCATATATAATGCTATGCCCATGTTAAATGATATCCCCATTTTAATTGCTATCTCCATGAGTAGTGCTTTGACCATGTTTAATGGTATATTCATGTTTAATGCCATGACCATGTTAAATGTCATATCCATGTTTAATGCTATCTCCATGTTTAATGCTATATTTAGGTTTAATGCTATATTCATGTGTAATACTATGTCCACGTTTAATGCTATGCCTATGTTTAATGCTATCTCTATGTTTAATGCTATCTCCATTAGTAGTGCTATTTACATGTTTAATACTATATCCATGTTTAATTCTATGTCTATGTTTAATGTTATCTCTTTGTGTAATGATATGTCCATGTTTAATGCTATATCCATCTTTAATGTTATCTCTATGTGTAATGCTATATCCACGTTTAATGCTATATTCCTGTGTAATGCTATGTCTATGTTTAATGTTATCTCTGTGTAATGCTATATCCATGTTTAATGTTATTTCTAAGTGTAATGCTATGTCCATGTTTAATGCTATGTCCGTGTTTAATGCTATGTCCATGTTTAATGCTGAATCCATGTATAATGCTATGTTTATGTTTAATGTTTTCTCTATGTGTAATGATATGCCCATGTTTAATGTCATCTCTACGTGTAATTGTATGTCCATTTTTAATGCTATATCCATGTGTGTATTGCTATATCCATGTTTAATGCAATGTCCATGTTTAATGTTATCTCTATGTGTAATGATATGTCCATTTTAATGCTATCTCCATTAGTAGTGCTACTAACATGTTTAATACTATATATTCAATATAATAATACTATATATATTCATGCGTAATGCTATGTTTATGTTTAATGTTATCTCTATGTGTAATGCTATATCCATGTTTAATGTTATTTCTAAGTGTAATACTATGTCCATGTTTAATGCTATATTTATGTGTAATGCTGTCTGTGTTTAATGTTATGTCCATGTTTAATGCTGAATCCATGTATAATGCTTTGTTTATGTTTCATGTTATCTCAATGTGTAATGCTATATCCATGTTTAATGTTATCTCTATGTTTAATTTTATGTCCGTTTTAATGCTATCTCCATTAGTAGTGCTATTTACATGTTTAATGCTATATCCATGTTTAATTCTATGTCTATGTTTAATGTTATCTCTATGTGTAATGATATGTCCATTTTAATGCTATCTCCATTAGTAGTGCTACTAACATGTTTAATACTATATATTCAATATAATAATACTATATATATTCATGTGTAATGCTATGTCTATGTTTAATGTTATCTCTATGTGTAATGCTATATCCATGTTTAATGTTATTTCTAAGTGTAATACTATGTCCATGTTTAATGCTATATTTATGTGTAATGCTATGTCTGTGTTTAATGTTATGTCCATGTTTAATGCTGAATCCATGTATAATGCTTTGTTTATGTTTCATGTTATCTCAATGTGTAATGCTATATCCATGTTTAATGTTATCTCTATGTTTAATGTTATGTCCGTTTTAATGCTATCTCCATTAGTAGTGCTATTTACATGTTTAATGCTATATCCATGTTTAATTCTATGTCTATGTTTAATGTTATCTCTATGTGTAATGCTATATCCATGTTTTATGTTATCTCCATTTTTAATGCTATTTTCATGTTTAATGTTATCTCTATGTGTAATGCAATGTCCATGTGTAATGCTATCTCCATGTGTATTGCTATCTTTATGTGTAATGCTATGTCCATGTGTAATGCTATATCCATGTTTAATGTTATCTCTATGTATAATTCTATGTCTATGTTTAATGTTATGTCCATTTTAATGCTATCTCCATTAGTAGTGCTACTAACATGTTTAATACTATATATATTCAATATAATAATACTATATATATTCATGTGGAATGCTATGTCTATGTTTAATGTTATCTCTGTGTAATGCTATATCCATGTTTAATGTTATTTCTAAGTGTAATACTATGTCCATGTTTAATGTTTTCTCTGTGTTAGATTCTATGTGCATGTGTAATGCTATGTCTCTGTATAATGCTATATCCATGTAATGCTATCGCCATGTGTAATGCTATGTCCGTGTCTAATGCTGTCTATATTTATTGCTATGTCCATGTGTAATTCTATGTCCATGTGTAATGCTATCTCTATGTTTAATGCTAGATCCATGTTTAATTCTATGTCTGTTTAATGTTATCTCTATGTGTAATGATATGTCCATGTTTAATGCTATATCCATTTTTAATGTTATCTCTATGTGTAATTCTATGTCCATTTGTAATTATATATCCATGTGTATTGCTATATACATGTTTAATGCAATGTCCATGTTTAATGTTATCTCTGTGTGTAATGCTATGTCCATGTTTAATGCTATGTCCATGTTAAATGTTTTCTCTATGTGCAATTCTGTGTTCATGTACATGTGTAATGCTATATCCTGATGTAGTGCTTTGTCCATATGTAGTGGTAAATCCATTTGTATTAATCTATCCATGTTTAATGCTATCTCCATGTGTAATAACACTTCCATGTGTAATGCTATGTCTCTGTATAATGCTATATCCATGTGTAATGCTTTCTCAATGTGTAATGCTACCGCCATGTGTAATGCTATGTCCGTGTTTAATGCTATGTCCGTGTGTAATGCTATGTCTATATTTATTGCTATGTCCATATGTAATTCTATGTCCATGTTTAATGCTATCTCTATGTTTGATGCCATATCCATTTTAATGCTATCTCCATTAGTAGTGCTATTTACATATTTAATGCAATATCCTTGTTTAATTCTATGTCTATGTTTAATGTTATCTCTATGTGTTATGATATGTCCATGTTTAATGCCATATCCGTGTTTAATGTTATATCCATGTTTAATGCTATGCCTATGTTTAATGTTGTCTCTGTGTTTAATGCTATATTCATTTTAATGCTATCTCCATTAGTAGTGCTATTTACATGTTTACTGCTATATCCATGTTTAATTCTATGTTTAATGTTTTCTCTATGTGTAATGATATGCCCATGTTTAATGCTATATCCATGTTTAATGTTATCTCTATGTGTAATGATATGCCTATGTTTAATGTTATCTCTATGTGTAATTCTATGTCCATTTTTAATGATATATCCATGTGTATTGCTATATCCTTGTTTAATGCAATGTCCATGTTTAATGTTATCTCTATGTATAATTATATGTCCATGTTTAATGCTATGTCCATGTGTAATTCTATGTCCATTTTTAATGCTATATCCATGTTTAATGTTATCTCTATGTATCATTCTATGTCTGTGTTTAATGTTATCTCTATGTGGAATGTTATCTCTATGTGTAATGCTATATCCATGTTTAATGCTGTCTCCATGAGTAGTGCTATGACCATTATTTATGCCATCTGCATGTTTAATGCCATGTCCATGTGTAATGCTA